>NC_054468.1:79638592-79938592 GCF_017639515.1 Carcharodon carcharias | reverse complement strand
CTCTCTCTCATGCATGCGCTCTCTCTCTTGGACACGTGTTCTCTCTCGCGCAATTGCTCTCTCACATGCGATTGCTCCCTCTCACACGATTGCTCTCTCTCTCTCTCGCGCGATTGCTCTCTCTCTACCTCGTACATTCTCTCTCTTTTGCACGTGCTCTCTCTCTCTCTCGCATGCGCTCTCTCTCTCACGCATGCTCTCTCTCTCAAGCTCTCTCTCTTGCGCATGCTCTCTCTCTCTCTCTCTCATGCTCTCTCTCACTCTCTCGTGCGTGCTCTCTCTCTCTCTCACGCGTGCTCTCTCTCTCTCTCGCGCGAATGCTCTCTCTCTACCTCGTACACTCTCTCTCTTTTGCACATGCTCTCTCTCTCGCACGTGCTCTCTCTCTCACGCATGCTCTCTTTCTCATGCTCTCTCTCTTGCACATGGTCCCCCTCTCTCTCTCATGCATGTGGTCTCTCTCTTGGACGCGTGCTCTCTCTCGCGCGATTGCTCTCTCTCGCGCGATTGCTCCCTCTCACACGATTGCTCTCTCTCTCGCGCAATTGCTCTCTCTCTACCTCGTACACTCTCTCTCTTTTGCACGTGCTCTCTCGCTCTCTCACACATGCTCTCTCTCTCACGCATGCTCTCTCTCTCATGCTCTCTCTCTCGCGCGTGCTCTCTCTCTCTCGCACATGCTCTCTCTCTCACGCATGCTCTCTCTCTCATGCTCTCTCTCTCATGCTCTCTCTCTCGCGCATGCTCTCTCTCTCTCTCTCTCCTGCTCTCTCTCACTCTCTCGCATGTGCTCTCTCTCTCTCGCGCATGCTCTCCCTCTCTATTGTGCGTGCTCTCTCTCTTTCTCGCGCGTGCTCTCTCTCTCACACACGTGCTCTCTCTCACATGTGCTCTCTCTCTCGTGTGTGCTCTCTCTCTCGCGCGTGCTCTCTCTCTCGTTCCCTCGTGCTCTCTCTCTCGCTCCCTCATGCTCTCTCTCTCACGCATGCTCTCTCTCTCTCTCTCGCGCGTGCTCTCTCTCTCATGCCTGCTCTCTCTCTCGCACCCTCCTGCTCTCTCTCTCACTCCCTCATGCTCTCTCTCTATTGCACGTGCTCTATCTCTCTCTCGTGCATGCTCCCTCTCACACGTGCTCTCTTTCTATTGCGCGTGCTCTCTCTCTCTCTTGCGCGTGCTCTATCTCTCATTCCCTCCTGCTCTCTAGCTCCCTCCTGCTCTCCCTCTATTGCGCGTGCTCTATCCCTCTCTCGCACGTGCTCTCTCTCTCTCGTGCATTGCCCCTCTCACACGTGCTCTTTTCTATTGCGTGTGCTCTCTCTCTTTCTCGCATGTTCTCTCTCTTACTCCCTCGTGCTCTCTCTCTCGCTCCTTCATGCTCTCTCTCTCTCACGCGTCCTCTCTCTCTCTCGCGCGTGCTCTCTCCCTCTGTATTGCACGTGCTCTCTCTCTCTCTCACACGTGCTCTCTCTCTCTCTCGCGCATGCTCTCTCTCGCGCGTGCTCTCTCTCTCGCGCGTGCTCTCTCTCTCGCTCCATCGTACTCTCTCTCTCGCTCCCTCGTGCTCTCTCTCTCTCTGACGCGTGCTCTCCCTCTCTCGCGAGTGCTATCTCTCTCGCGCGTGCTCTGTGTCTTGCTCCCTCTTGCTCTCGCTCCCTCGTGCTCTCTCTCTCTCGCGCGTGCTCTCTCTCTTGCGTGTGCTCTCTCTCTCTCTCACGCGTGCTCTCTCTCTCGCAAGTGCTCTCTCTCTCACGTATGCTCTCTCTCTCTCTCTCGCGCATGCACTCTCTCTCTCGCTCGCAAGCTCTCTCTCGCGCGTGCTCTCTCTCTCGCGCGTGCTCTCTCTCTCGCTCCATCGTACTCTCTCTCTCGCTCCCTCGTGCTCTCTCTCTCTCTGACGCGTGCTCTCCCTCTCTCGCGAGTGCTCTCTCTTTCGCGCGTGCTCTCTGTCTTGCTCCCTCTTGCTCTCGCTCCCTCGTGCTCTCTCTCTCTCGCGCGTGCTCTCTCTCTTGCGTGTGCTCTCTCTCTCTCTCACGCGTGCTCTCTCTCTCGCAAGTGCTCTCTCTCTCACGTATGCTCTCTCTCTCTCTCTCGCGCATGCACTCTCTCTCTCGCTCGCATGCTCTCTCTCTCTCTCGCTCATGTGATTGCTCTCTCTCTCGCCCTCTCTCTCCCTCATGCTCTCTCTCTCTCGTGCTCTCTCTCTCTCTCACGTGTGCTCTCTCTCTCACGGGTGCTCTCTCTCTGGTGCGTGCTCTCTCTCTCGTGTGTGCTCTCTCTCTCTCACGCGTTCTCTCTCTCTCTCTCGCGCATGCTCTCTCTCGCGCGTGCTCTCTCTCTCGCGCGTGCTCTCTCTCTCGCTCCATCGTACTCTCTCTCTCGCTCCCTCGTGCTCTCTCTCTCTCTGACGCGTGCTCTCCCTCTCTCGCGAGTGCTATCTCTCTCGCGCGTGCTCTGTGTCTTGCTCCCTCTTGCTCTCGCTCCCTCGTGCTCTCTCTCTCTCGCGCGTGCTCTCTCTCTTGCGTGTGCTCTCTCTCTCTCTCACGCGTGCTCTCTCTCTCGCAAGTGCTCTCTCTCTCACGTATGCTCTCTCTCTCTCTCTCGCGCATGCACTCTCTCTCTCGCTCGCAAGCTCTCTCTCGCGCGTGCTCTCTCTCTCGCGCGTGCTCTCTCTCTCGCTCCATCGTACTCTCTCTCTCGCTCCCTCGTGCTCTCTCTCTCTCTGACGCGTGCTCTCCCTCTCTCGCGAGTGCTCTCTCTTTCGCGCGTGCTCTCTGTCTTGCTCCCTCTTGCTCTCGCTCCCTCGTGCTCTCTCTCTCTCGCGCGTGCTCTCTCTCTTGCGTGTGCTCTCTCTCTCTCTCACGCGTGCTCTCTCTCTCGCAAGTGCTCTCTCTCTCACGTATGCTCTCTCTCTCTCTCTCGCGCATGCACTCTCTCTCTCGCTCGCATGCTCTCTCTCTCTCTCGCTCATGTGATTGCTCTCTCTCTCGCCCTCTCTCTCCCTCATGCTCTCTCTCTCTCGTGCTCTCTCTATCTCTCACGTGTGCTCTCTCTCTCACGTGTGCTCTCTCTCTTGTGCGTGCTCTCTCTCTCGTGTGTGCTCTCTCTCTCTCACGCGTTCTCTCTCTCTCTCTCGCGCATGCTCTCTCTCGCGCGTGCTCTCTCTCTCGCGCGTGCTCTCTCTCTCGCTCCATCGTACTCTCTCTCTCGCTCCCTCGTGCTCTCTCTCTCTCTGAAGCGTGCTCTCCCTCTCTCGCGAGTGCTATCTCTCTCGCGCGTGCTCTCTGTCTTGCTCCCTCTTGCTCTCGCTCCCTCGTGCTCTCTCTCTCTCGCGCGTGCTCTCTCTCTTGCTTGTGCTCTCTCTCTCTCTCACGCGTGCTCTCTCTCTCGCAAGTGCTCTCTCTCTCACGTATGCTCTCTCTCTCTCTCGCGCATGCACTCTCTCTCTCGCTCGCATGCTCTCTCTCGCGCGTGCTCTCTCTCTCGCGCGTGCTCTCTCTCTCGCTCCATCGTACTCTCTCTCTCGCTCCCTCGTGCTCTCTCTCTCTCTGACGCGTGCTCTCCCTCTCTCGCGAGTGCTCTCTCTCTCGCGCGTGCTCTCTGTCTTGCTCCCTCTTGCTCTCGCTCCCTCGTGCTCTCTCTCTCTCGCGCGTGCTCTCTCTCTTGCGTGTGCTCTCTCTCTCTCTCACGCGTGCTCTCTCTCTCGCAAGTGCTCTCTCTCTCACGTATGCTCTCTCTCTCTCTCTCGCGCATGCACTCTCTCTCTCGCTCGCATGCTCTCTCTCTCTCTCGCTCATGTGATTGCTCTCTCTCTCGCCCTCTCTCTCCCTCATGCTCTCTCTCTCTCGTGCTCTCTCTCTCTCTCACGTGTGCTCTCTCTCTCACGTGTGCTCTCTCTCTTGTGCGTGCTCTCTCTCTCGTGTGTGCTCTCTCTCTCTCACGCGTTCTAACTCTCTCTCTCGCGCGCATGGTCCCTCTCTCTCTCTCACGCATGCGCTCTCTCTCGGACGCATGCTCGCTCTCGCGCGATTGCTCCCTCTCACACGATTGCTCTCTCTCTCTCTCGCGCGATTGCTCTCTCTCTACCTCGTACACTCTCTCTCCTTTGCACGTGCTCTCTCTCTCTCTCGCACGTGCTCTCTCTCTCACGCATGCTCTCTTTCTCATGCTCTCTCTCTCGCGCATGCTCTCTCTCTCTCCCTCATGCTCTCTCTCTCTCGCGCGTGCTCTGTCTCTCTCACATGTGCTCTCTCTCTCTCTCTCTCGCGTGAGCTCTCTCTAATTCACGCATGCTCTCTCTCTCATGCTCTCTCTCTCGCACATGCTCTCTCTCTCGTGCTCTCTCTCACTCTCTCGTGCGTGCTAGCTCTCTCTCTCACGCGTGCTATCTCTCTCGCGCGTGCTCGCTCTCTCGTTCCCTCGTGCTATCTCTCTCGTTCCCTCGTGCCCTCTCTCTCTCTCGCTTGTGCTCTCTCTCTCTCGCGTGTGCTCTCTCTCTCTCGCACGTGCTCTCTCTCTCTATTGCGCGTACTCTCTCTCTTTCTCGCGCGTGCTCTCTCTCTCACAAACGTACTCTCACGTGTGCTCTCTCTCACGTGTGCTCTCTCTCTCATGCGTGCTCTCTCTCATTCCCTCGTGCTCTCTCACTCGCTCTCTCATGCTCTCTCCCTCTCACGCGTGCTCTCTCTCTCTATCTCGCTCGTGCTCTCTCTCTCTCTCTCTCGCGCGTGCTCTCTCTCTCATGCGTGCTCGCTCTCTCGCACCCTCCTGCTCTTTCTCTCGCTCCCTCATGCTCTCTCTCTATTGCACGTGCTCCATCTCTCTCTCGTGCATACTCCCTCTCACACGTGCTCTCTTTCAATTGCGCATGCTCTCTCTCTCTCGTGCGTGCTCTCTCTCTTGAGCGTGCTCTCTCTCTCATTCCCTCCTGCTTACTCGCTCCCTCATGCTCTCTCTCTATTGTGCGTGCTATATCTCTCTCTCGCGCGTGCTCTCTCTCTCTCGTGCATGCTCCCTCTCACACGTGCTCTCTTTCTATTGCGTGTGCTCTCTCTCTCTCTCACGTGTTCTCTCTCTCGCTCCCTCGTGCACTCTCTCTCGCTCCTTCATGCTCTCTCTCTCTCACGCATCCACTCTCTCGCGCCTGCTCGCTCGCTCTCTATTGCGCGTGCTCTCTCTCTCGCTCCCTCGTTCTCTCTCTCTCTCTCTCTCTCGTGCATGCTCTCTCTCTCACGCATGCTCTCTCTCTCTCGCGCATGCTCTCTTTCTCGCGCGTGCTCTCTTTCTTGCTCCCTCTTGCTCTCGCTCTCGCTCCCTCGTGCTCTCTCTCTCTCTCGCACATGCTCTCTCTCTCGCGTGTGCTATCTCTCTCTCTCACGCGTGCTCTCTCTCTCGCAAGTTCTCTCTCTCTCGCATATGCTCTCTCTCTCTCCCGCATGGTCCCTCTCTCTCTCTCACGCATGCGCTCTCTCTCTTGGACGCATGCTCTCTCTCGCGCGATTGCTCCCTCTCACACGATTGCTCTCTCTCTCGTGCGTTTGCTCTCTCTCTACCTCGTACACTCTCTCTCTTTTGCACGTGCTCTCTCTCTCGCACGTGCTCTCTCTCTCACGCATGCTCTCTTTCTCATGCTCTCTCTTGCACATGGTCCCTCTCTCTCTCTCATGCATGCGGTCTCTCTCTTGGACGCGTGCTCTCTCTCGCGCGATTGCTCTCTCTCAAGCGATTGCTCCCTCTCACATGTTTGCTCTCTCTCTCGCGCGATTGCTCTCTCTCTACCTCGTACACTCTCTCTCTTTTGCACGTGCTCTCTCGCTCTCTCACACATGCTCTCTCTCTCACGCATGCTCTCTCTCTCATGCTCTCTCTCTCTCGCGTGCTCTCTCTCTCTCACACATGCTCTCTCTCTCACGCATGCTCTCTCTCTCATGCTCTCTCTCTCGCGCATGCTCTCTCTCTCTCTCTCTCCTGCTCTCTCTCACTCTCTCACATGTGCTCTCTCTCTCTCGCGCATGCTCTCCCTCTCTATTGTGTGTGCTCTCTCTCTTTCTCGTGCGTGCTCTCTCTCTCACACACGTGCTCTCTCTCACATGTGCTGTCTCTCTTGTGCGTGCTCTCTCTCTCGTGCATGCTCTCTCTCTCGTTCCCTCGTGCTCTCTCTCTTGCTCCCTCATGCTCTCTCTCTCACGCATGCTCTCTCTCTCTATCTCGCACGTGCTCTCTCTCTCTCGCGCGTGCTCTCTCTCTCATGCGTGCTCTCTCTCTCGCTCCCTCCTGCTCTCTCTCTCACTCCCTCATGCTCTCTCTCTATTGCACGTTCTCTATCTCTCTCTCGTGCATGCTCCTCTCACACGTGCTCTCTTTCTATTGCGCGTGTTCTCTCTCTCTCTCACGTGTGCTCTCTCTCTCGTTCCCTCCTGCTCTCTCGCTCCCTCATGCTCTCTCTCTATTGTGTGCACTCTATCTCTCTCTCGCACGTGCTCTCTCTCTCTCGTGCATGCTCCCTCTCACACGTGCTCTCTTTCTATTGCGCGTGCTCTCTCTCTCTCTCGTGCGTGCTCTCTCTCTTGCGCGTGCTCTATCTCTCATTCCCTCCTGCTCTCTAGCTCCCTCATGCTCTCCCTCTATTGCGTGTGCTCTATCCCTCTCTCGCGCGTGCTCTCTCTCTCTCGTGCATGCTCCCTCTCACACGTGCTCTCTTTCTCTCGCGCGTGCTCTCTCTCTTTCTCGCATGTTCTCTCTCTCGCTCCCTCGTGCTCTTTCTCTCGCTCCTTCATGCTCTCTCTCTCTCGCGCGTGCTCTCTCTCTCTCGCGCGTGCTCTCTCTCTCTCTCTCACACGTGCTCTCTCTCTCTCTCGCGCATGCTCTCTCTCTCGCGCGTGCTCTCTCTCTCACGCGTGCTCTCTCTCTCACGCGTGCTCTCTCTCTCGCTCCCTCGTACTCTCTCTCTCGCTCCCTCATGCTCTCTCTCTCTCTCACGCGTGCTCTCCCTCTCTCGCGAGTGCTCTCTATCTCGCGCGTGCTCTCTGTCTTGCTCCCTCTTGCTCTCGCTCCCTCGTGCTCTCTCTCTGTCACACGTGCTCTCTCTCTCGCGTATGCTCTCTCTCTCTCTCTCGCTCGTGCACTCTCTCTCTCGCTCGCATGCTCTCTCTCTCTCGCTCATGCGATTGCTCTCTCTCTCGCCCTCTCTCTCCCTCATGCTCTCTCTCTCGTGCTCTCTCTCTCTCTCACGTGTGCTCTCTCTCACGTGTGCTCTCTCTCTTGTGCGTGCTCTCTCTCTCGTGTGTGCTCTCTCTCTCTCACGCGTTCTCTCTCTCTCTCTCTCGCGCATGGTCCCTCTCTCTCTCTCACGCATGCGCTCTCTCTCGGACGCATGCTCGCTCTCGCGCGATTGCTCCCTCTCACACGTTTGCTCTCTCTCTCTCTCGCGCGATTGCTCTCTCTCTACCTCGTACACTCTCACTCTTTTGCACGTGCTCTCTCTCTCTCTCGCACGTGCTCTCTCTCTCACGCATGCTCTCTTTCTCATGCTCTCTCTCTCGCGCATGCTCTCTCTCTCTCCCTCATGCTCTCTCTCTCTCGCGCGTGCTCTGTCTCTCTCACGTGTGCTCTCTCTCTCTCTCTCTCTCGCGTGAGCTCTCTCTCTCTCACGCATGCTCTCTCTCTCATGCTCTCTCTCGCGCATGCTCTCTCTCTCGTGCCCTCTCTCACTCTCTCGTGCATGCTAGCTCTCTCTCTCATGCGTGCTCTCTCTCTCGCGCGTGCTCGCTCTCTCGTTCCCTCGTGCTATCTCTCTCGCTCCCTCGTGCCCTCTCTCTCTCTCTCGCGTGCTCTCTCTCTCTCGCGTGTGCTCTCTCTCTCTATTGCGCGTACTCTCTCTCTTTCTCGCGCGTGCTCTCTCTCTCACAAACGTGCTCTCATGTGTGCTCTCTCTCACGTGTGCTCTCTCTCTCATGCGTGCTCTCTCTCGTTCCCTCGTGCTCTCTCACTCGATCCCTCATGCTCTCTCACTCTCACGCGTGCTCTCTCTCTCATGCGTGCTCACTCTCTCGCACCCTCCTGCTCTTTCTCTCGCTCCCTCATGCTCTCTCTCTATTGCACGTGCTCCATCTCTCTCTCGTGCATACTCCCTCTCACACGTGCTCTCTTTCAATTGCGCGTGCTCTCTCTCTCTCGCGCGTGCTCTCTCTCTTGAGCGTGCTCTCTCTCTCATTCCCTCCTGCTTACTCACTCCCTCATGCTCTCTCTCTATTGCGCGTGCTCTATCTCTCTCTCGCGCGTGCTCTCTCTCTCTCGTGCATGCTCCCTCTCACACGTGCTCTCTTTCTATTGCGTGTGCTCTCTCTCTCTCGCGTGTTCTCTCTCTCGCTCCCTCGTGCTCTCTCTCTCGCTCCTTCATGCTCTCTCTCTCTCACGCATCCACTCTCTCTCTCGCGCCTGCTCGCTCTCTCTCTATTGCGCGTGCTCTCTCTCTCGCTCCCTCGTTCTCTCTCTCTCTCTCTCTCTCATGCATGCTCTCTCTCTCTCACGCATGCTCTCTCTCTCTCGCGCATGCTCTCTTTCTCGCGCGTGCTCTCTTTCTTGCTCCCTCTTGCTCTCGCTCTCGCTCTCGCTCCCTCGTGCTCTCTCTCTCTCTCGCACATGCTCTCTCTCTCGCGTGTGCTATCTCTCTCTCTCACGCGTGCTCTCTCTCTCGCAAGTTCTCTCTCTCTCGCGTATGCTCTCTCTCTCTCTCTCCCGCATGGTCCCTCTCTCTCTCTCACGCATGCGCTCTCTCTCTTGGACACTTGTTCTCTCTCGCGCAATTGCTCTCTCACATGCGATTGCTCCCTCTCACACGATTGCTCTCTCTCTCTCTTGCGCGATTGCTCTCTCTCTACCTCGTACATTCTCTCTCTTTTGCACGTGCTCTCTCTCTCTCTCGCACGCGCTCTCTCTCTCACGCATGCTCTCTCTCTCAAGCTCTCTCTCTTGCGCATGCTCTCTCTCTCTCTCTCTCTCATGCTCTCTCTCACTCTCTCGTGCGTGCTCTCTCTCTCTCTCACGCGTGCTCTCTCTCTCTCTCGCGCGATTGCTCTCTCTCTACCTCGTACACTCTCTCTCTTTTGCACGTGCTCTCTCTCTCGCACGTGCTCTCTCTCTCACGCATGCTCTCTTTCTCATGCTCTCTCTCTTGCACATGGTCCCCCTCTCTCTCTCATGCATGTGGTCTCTCTCTTTGACGCGTGCTCTCTCTCGCGCGATTGCTCTCTCTCGCGCGATTGCTCCCTCTCACACGATTGCTCTCTCTCTCGCGCAATTGCTCTCTCTCTACCTCGTACACTCTCTCTCTTTTGCACGTGCTCTCTCGCTCTCTCACACATGCTCTCTCTCTCACGCAGGCTCTCTCTCTCATGCTCTCTCTCTCGCGCGTGCTCTCTCTCTCTCGCACATGCTCTCTCTCTCACGCATGCTCTCTCTCTCATGCTCTCTCTCTCATGCTCTCTCTCTCGCGCATGCTCTCTCTCTCTATTGTGCGTGCTCTCTCTCTTTCTCGCGCGTGCTCTCCCTCTCTATTGTGCGTGCTCTCTCTCTTTCTCGCGCGTGCTCTCTCTCTCACACACGTGCTCTCTCTCACATGTGCTCTCTCTCTCGTGCGTGCTCTCTCTCTCGCGCGTGCTCTCTCTCTCGTTCCCTCGTGCTCTCTCTCTCGCTCCCTCATGCTCTCTCTCTCACGCATGCTCTCTCTCTCTATCTCGCACGTGCTCTCTCTCTCTCGCGCGTGCTCTCTCTCTCATGCGTGCTCTCTCTCTCGCTCCCTCCTGCTCTCTCTCTCACTCCCTCATGCTCTCTCTCTATTGCACGTGCTCTATCTCTCTCTCGTGCATGCTCCCTCTCACACGTGCTCTCTTTCTATTGCGCGTGCTCTCTCTCTCTCTCACGTGTGCTCTCTCTCTCGTTCCCTCCTGCTCTCTCGCTCCCTCATGCTCTCTCTCTATTGTGTGCACTCTATCTCTCTCTCGCACGTGCTCTCTCTCTCGTGCATGCTCCCTCTCACACGTGCTCTCTTTCTATTGCGCGTGCTCTCTCTCTCTCTCTCTCACATGCTCTCTCTCTTGCGCGTGCTCTATCTCTCATTCCCTCCTGCTCTCTAGCTCCCTCGTGCTCTCCCTCTATTGCGCGTGCTCTATCCCTCTCTCGCACGTGCTCTCTCTCTCTCGTGCATTGCCCCTCTCACACGTGCTCTTTTCTATTGCGTGTGCTCTCTCTCTTTCTCGCATGTTCTCTCTCTCACTCCCTCGTGCTCTCTCTCTCGCTCCTTCATGCTCTCTCTCTCTCGCGCGTCCTCTCTCTCTCTCGCGCGTGCTCTCTCCCTCTGTATTGCACGTGCTCTCTCTCTCTCTCACACGTGCTCTCTCTCTCTCTCGCGCATGCTCTCTCTCGCGCGTGCTCTCTCTCTCGCGCGTGCTCTCTCTCTCGCTCCCTCGTACTCTCTCTCTCGCTCCCTCGTGCTCTCTCTCTCTCTGACGCGTGCTCTCCCTCTCTCGCGAGTGCTCTCTCTCTCGCGCGTGCTCTCTGTCTTGCTCCCTCTTGCTCTCGCTCCCTCGTGCTCTCTCTCTCTCGCGCGTGCTCTCTCTCTTGCGTGTGCTCTCTCTCTCTCTCACGCGTGCTCTCTCTCTCACGTGTGCTCTCTCTCTTGTGCGTGCTCTCTCTCTCGTGTGTGCTCTCTCTCTCTCACGCGTTCTCTCTCTCTCTCTCGCGCATGGTCCCTCTCTCTCTCTCACGCATGCGCTCTCTCTCGGACGCATGCTTGCTCTCGCGCGATTGCTCCCTCTCACACGATTGCTCTCTCTCTCTCTCGCGCGATTGCTCTCTCTCTACCTCGTACACTCTCTCTCCTTTGCACGTGCTCTCTCTCTCTCTCGCACGTGCTCTCTCTCTCACGCATGCTCTCTTTCTCATGCTCTCTCTCTCGCGCATGCTCTCTCTCTCTCCCTCATGCTCTCTCTCTCTCGCGCGTGCTCTGTCTCTCTCACGTGTGCTCTCTCTCTCTCTCTCTCGCGTGAGCTCTCTCTCTTTCACGCATGCTCTCTCTCTCATGCTCTCTCTCTCGCTCATGCTCTCTCTCTCATGCTCTCTCTCACTCTCTCGTGCGTGCTAGCTCTCTCACGCTTGCTCTCTCTCTCGCGTGTGCTCGCTCTCTCGTTCCCTCGTGCTATCTCTCTCGCTCCCTCGTGCCCTCTCTCTCTCTCGCGTGTGCTCTCTCTCTCTCGCGTGTGCTCTCTCTCTCTCGCGCGTGCTCTCCCTCTCTATTGTGCGTACTCTCTCTCTTTCTCGCGCGTGCTCTCTCTCTCACACACGTGCTCTCTCTCACATGTGCTCTCTCTCTCGTGCGTGCTCTCTCTCTCGCGCGTGCTCTCTCTCTCTCGTTCCCTCGTGCTCTCTCTCTCGCTCCCTCATGCTCTCTCTCTCACGCATGCTCTCTCTCTCTATCTCGCACGTGCTCTCTCTCTCTCGCGCGTGCTCTCTCTCTCATGCGTGCTCTCTCTCTCGCTCCCTTCTGCTCTCTCTCTCACTCCCTCATGCTCTCTCTCTATTGCACGTGCTCTATCTCTCTCTCGTGCATGCTCCCTCTCACACGTGCTCTCTTTCTATTGCGCGTGCTCTCTCTCTCTCTCGCGTGTGCTCTCTCTCTCGTTCCCTCCTGCTCTCTCGCTCCATCATGCTCTCTCTCTATTGTGTGCACTCTATCTCTCTCTCGAACGTGCTCTCTCTCTCGTGCATGCTCCCTCTCACACGTGCTCTCTTTCTATTGCGCGTGCTCTCTCTCTCTCTCGCACATGCTCTCTCTCTTGCGCGTGCTCTATCTCTCATTCCCTCCTGCTCTCTAGCTCCCTCGTGCTCTCCCTCTATTGCGCGTGCTCTATCCCTCTCTCGCACGTGCTCTCTCTCTCTCGTGCATTGCCCCTCTCACACGTGCTCTTTTCTATTGCGTGTGCTCTCTCTCTTTCTCGCATGTTCTCTCTCTCACTCCCTCGTGCTCTCTCTCTCGCTCCTTCATGCTCTCTCTCTCTCGCGCGTCCTCTCTCTCTCTCGCGCGTGCTCTCTCCCTCTGTATTGCACGTGCTCTCTCTCTCTCTCACACGTGCTCTCTCTCTCTCTCGCGCATGCTCTCTCTCGCGCGTGCTCTCTCTCTCGCGCGTGCTCTCTCTCTCGCTCCCTCGTACTCTCTCTCTCGCTCCCTCGTGCTCTCTCTCTCTCTGACGCGTGCTCTCCCTCTCTCGCGAGTGCTCTCTCTCTCGCGCGTGCTCTCTGTCTTGCTCCCTCTTGCTCTCGCTCCCTCGTGCTCTCTCTCTCTCGCGCGTGCTCTCTCTCTTGCGTGTGCTCTCTCTCTCTCTCACGCGTGCTCTCTCTCTCACGTGTGCTCTCTCTCTTGTGCGTGCTCTCTCTCTCGTGTGTGCTCTCTCTCTCTCACGCGTTCTCTCTCTCTCTCTCGCGCATGGTCCCTCTCTCTCTCTCACGCATGCGCTCTCTCTCGGACGCATGCTTGCTCTCGCGCGATTGCTCCCTCTCACACGATTGCTCTCTCTCTCTCTCGCGCGATTGCTCTCTCTCTACCTCGTACACTCTCTCTCCTTTGCACGTGCTCTCTCTCTCTCTCGCACGTGCTCTCTCTCTCACGCATGCTCTCTTTCTCATGCTCTCTCTCTCGCGCATGCTCTCTCTCTCTCCCTCATGCTCTCTCTCTCTCGCGCGTGCTCTGTCTCTCTCACGTGTGCTCTCTCTCTCTCTCTCTCTCGCGTGAGCTCTCTCTCTTTCACGCATGCTCTCTCTCTCATGCTCTCTCTCTCGCTCATGCTCTCTCTCTCATGCTCTCTCTCACTCTCTCGTGCGTGCTAGCTCTCTCACGCTTGCTCTCTCTCTCGCGTGTGCTCGCTCTCTCGTTCCCTCGTGCTATCTCTCTCGCTCCCTCGTGCCCTCTCTCTCTCTCGCGTGTGCTCTCTCTCTCTCGCGTGTGCTCTCTCTCTCTCGCGCGTGCTCTCCCTCTCTATTGTGCGTACTCTCTCTCTTTCTCGCGCGTGCTCTCTCTCTCACAAACGTACTCTCACGTGTGCTCTCTCTCACGTGTGCTCTCTCTCTCATGCGTGCTCTCTCTCGTTCCCTCGTGCTCTCTCACTCGCTCCCTCATGCTCTCTCTCTCTCACGCGTGCTCTCTCTCTCTATCTCGCACGTGCTCTCTCTCTCTCTCTCGCGCGTGCTCTCTCTCTCATGCGTGCTCACTCTCTCGCACCCTCCTGCTCTTTCTCTCGCTCCCTCATGCTCTCTCTCTATTGCACGTGCTCCATCTATCTCTCGTGCATACTCCCTCTCACACGTGCTCTCTTTCAATTGCGCGTGCTCTCTCTCTCTCGTGCGTGCTCTCTCTCTTGAGCGTGCTCTCTCTCTCATTCCCTCCTGCTTACCCGCTCCCTCATGCTCTCTCTCTATTGCGCGTGCTATATCTCTCTCTCGTGCATGCTCCCTCTCACACGTGCTCTCTTTCTATTGCGTGTGCTCTCTCTCTCTCTCGCGTGTTCTCTCTCTCGCTCCCTCGTGCTCTCTCTCTCGCTCCTTCATGCTCTCTCTCTCTCACGCATCCACTCTCTCGCGCCTGCTCGCTCTCTCTCTATTGCGCGTGCTCTCTCTCTCGCTCCCTCGTTCTCTCTCTCTCTCTCTCGTGCATGCTCTCTCTCTCTCACGCATGCTCTCTCTCTCTCGCGCATGCTCTCTTTCTCGCGCGTGCTCTCTTTCTTGCTCCCTCTTGCTCTCGCTCTCGCTCCCTCGTGCTCTCTCTCTCTCTCGCACATGCTCTCTCTCTCGCGTGTGCTATCTCTCTCTCTCACGCGTGCTCTCTCTCTCGCAAGTTCTCTCTCTCTCGCGTATGCTCTCTCTCTCTCCCGCATGGTCCCTCTCTCTCTCTCACGCATGCGCTCTCTCTCTTGGACGCGTGCTCTCTCTCGCGCGATTGCTCTCTCTCGCGCAATTGCTCCCTCTCGCACAATTGCTCGCTCTCTATCTCGCGCAATTGATGTCTCTCTACCTCGTACACTCTCTCTCTTTTGCACATGCTCTTTTTCTCTCTCTCGCACATGCTCTCTCTCTCACGGATGCTCTCTCTCTCGTTCATGATCACTCTCTCGCGCGCGCTCTCTCTCTCATTCCATCGTGCTCTCTCCCTCGCTCCCTCGTGCTCTCTCTCTCTCTCACGCGTGCTCTCTCTCTCTCGCATGTGCTCTCTGTCTCTCACGCATGCTCTCTCTCTCATGCTCTCTCTCTCGCACATGCGATCTCTCTCTCTCATGCTCTCTCTCACTCTCTCACACGGGCTCTCTCTCTCTCTCGCGCGTGCTCTGTCTCTCATGCGTGCTCACTCTCTCGCTCCCTCGTGCTATCTCTCTCGCTCCCTCGTGCTCTCTCTCTCTCTCTCGCGTGCTCTCTCTCTCTCTCATGTTTGCTCTCTCTCTCTCTCTTCCGCGTGCTCTCTCTCTCTATTGCGCATGCTCTCTTTCTTTCTCACACATGCTCTCTCTCTCTCGTGCATGTTCTCTCTCTCGCGTGTGCTCTCTCTCTCTCTCCCTCGTACTCTCTCTCTCGCTCCCTCTTGCTCTTTCTCTCTCACATGAGCTCTCTCTCTCTATCTCGTGTGTGCTCTCTCTCTCTCTCGCGTGCTCTCTCTCTCGTGCGTGCTCGCTCTCTCGCTCCCTCCTGCTCTCTCTCTCACTCCCTCATGCTCTCTCTCTATTGCGCATGCTCTCTCTCTCACGCGGGCTCTCTCTCTTGCGCGTGCTCTCTCTCTCTTTCCCTCCTGCTCTTCGCTCCCTCATGCTCTCTCTCTATTGCGTGTGCTCTTTCTCTCTCTCGCGCGTGCTCTCTCTCTCTCATGCATGCTCCCTCTCACACGTGCTCTCTTTCTATTCTGCGTGCACTCTCTCTCTTGCGCGTGCTCTCTCTCTTGCGCGTGCTCTCTCTCTCGTTCCCTCTTGCTCTCTCGCTCCCTCATGCAAGCTCTCTATTGTGCGTGCCCTATCTTTCTCTCGCGCGTGCTCTCTCTCTCTCTCACGCGTGCTCTATCTCTCTCTCACGCATGATCTCTCTCTCACGCGTGCTCTCTTGATCGCGCATGCTATCTCTCTCGCTCCCTCGTGCTCTCTCTCTTGATCCCTCGTGCTCTCTTTGTCTCTCACGTGTGCTCTCTCTCTCTATCTCGCACGTGCTCTCTCTCTCGCGCGTGCTCTCTCTCTCATGCGTGCTCTCTCTCTCGCTCCCTCCTGCTCTCTCTCTCACTCCCTCATGCTCTCTCTCTATTGCACGTGCTCTATCTCTCTCTCGTGCATGCTCCCTCTCACACGTGCTCTCTATTGCGCGTGCTATCTCTCTCTCTCGCGCGTGCTCTCTCTCTCGTTCCCTCCTGCTCTCTCGCTCCCTCATGCTCTCTCTCTATTGTGTGTGCTCTATCTCTCTCTCGCACGTGCTCTCTCTCTCTCTAGTGCATGCTCCCTCTCACACGTGCTCTCTTTCTATTGCGCGTGCTCTCTCTCTCTCTCGCGCGTGCTCTCTCTCTCGTTCCCTCCTGCTCCCTCGCTCCCTCATGCTCCCTCTCTATTGTGTGTGCTCTATCTCTCTCTCGCATGTGCTCTCTCTCTCTCTCGTGCATGCTCCCTCTCACACGTGCTCTCTTTCTATTGCGCGTGCTCTCTCTCTCTCTCGTGCGTGCTCTCTCTCTTGCGCGTGCTCTATCTCTCATTCCCTCCTGCTCTCTAGCTTCCTCATGCTCTCCCTCTATTGCGTGTGCTCTATCCCTCTCTCGCGTGTGCTCTCTCTCTCTCGCGCGTGCTCTCTCTCTCGCTCCCTCCTGCTCTCTCTCTCACTTCCTCATGCTCTCTCTCTATTGCGCGTGCTCTATCTCTCTCTTGCGCTTGCTCTCTCTCTCTCTCATGCATGCTCCCTCTCACATGTGCTCTCTCTCTATTGCGCGTGCTCTCTCTCTCTCTCGCGTGTGTTCTCTCTCTCAAGCGTGCTCTCTCTCTTGAGTGTGCTCTCTCTCTCGCTCCCTCATGCTCTCTCTCTCGCTCCCTCATGCTCTCTCTCTCTCGCGCATCCTCTCTCTCTCTCGCGTGTGCTCTCTCTCTCTATTGCGCGTGCTCTCTCTCTCTCTCGCGTGCTCTCTCTCGCACGATTGCTCTCTCTCTCTCGTGCTCTCACTCTTTCGCGCTTGCTCTCTCTTTCGCACATGCACTCTCACTCGCTCCCTCATGCTCTCTCTCTCGCTCCCTCGTGCTCTCTCTCTCTCACGCGTGCTGTCTCTCTCTCTTGCGCGTGGTCTCTCTCTCCCTCACGTGTGCTCTCTCACTCTCTCACACGTGCTCTCTCTCTCACGCGTGCTCTCTGTCTCGCTCCCTCATGCTCTCTCTCTCGCTCCCTCGTGCTCTCTCTCTCGCTCCCTCGTGCTCTCTCTCTCCCTCGCGCTCTCTCTCTCTCTCGCGCGTGCTCTCTCTCTCTCGCGCATGCTCTCTCTCTCTCACGCGTGCTCTCTCTCTCTCGCGCATGCTCTCTTTGTCACGCGTGCTCTCTGTCTTGCTCCTTCTTGCTCTCGCGCTCACTCCCCTGTGGCCTCTCTCTCTCTCATGCGTGCTCTCTCTCACGCATGCACTCTCTCTCTTGGACGTGTGCTCTCTCTCGCGCGATTGCTCTCTCTCGCGCGATTGCTCCCTCTCACACGATTGCTCTCTTCTCTCTCGCGCGATTGCTCTCTCTCTACCTCGTACACTCTCTATCTTTTGTAAATGCTCTCTCTCTCTCTCGCACGTGCTCTCTCTCTCACACATGCTCTCTCTCTCATGCTCTCTCTCTCGCGCATGCTCTCTCTCTCTATTGTGCTTTCTCTCACTCTCCGCGTGTGCTCTCTCTCTCTCTTGTGCATGCTCTCTCTCTCGCGCGTGCTCTCTCTCTTGCTCCCTCATGCAATCTCTCTCGCTCCCTCGTGCCCTCTCTCTCTCTATCGCGTGCTCTCTCTCTCTCTAGCGTGTGCTCTCTCTCTCTCGCGCATGCTCTCTCTCTCTATTGCGCGTGCTCTCTCTCTTTCTCGCGAGTGCTCTCTCTCTCACTCACGTGCTCTCTCACACATGTGCTCTCTCTCATGTGTGCTCTCTCTCTCATGCGTGCTCTCTCTCTCGCGTGTGCTCTCTCTCTCGCGCGCGTGCTCTTTCCTTCTCTCTCGCGCATGGTCCCTCTCTCTCTCTCACGCATGCGCTCTCTCTGGGATGCGTGGTCTCTCTCTCGCGCGATTACTCTCTCTCGCACCATTGCTCTCTCTCTCTCGCGCGATTGCTCTCTCTCTCCCTCGTACACTCTCTCTCTTTTGCACGTGCTCTCTCTCTCTCGCATGTGCACTCTGTCACTCACGCATGCTCTCTCTCTCACGCTCTCTCTCTCGCACATGCTCTCTCTCTCTCTTGAGCTCTCTCTCAGTCTCTCGCGCGTGCTCTCTCTCTCTCTCGCGCATGCTATCTCGCGTGTGCTCTCTCTCTCGCTCCCTCGTGCATCTCTCTCACTCCCTAGTGCTCTCTCTCTCTCGCATGCTCTCTCTCTCTCGCATGTGCTCTCTCTCTCTCTCGCATGTGCTATCTCTCTCCATTGCGCGTGCTCTCTCTCTTTCTCGCGTGTGCTCTCTCTCTCTCGCGCGTGCTCTGCCTTGCGCGAGTGCTCTCAGTTTCTCGCACATGTGCTCTCTCTCACGTGTGCTCTCTCTCTCTTGTGCGTTCTCTCTCTCTCGCGCGTGCTCTCTCTCTCGCTCCCTCGTGCTCTCTCTCTCGCTCCCTCGCGCTCTCTCTCTCACGCATGCTCTCTCTCTCTATCTCGCACGTGCTCTCTCTCTCTCTCTCGCACGTGCTCTCTCTCTCATGCGTGCTCTCTCTCTCGTTCCCTCGTGCTCTCTCTCTCTCTCACGCATGCTCTCTCTCTCTATCTCGTGCATGCTCTCTCTCTCTCTCGCATGTGCTCTCTCTTTCGCATGCGCTCTCTCTCTTTGACGCGTGCTCTCTCTCGCGCGATTGCTCTCTCTCGCGCGATTGCTCCCTCTCACATGATTGCTCTCTCTCTCGCGCGATTGCTCTCTCTCTACCTCGTACACTCTCTCTCTTTTGCACGTGCTCTCTCTCTCTCTCGCACATGCTCTCTCTCTCACGCATGCTCTCTCTCTCTCTCTCTCCTGCTCTCTCTCACTCTCTCGCATGTGCTCTCTCTCTCTCGCACATGCTCTCTCTCTCACAAAATTGCTCTCTCTCACATGTGCTCTCTCTCTCGTGCGTGCACTCTCTCTCGTGCGTGCTCTCTCTCTCGTTCCCTCGTGCTCTCTCTCTCGCTCCCTCATGCTCTCTCTCTCACGCATGCTCTCTCTCTCTATCTCGCACGTACTCTCTCTCTCTCGCGCATGCTCTCTCTCTCGCGCGTGCTCTCTCTCTCGCGCGTGCTCTCTCTCTCGCTCCCTCGTGCTCTCTCTCTTGATCCCTCGTGCTCTCTTTGTCTCTCACGTGTGCTCTCTCTCTCTATCTCGCATGTGCTCTCTCTCTCGCGCGTGCTCTCTCTTTCATGCGTGCTCTCTCTCTCGCTCCCTCCTGCTCTCTCTCTCACTCCCTCATGCTGTCTCTCTATTGCACGTGCTCTATCTCTCTCTCGTGCATGCTCCCTCTCGCATGTGCTCTCTTTCTATTGCGCGTGCTCTCTCTCTCTCTCGCGCGTGCTCTCTCTCTCGTTCCCTCATGCTCTCTCGCTCCCTCATGCTCTCTCTCTATTGTGTGTGCTCTATCTCTCTCTCGCATGTGCTCTCTCTCTCTCTCGTGCATGCTCCCTCTCACACGTGCTCTCTTTCTATTGCGCTTGCTCTCTCTCTCTCTCGTGCGTGCTCTCTCTCTTGCGCGTGCTCTATCTCTCATTCCCTCCTGCTCTCTAATCCCTCATGCTCTCCCTCTATTGCGTGTGCTCTATTCCTTTCTCGCGCGTGCTCTCTCTCTCTCGTGCATGCTTCCTCTCACACGTGCTCTCTTTCTATTGCGTGTGCTCTCTCTCTTTCTCGCATGTTCTCTCTCTCGCTCCCTCGTGCTCTCTCTCTCGCTCCTTCATGCTCTCTCTCTCTCGCGCGTCCTCTCTCTCTCTCGCGCGTGCTCTCTCCCTCTGTATTGCACGTGCTCTCTCTCTCTCTCACACGTGCTCTCTCTCTCTCTCGCGTGTGCTCTCTCTCTCGCGTGTGCTCTCTCTCTCGCTCCCTCGTACTCTCTCTCTCGCTCCCTCGTGCTCTCTCTCTCTCTCATGCGTGCTCTCTCTCTCTCTCACACATGGTCCCTCTCTCTCTCTCATGCATGTGCTCTCTCTCTTGGACGCGTGCTCTCTCTCTCGCATGATTGCTCTCTCTCGCGCAATTGCTCTCTCTCTCTCTCATGCGATTGCACTCTCTCTACCTCATACACTCTCTCTCTTTTGCACGTGCTCTCTCTCTCTCTCGCATGTGCTCTCTCTCTCTCGCATGTGCTCTCTGTCTCTCACGCATGCTCTCTCTCTCATGCTCTCTCTCTCGCACATGCGATCTCTCTCTCTCATGCTCTCTCTCACTCTCTCACACGGGCTCTCTCTCTCTCTCACGCATGCTCTCTCTCTCATGCGTGCTCGCTCTCTCGCTCCCTCGTGCTATCTCTCTCGCTCCCTCGTGCTCTCTCACTCTCTCTTGCGTGCTCTCTCTCTCTCTCACGTGTGCTCTCTCTCTCTCTCTTGCGCATGCTCTCTCTCTCTATTGCGCATGCTCTCTCTCTTTCTCACACATGCTCTCTCTCTCTCGTGCATGCTCTCTCTCTCGCGTGTGCTCTCTCTCTCGCTCCCTCGTGCTCTCTCTCTCGCTCCCTCTTGCTCTTTCTCTCTCTCACATGTGCTCTCTCTCTCTATCTCGCGTGTGCTCTCTCTCTCTCTCTCGCGTGCTCTCTCTCTCGCGCGTGCTCTCTCTCTCTCTCGCACATGCTCTCTCTCTCACGCATGCTCTCTCTCTCTCTCCTCTCCTGCTCTCTCTCACTCTCTCGCATGTGCTCTCTCTCTCTCGCACATGCTCTCTCTCTCACACATTTGCTCTCTCTCACATGTGCTCTCTCTCTCGTGCGTGCACTCTCTCTCGTGCGTGCTCTCTCTCTCGTTCCCTCGTGCTCTCTCTCTCGCTCCCTCATGCTCTCTCTCTCACGCATGCTCTCTCTCTCTATCTCGCACGTACTCTCTCTCTCTCGCGCGTGCTCTCTCTCTCATGCGTGCTCTCTCTCTCGCTCCCTCCTGCTCTCTCTCTCACTTCCTCATGCTCTCTCTCTATTGCACGTGCTCTATCTCTCTCTCGTGCATGCTCCCTCTCGCACGTGCTCTCTTTCTATTGCGCATGCTCTCTCTCTCTCTCGCACGTGCTCTCTCTCTCGTTCCCTCCTGCTCTCTCGCTCCCTCATGCTCTCTCTCTATTGTGTGTGCTCTATCTCTCTCTCGCACGTGCTCTCTCTCTCTCTCGTGCATGCTCCCTCTCACACGTGCTCTCTTTCTATTACGCATGCTCTCTCTCACTCTCGCTGCGTGCTCTCTCTCTTGCGCGTGCTCTATCTCTCATTCCCTCCTGCTCTCTAGCTCCCTCATGCTCTCCCTCTATTGCGTGTGCTCTATCCCTCTCTCCCGCGGGCTCTCTCTCTCTCGTGCATGCTCCCTCTCACACGTGCTCTCTTTCTATTGCGCGTGCTCTCTCTCTTTCTCGCATGTTCTCTCTCTCGCTCCCTCGTGCTCTCTCTCTCGCTCCTTCATGCTCTCTCTCTCTCGCGCGTCCTCTCTCTCTCTCACGCGTGCTCTCTCCCTCTGTATTGCACGTGCTCTCTCTCTCTCTCTCTCACACGTGCTCTCTCTCTCTCTCGCGCATGCTCTCTCTCTCGCGCATGCTCTCTCTCTCGCGCGTGCTCTCTCTCTCGCTCCCTCGTACTCTCTCTCTCTTGCGTGCTCTCTCTCTCTCTCACGTGTGCTCTCTCTCTCTCTCATGCGCATGCTCTCTCTCTCTATTGCGCATGCTCTCTCTCTTTCTCACACATGCTCTCTCTCTCTCGTGCATGCTCTCTCTCTCGCGTGTGCTCTCTCTCTCGCTCCCTCGTGCTCTCTCTCTCGCTCCCTCTTGCTCTTTCTCTCTCTCACATGTGCTCTCTCTCTCTATCTCGCGTGTGCTCTCTCTCTCTCTCTCGCGCTTGCTCTCTCTCTCGTGCGTGCTCGCTCTCTCGCTCCCTCCTGCTCTCTCTCTCACTCCCTCATGCTCTCTCTCTATTGCGCATGCTCTCTCTCTCGTGCGGGCTCTCTCTCTTGCGCGTGCTCTCTGTCTCGTTCCCTCCTGCTCTCTCGCTCCCTCATGCTCTCTCTCTACTGCGTGTGCTCTATCTCTCTCTCGTGCGTGCTCTCTCTGTCTCGTGCATGCTCCCTCTCACACGTGCTCTCTTTCTATTCCGCGTGCTCTCTCTCTTGCACGTGCTCTCTCTCTCGTTCCCTCCTGCTCTCTCGCTCCCTCATGCAAGCGCTCTATTGTGCGTGCTCTATCTTTCTCTCGCGCGTGCTCTCTCTCTCTCTCACGCGTGCTCTCTCTCTCTCTCGCGCATGCTCTCTCTCTCGCGCGTGCTCTCTCTCTCGCGCGTGCTCTCTCTCTCGCTCCCTCGTGCTCTCTCTCTTGATCCCTCGTGCTCTCTTTGTCTCTCACGTGTGCTCTCTCTCTCTATCTCGCACGTGCTCTCTCTCTCGCGCGTGCTCTCTCTTTCATGCGTGCTCTCTCTCTCGCTCCCTCCTGCTCTCTCTCTCACTCCCTCATGCTGTCTCTCTATTGCACGTGCTCTATCTCTCTCTCGTGCATGCTCCCTCTCGCACGTGCTCTCTTTCTATTGCGCGTGCTCTCTCTCTCTCTCTCGCGCGTGCTCTCTCTCTCGTTCCCTCATGCTCTCTCGCTCCCTCATGCTCTCTCTCTATTGTGTGTGCTCTATCTCTCTCTCGCATGTGCTCTCTCTCTCTCTCGTGCATGCTCCCTCTCACACGTGCTCTCTTTCTATTGCGCTTGCTCTCTCTCTCTCTCGTGCGTGCTCTCTCTCTTGCGCTTGCTCTATCTCTCATTCCCTCCTGCTCTCTAATCCCTCATGCTCTCCCTCTATTGCGTGTGCTCTATTCCTCTCTCGCGCGTGCTCTCTCTCTCTCGTGCATGCTTCCTCTCACACGTGCTCTCTTTCTATTGCGTGTGCTCTCTCTCTTTCTCGCATGTTCTCTCTCTCGCTCCCTCGTGCTCTCTCTCTCGCTCCTTCATGCTCTCTCTCTCTCGCGCGTCCTCTCTCTCTCTCGCGCGTGCTCTCTCCCTCTGTATTGCACGTGCTCTCTCTCTCTCTCACACGTGCTCTCTCTCTCTCTCGCGTGTGCTCTCTCTCTCGCGTGTGCTCTCTCTCTCGCTCCCTCGTACTCTCTCTCTCGCTCCCTCGTGCTCTCTCTCTCTCTCACACATGGTCCCTCTCTCTCTCTCATGCATGTGCTCTCTCTCTTGGACGCGTGCTCTCTCTCTCGCATGATTGCTCTCTCTCGCGCGATTGCTCTCTCTCTCTCTCATGCGATTGCACTCTCTCTACCTCATACACTCTCTCTCTTTTGCACGTGCTCTCTCTCTCTCTCGCATGTGCTCTCTCTCTCTCGCATGTGCTCTCTGTCTCTCACGCATGCTCTCTCTCTCATGCTCTCTCTCTCGCACATGCGATCTCTCTCTCTCATGCTCTCTCTCACTCTCTCACACGGGCTCTCTCTCTCTCTCACGCATGCTCTCTCTCTCATGCGTGCTCGCTCTCTCGCTCCCTCGTGCTATCTCTCTCGCTCCCTCGTGCTCTCTCTCTCTCTCTTGCGTGCTCTTTCTCTCTCTCACGTGTGCTCTCTCTCTCTCTCTTGCGCATGCTCTCTCTCTCTATTGCGCATGCTCTCTCTCTTTCTCACACATGCTCTCTCTCTCTCGTGCATGCTCTCTCTCTCGCGTGTGCTCTCTCTCTCGCTCCCTCGTGCTCTCTCTCTCGCTCCCTCTTGCTCTTTCTCTCTCTCACATGTGCTCTCTCTCTCTATCTCGCGTGTGCTCTCTCTCTCTCTCTCGCGTGCTCTCTCTCTCGTGCGTGCTCGCTCTCTCGCTCCCTCCTGCTCTCTCTCTCACTCCCTCATGCTCTCTCTCTATTGCGCATGCTCTCTCTCTCGTGCGGGCTCTCTCTCTTGCGCGTGCTCTCTGTCTCGTTCCCTCCTGCTCTCTCGCTCCCTCATGCTCTCTCTCTACTGCGTGTGCTCTATCTCTCTCTCGTGCGTGCTCTCTCTGTCTCATGCATGCTCCCTCTCACAAGTGCTCTCTTTCTATTCCGCGTGCTCTCTCTCTTGCACGTGCTCTCTCTCTCGTTCCCTCCTGCTCTCTCGCTCCCTCATGCAAGCGCTCTATTGTGCGTGCTCTATCTTTCTCTCGCGCGTGCTCTCTCTCTCTCTCACGCGTGCTCTCTCTCTCTCTCGCGCATGCTCTCTCTCTCGCGTGTGCTCTCTCTCTCGCGCGTGCTCTCTCTCTCGCTCCCTCGTGCTCTCTCTCTTGATCCATCGTGCTCTCTTTGTCTCTCACGTGTGCTCTCTCTCTCTATCTCGCACGTGCTCCCTCTCTCGCGCGTGCTCTCTCTCTCATGCGTGCTCTCTCTCTCGCTCCCTCGTGCTCTCTCTCTCACTCCCTCATGCTGTCTCTCTATTGCATGTGCTCTATCTCTCTCTCGTGCATGCTCCCTCTCACACGTGCTCTCTTTCTATTGCGCGTGCTCTCTCTCTCTCTCGCGCGTGCTCTCTCTCTCGTTCCCTCCTGCTCTCTCGCTCCCTCATGCTCTCTCTCTATTGTGTGTGCTCTATCTCTCTCTCGCATGTGCTCTCTCTCTCTCTCGTGCGTGCTCTCTCTCTTGCGCGTGCTCTATCTCTCATTCCCTCCTGCTCTCTAATCCCTCATGCTCTCCCTCTATTGCGTGTGCTCTATCCCTCTCTCGCGCGTGCTCTCTCTCTCTCGTGCATGCTCCCTCTCACACGTGCTCTCTTTCTATTGCGCGTGCTCTCTCTCTTTCTCGCATGTTCTCTCCCTCGCTCCCTCGTGCTCTCTCTCTCACTCCTTCATGCTCTCTCTCTCTCGCGCGTCCTCTCTCTCTCGCGCGTGCTCTCTCCCTCTGTATTGCACGTGCTCACTCTCTCTCTCACACGTGCTCTCTCTCTCTCTCGCGCGTGCTCTCTCTCTCGCGTGTGCTCTCTCTCTCGCTCCCTCGTACTCTCTCTCTCGCTCCCTCGTGCTCTTTCTCTCTCACGCGTGCTCTCTCTCTCGCAAGTGCTCTCTCTCTCGCGTATGCTCTCTCTCTCTCTCTCATGCATGCACTCTCTCTCTCTCTCGCGTGCTCTCTCTCTCGCTCATGCGATTGCTCTCTCGCCCTCTCTCTCCCTCATGCTCTCTCTCTCGTGCTCTCTCTCTCTCTCACGTGTGCTCTCTCTCTCACGTATGCTCTCTCTCTTGTGCGTGCTCTCTCTCTCGTGTGTGCTCTCTCTCTCTCACGTGTGCTCTCTCTCTCTCTCTCTCGCGCATGGTCCCTCTCTCTCTCACGCATGCGCTCTCTCTCTCGGACGCATGCTCTCTCTCGCGCGATTGCTCCCTCTCACCCGATTGCTCTCTCTCTCTCTCGCGCGTGCTCTCTCTCTACCTCGTACACTCTCTCTCTTTTGCACGTGCTCTCTCTCTCTCTCGCACGTGCTCTCTCTCTCTCTCGCGCATGCTCTCTCTCTCGCGCGTGCTCTCTCTCTCGCGCGTGCTCTGTCTTTCGCTCCCTCGTACTCTCTCTCTCGCTCCCTCGTGCTCTCTCTCACTCTCACGCGTGCTCTCTCTCTCTCGCGAGTGCTCTTTATCTCGCGCGTGCTCTCTGTCTTGCTCCCTCTTGCTCTCGCTCCCTCATGCTCTCTCTCTCTCGCAAGTGCTCTCTCTCTCGCGTATGCTCTCTCTCTCTCTCTCTCTCGCGCGCATGCACTCTCTCTCTCGCTCGCGTGCTCTCTCTCTCTCTCGCTCATGCGATTGCTCTCTCTCTCGCCCTCTCTCTCCCTCATGCTCTCTCTCTCGTGCTCTCTCTCTCTCTCACGTGCGCTCTCTCTCTCACGTGTGCTCTCTCTCTTGTGCGTGCTCTCTCTCTCGTGTGTGCTCTCTCTCTCTCACGCGTGCTCTCTCTCTCTCTCGCGCATGGTCCCTCTCTCTCTCTCACGCATGCGCTCTCTCTCGGACGCATGCTCTCTCTCGCGCGATTGCTCCCTCTCACACGATTGCTCTCTCTCTACCTCGTACACTCTCTCTCTTTTGCACGTGCTCTCTCTCTCTCTCGCACGTGCTCTCTCTCTCACGCATGCTCTCTTTCTCATGCTCTCTCTCTCGCGCATGCTCTCTCTCTCTCCCTCATGCTCTCTCTCTCTCTCGCGCGTGCTCTGTCTCTCTCAAGCTTGCTCTCTCTCTCTCTCACGTGAGCTCTCTCTCTCTCACGTATGCTTTCTCTCTCATGCTCTCTCTCTCACGCATGCTCTCTCTCTCGTGCTCTCTCTCACTCTCTCATGCGTGCTAGCTCTCTCTCTCACACGTGCTCTCTCTCTCGCATGTGCTCGCTCTCTCGTTCCCTCGTGCTATCTCTCTTGCTCCCTCGTGCCCTCTCTCTCTCTCTCGCCTGTGCTCTCTCTCTCTCGCGCGTGCTCTCTCCCTCTATTGTGCGTACTCTCTCTCTTTCTCATGCGTGCTCTCTCTCTCACAAACGTACTCTCTCTCACGTGTGCTCTCTCTCATGTGTGCTCTCTCTCTCATGCGTGCTCTCTCTCTCTATCTCTCGTTCCCTCGTGCTCTCTCTCTCGCTACCTCGTGCTCTCTCTCTCACGCGTGCTCTCTCTCTCTATCTCGCACGTGCTCTCTCTCTCTCTCTCTCGCACGTGCTCTCTCTCTCATGCGTGCTCGCTCTCTCGCACCCTCCTGCTCTTTCTCTCGCTCCCTCATGCTCTCTCTCTATTGCACATGCTCCATCTCTCTCTCGTGAATACTCCCTCTCACACGTGCTCTCTTTCAATTGCACGTGCTCTCTCTCTCTCGCGCGTGCTCTCTCTCTTGAGCGTGCTCTCTCTCTCATTCCCTCCTGCTTACTCGCTCCCTCATGCTCTCTCTCTATTGCGCGTGCTCTATCTCTCTCTCGCGCGTGCTCGCTCTCTCTCTCGTGCATGCTCCCTCTCACACGTGCTCTCTTTCTATTGCGTGTGCTCTCTCTCTCTCTTGCGTGTTCTCTCTCTCGCTCCCTCGTGTTCTCTCTCTCGCTCCTTCATGCTCTCTCTCTCTCGTGCCTCCACTCTCTCTCTCGCGCCTGCTCTCTCTCTCTCTATTGTGCGTGCTCTCTCTCTCGCTGCCTCGTGCTCTCTCTCTCTCTCTCTCGTGCATGCTCTCTCTCTCTCGCACATGCTCTCTTTCTCGCGCGTGCTCTCTTTCTTGCTCCCTCTTGCTCTCGCTCTCGCTCTCGCTCCCTCGTGCTCTCTCTCTCTCTCGCACATGCTCTCTCTTTCGCGCGTGCTATCTCTCTCTCTCACGTGTGCTCTCCCTCTCGCAAGTTCTCTCTCTCTCGCGTATGCTCTCTCTCTCTCTCTCACGCATGGTCCCTCTCTCTCTCTCACGCATGCGCTCTCTCTCTTGGACGCTTGCTCTCTCTCGCGCGATTGCTCTCTCTCGCGCAATTGCTCCCTCTCACACAATTGCTCGCTCTCTATCTCGCGCAATTGCTCTCTCTCTACCTCGTACACTGTCTCTCTTTTGCACATGCTCTTTTTCTCTCTCTCGCACATGCTCTCTCTCTCACGCATGCTCTCTCTCTCGTGCATGATCACTCTCTCGCGCGTGCTCTCTCTCTCATTCCTTCGTGCTCTCTCCCTCGCTCCCTCGTGCTCTCTCTCTCTCTCACGCATGCTCTCTCTCTCAATCTCGCACATGCTCTCTCTCTCTATCGCGCGTGCTCTCCCTCTCATGCGTGCACGCTCTCTCGCTCCCTCCTGCTCTCTCTCTCGCTCCCTCATGCTCTCTCTCTATTGCGCGTGCTCTATCTCTCTCTCGCACGTGCTCTCTCTCCCTCTTATGCATGCTCCCTCTCACACGTGCTCTCTTTCTATTGCGCGTGCTCTCTCTCTCTCGCGCATGCTCTCTCTCTTGCGCGTGCTCTCTCTCTCGTTCCCTCCTGCTATCTTGCCTCCTCATGCTCGCTCTCCATTGCGCGTGCTCTATCTCTCTCTCGCGCGTGCTCTCTCTCTCTCTCGTGCATGCTCCCTCTCACACGTGCTCTCTTTCTATTGCGTGTGCTCTCTCTCTCTCTCGCGTGTTCTCTCTCTCGCTCCCTTGTGTTCTCTCTCTCGCTCCTTCATGCTCTCTCTCTCTCGCGCCCCCACTCTCTCTCTCGCACCTGCTCTCTCTCTCTCTATTGCGCGTGCTCTCTCTCTCGCTCCCTCGTGCTCTCTCTCTCTCTCTCTCGTGCATGCTCTCTCTCTCTCACGCATGCTCTCTCTCTCGCGCGCATGCTCTCTTTCTCGCGCGTGCTCTCTTTCTTGCTCCCTCTTTCTCTTGCTCTCGCTCCCTCGTGCTCTCTCTCTCTCGCACATGCTCTCTCTCTCGCGTGTGCTATCTCTTTCTCTGATGCGTGCTCTCCCTCTCGCAAGTTCTCTCTCTCTCGCGTATGCTCTCTCTCTCTCTCTCGCGCATGGTCCCTCTCTCTCTCTCACGCATGCGCTCTCTCTCTCTTGGACGCGTGCTCTCTCTCGCGCGATTGCTCTCTCTCGCGCAATTGCTCCATCTCACACAATTGCTCGCTCTCTATCTCGCGCAATTGCTGTCTCTCTACCTCGTACACTGTCTCTCTTTTGCACATGCTCTTTTTCTCTCTCTCGCACATGCTCTCTCTCTCACGCATGCTCTCTCTCTCGTGCATGATCACTCTCTCGCGCGTGCTCTCTCTCTCATTCCCTCGTGCTCTCTCCCTCGCTCCCTCGTGCTCTCTCTCTCTCACGCATGCTCTCTCTCTCGATCTCGCACATGCTCTCTCTCTCTATCGCGCGTGCTCTCCCTCTCATGCGTGCACGCTCTCTCGCTCCCTCCTGCTCTCTCTCTCGCTCCCTCATGCTCTCGTGCGTGCTCTCTCTCTTGAGCGTGCTCTCTCTCTCATTCCCTCCTGCTTACTCGCTCCCTCATGCTCTCTCTCTATTGTGCGTGCTATATCTCTCTCTCGCGCGTGCTCTCTCTCTCTCGTGCATGCTCCCTCTCACACGTGCTCTCTTTCTATTGCGTGTGCTCTCTCTCTCTCTCACGTGTTCTCTCTCTCGCTCCCTCGTGCACTCTCTCTCGCTCCTTCATGCTCTCTCTCTCTCACGCATCCACTCTCTCGCGCCTGCTCGCTCGCTCTCTATTGCGCGTGCTCTCTCTCTCGCTCCCTCGTTCTCTCTCTCTCTCTCTCTCGTGCATGCTCTCTCTCTCACGCATGCTCTCTCTCTCTCGCGCATGCTCTCTTTCTCGCGCGTGCTCTCTTTCTTGCTCCCTCTTGCTCTCGCTCTCGCTCCCTCGTGCTCTCTCTCTCTCTCGCACATGCTCTCTCTCTCGCGTGTGCTATCTCTCTCTCTCACGCGTGCTCTCTCTCTCGCAAGTTCTCTCTCTCTCGCATATGCTCTCTCTCTCTCCCGCATGGTCCCTCTCTCTCTCTCACGCATGCGCTCTCTCTCTTGGACGCATGCTCTCTCTCGCGCGATTGCTCCCTCTCACACGATTGCTCTCTCTCTCGTGCGTTTGCTCTCTCTCTACCTCGTACACTCTCTCTCTTTTGCACGTGCTCTCTCTCTCGCACGTGCTCTCTCTCTCACGCATGCTCTCTTTCTCATGCTCTCTCTCTTGCACATGGTCCCTCTCTCTCTCTCATGCATGCGGTCTCTCTCTTGGACGCGTGCTCTCTCTCGCGCGATTGCTCTCTCTCAAGCGATTGCTCCCTCTCACATGTTTGCTCTCTCTCTCGCGCGATTGCTCTCTCTCTACCTCGTACACTCTCTCTCTTTTGCACGTGCTCTCTCGCTCTCTCACACATGCTCTCTCTCTCACGCATGCTCTCTCTCTCATGCTCTCTCTCTCTCGCGTGCTCTCTCTCTCTCACACATGCTCTCTCTCTCACGCATGCTCTCTCTCTCATGCTCTCTCTCTCGCGCATGCTCTCTCTCTCTCTCTCTCCTGCTCTCTCTCACTCTCTCACATGTGCTCTCTCTCTCTCGCGCATGCTCTCCCTCTCTATTGTGTGTGCTCTCTCTCTTTCTCGTGCGTGCTCTCTCTCTCACACACGTGCTCTCTCTCACATGTGCTCTCTCTCTTGTGCGTGCTCTCTCTCTCGTGCATGCTCTCTCTCTCGTTCCCTCGTGCTCTCTCTCTTGCTCCCTCATGCTCTCTCTCTCACGCATGCTCTCTCTCTCTATCTCGCACGTGCTCTCTCTCTCTCGCGCGTGCTCTCTCTCTCATGCGTGCTCTCTCTCTCGCTCCCTCCTGCTCTCTCTCTCACTCCCTCATGCTCTCTCTCTATTGCACGTTCTCTATCTCTCTCTCGTGCATGCTCCTCTCACACGTGCTCTCTTTCTATTGCGCGTGTTCTCTCTCTCTCTCACGTGTGCTCTCTCTCTCGTTCCCTCCTGCTCTCTCGCTCCCTCATGCTCTCTCTCTATTGTGTGCACTCTATCTCTCTCTCGCACGTGCTCTCTCTCTCTCGTGCATGCTCCCTCTCACACGTGCTCTCTTTCTATTGCGCGTGCTCTCTCTCTCTCTCGTGCGTGCTCTCTCTCTTGCGCGTGCTCTATCTCTCATTCCCTCCTGCTCTCTAGCTCCCTCATGCTCTCCCTCTATTGCGTGTGCTCTATCCCTCTCTCGCGCGTGCTCTCTCTCTCTCGTGCATGCTCCCTCTCACACGTGCTCTCTTTCTCTCGCGCGTGCTCTCTCTCTTTCTCGCATGTTCTCTCTCTCGCTCCCTCGTGCTCTCTCTCTCGCTCCTTCATGCTCTCTCTCTCTCGCGCGTGCTCTCTCTCTCTCGCGCGTGCTCTCTCTCTCTCTCACACGTGCTCTCTCTCTCTCTCGCGCATGCTCTCTCTCTCGCGCGTGCTCTCTCTCTCACGCGTGCTCTCTCTCTCACGCGTGCTCTCTCTCTCGCTCCCTCGTACTCTCTCTCTCGCTCCCTCATGCTCTCTCTCTCTCTCACGCGTGCTCTCCCTCTCTCGCGAGTGCTCTCTATCTCGCGCGTGCTCTCTGTCTTGCTCCCTCTTGCTCTCGCTCCCTCGTGCTCTCTCTCTGTCACACGTGCTCTCTCTCTCGCGTATGCTCTCTCTCTCTCTCTCGCTCGTGCACTCTCTCTCTCGCTCGCATGCTCTCTCTCTCTCGCTCATGCGATTGCTCTCTCTCTCGCCCTCTCTCTCCCTCATGCTCTCTCTCTCGTGCTCTCTCTCTCTCTCACGTGTGCTCTCTCTCACGTGTGCTCTCTCTCTTGTGCGTGCTCTCTCTCTCGTGTGTGCTCTCTCTCTCTCACGCGTTCTCTCTCTCTCTCTCTCGCGCATGGTCCCTCTCTCTCTCTCACGCATGCGCTCTCTCTCGGACGCATGCTCGCTCTCGCGCGATTGCTCCCTCTCACACGTTTGCTCTCTCTCTCTCTCGCGCGATTGCTCTCTCTCTACCTCGTACACTCTCACTCTTTTGCACGTGCTCTCTCTCTCTCTCGCATGTGCTCTCTCTCTCACGCATGCTCTCTTTCTCATGCTCTCTCTCTCGCGCATGCTCTCTCTCTCTCCCTCATGCTCTCTCTCTCTCGCGCGTGCTCTGTCTCTCTCACGTGTGCTCTCTCTCTCTCTCTCTCTCGCGTGAGCTCTCTCTCTCTCACGCATGCTCTCTCTCTCATGCTCTCTCTCGCGCATGCTCTCTCTCTCGTGCCCTCTCTCACTCTCTCGTGCATGCTAGCTCTCTCTCTCACGCGTGCTCTCTCTCTCGCGCGTGCTCGCTCTCTCGTTCCCTCGTGCTATCTCTCTCGCTCCCTCGTGCCCTCTCTCTCTCTCTCGCGTGCTCTCTCTCTCTCGCGTGTGCTCTCTCTCTCTATTGCGCGTACTCTCTCTCTTTCTCGCGCGTGCTCTCTCTCTCACAAACGTGCTCTCATGTGTGCTCTCTCTCACGTGTGCTCTCTCTCTCATGCGTGCTCTCTCTCGTTCCCTCGTGCTCTCTCACTCGATCCCTCATGCTCTCTCACTCTCACGCGTGCTCTCTCTCTCATGCGTGCTCACTCTCTCGCACCCTCCTGCTCTTTCTCTCGCTCCCTCATGCTCTCTCTCTATTGCACGTGCTCCATCTCTCTCTCGTGCATACTCCCTCTCACACGTGCTCTCTTTCAATTGCGCGTGCTCTCTCTCTCTCGCGCGTGCTCTCTCTCTTGAGCGTGCTCTCTCTCTCATTCCCTCCTGCTTACTCACTCCCTCATGCTCTCTCTCTATTGCGCGTGCTCTATCTCTCTCTCGCGCGTGCTCTCTCTCTCTCGTGCATGCTCCCTCTCACACGTGCTCTCTTTCTATTGCGTGTGCTCTCTCTCTCTCGCGTGTTCTCTCTCTCGCTCCCTCGTGCTCTCTCTCTCGCTCCTTCATGCTCTCTCTCTCTCACGCATCCACTCTCTCTCTCGCGCCTGCTCGCTCTCTCTCTATTGCGCGTGCTCTCTCTCTCGCTCCCTCGTTCTCTCTCTCTCTCTCTCTCTCATGCATGCTCTCTCTCTCTCACGCATGCTCTCTCTCTCTCGCGCATGCTCTCTTTCTCGCGCGTGCTCTCTTTCTTGCTCCCTCTTGCTCTCGCTCTCGCTCTCGCTCCCTCGTGCTCTCTCTCTCTCTCGCACATGCTCTCTCTCTCGCGTGTGCTATCTCTCTCTCTCACGCGTGCTCTCTCTCTCGCAAGTTCTCTCTCTCTCGCGTATGCTCTCTCTCTCTCTCTCCCGCATGGTCCCTCTCTCTCTCTCACGCATGCGCTCTCTCTCTTGGACACGTGTTCTCTCTCGCGCAATTGCTCTCTCACATGCGATTGCTCCCTCTCACACGATTGCTCTCTCTCTCTCTTGCGCGATTGCTCTCTCTCTACCTCGTACATTCTCTCTCTTTTGCACGTGCTCTCTCTCTCTCTCGCACGCGCTCTCTCTCTCACGCATGCTCTCTCTCTCAAGCTCTCTCTCTTGCGCATGCTCTCTCTCTCTCTCTCTCTCATGCTCTCTCTCACTCTCTCGTGCGTGCTCTCTCTCTCTCTCACGCGTGCTCTCTCTCTCTCTCGCGCGATTGCTCTCTCTCTACCTCGTACACTCTCTCTCTTTTGCACGTGCTCTCTCTCTCGCACGTGCTCTCTCTCTCACGCATGCTCTCTTTCTCATGCTCTCTCTCTTGCACATGGTCCCCCTCTCTCTCTCATGCATGTGGTCTCTCTCTTTGACGCGTGCTCTCTCTCGCGCGATTGCTCTCTCTCGCGCGATTGCTCCCTCTCACACGATTGCTCTCTCTCTCGCGCAATTGCTCTCTCTCTACCTCGTACACTCTCTCTCTTTTGCACGTGCTCTCTCGCTCTCTCACACATGCTCTCTCTCTCACGCAGGCTCTCTCTCTCATGCTCTCTCTCTCGCGCGTGCTCTCTCTCTCTCGCACATGCTCTCTCTCTCACGCATGCTCTCTCTCTCATGCTCTCTCTCTCATGCTCTCTCTCTCGCGCATGCTCTCTCTCTCTATTGTGCGTGCTCTCTCTCTTTCTCGCGCGTGCTCTCCCTCTCTATTGTGCGTGCTCTCTCTCTTTCTCGCGCGTGCTCTCTCTCTCACACACGTGCTCTCTCTCACATGTGCTCTCTCTCTCGTGCGTGCTCTCTCTCTCGCGCGTGCTCTCTCTCTCGTTCCCTCGTGCTCTCTCTCTCGCTCCCTCATGCTCTCTCTCTCACGCATGCTCTCTCTCTCTATCTCGCACGTGCTCTCTCTCTCTCGCGCGTGCTCTCTCTCTCATGCGTGCTCTCTCTCTCGCTCCCTCCTGCTCTCTCTCTCACTCCCTCATGCTCTCTCTCTATTGCACGTGCTCTATCTCTCTCTCGTGCATGCTCCCTCTCACACGTGCTCTCTTTCTATTGCGCGTGCTCTCTCTCTCTCTCACGTGTGCTCTCTCTCTCGTTCCCTCCTGCTCTCTCGCTCCCTCATGCTCTCTCTCTATTGTGTGCACTCTATCTCTCTCTCGCACGTGCTCTCTCTCTCGTGCATGCTCCCTCTCACACGTGCTCTCTTTCTATTGCGCGTGCTCTCTCTCTCTCTCTCTCACATGCTCTCTCTCTTGCGCGTGCTCTATCTCTCATTCCCTCCTGCTCTCTAGCTCCCTCGTGCTCTCCCTCTATTGCGCGTGCTCTATCCCTCTCTCGCACGTGCTCTCTCTCTCTCGTGCATTGCCCCTCTCACACGTGCTCTTTTCTATTGCGTGTGCTCTCTCTCTTTCTCGCATGTTCTCTCTCTCACTCCCTCGTGCTCTCTCTCTCGCTCCTTCATGCTCTCTCTCTCTCGCGCGTCCTCTCTCTCTCTCGCGCGTGCTCTCTCCCTCTGTATTGCACGTGCTCTCTCTCTCTCTCACACGTGCTCTCTCTCTCTCTCGCGCATGCTCTCTCTCGCGCGTGCTCTCTCTCTCGCGCGTGCTCTCTCTCTCGCTCCCTCGTACTCTCTCTCTCGCTCCCTCGTGCTCTCTCTCTCTCTGACGCGTGCTCTCCCTCTCTCGCGAGTGCTCTCTCTCTCGCGCGTGCTCTCTGTCTTGCTCCCTCTTGCTCTCGCTCCCTCGTGCTCTCTCTCTCTCGCGCGTGCTCTCTCTCTTGCGTGTGCTCTCTCTCTCTCTCACGCGTGCTCTCTCTCTCACGTGTGCTCTCTCTCTTGTGCGTGCTCTCTCTCTCGTGTGTGCTCTCTCTCTCTCACGCGTTCTCTCTCTCTCTCTCGCGCATGGTCCCTCTCTCTCTCTCACGCATGCGCTCTCTCTCGGACGCATGCTTGCTCTCGCGCGATTGCTCCCTCTCACACGATTGCTCTCTCTCTCTCTCGCGCGATTGCTCTCTCTCTACCTCGTACACTCTCTCTCCTTTGCACGTGCTCTCTCTCTCTCTCGCACGTGCTCTCTCTCTCACGCATGCTCTCTTTCTCATGCTCTCTCTCTCGCGCATGCTCTCTCTCTCTCCCTCATGCTCTCTCTCTCTCGCGCGTGCTCTGTCTCTCTCACGTGTGCTCTCTCTCTCTCTCTCTCGCGTGAGCTCTCTCTCTTTCACGCATGCTCTCTCTCTCATGCTCTCTCTCTCGCTCATGCTCTCTCTCTCATGCTCTCTCTCACTCTCTCGTGCGTGCTAGCTCTCTCACGCTTGCTCTCTCTCTCGCGTGTGCTCGCTCTCTCGTTCCCTCGTGCTATCTCTCTCGCTCCCTCGTGCCCTCTCTCTCTCTCGCGTGTGCTCTCTCTCTCTCGCGTGTGCTCTCTCTCTCTCGCGCGTGCTCTCCCTCTCTATTGTGCGTACTCTCTCTCTTTCTCGCGCGTGCTCTCTCTCTCACACACGTGCTCTCTCTCACATGTGCTCTCTCTCTCGTGCGTGCTCTCTCTCTCGCGCGTGCTCTCTCTCTCTCGTTCCCTCGTGCTCTCTCTCTCGCTCCCTCATGCTCTCTCTCTCACGCATGCTCTCTCTCTCTATCTCGCACGTGCTCTCTCTCTCTCGCGCGTGCTCTCTCTCTCATGCGTGCTCTCTCTCTCGCTCCCTCCTGCTCTCTCTCTCACTCCCTCATGCTCTCTCTCTATTGCACGTGCTCTATCTCTCTCTCGTGCATGCTCCCTCTCACACGTGCTCTCTTTCTATTGCGCGTGCTCTCTCTCTCTCTCGCGTGTGCTCTCTCTCTCGTTCCCTCCTGCTCTCTCGCTCCATCATGCTCTCTCTCTATTGTGTGCACTCTATCTCTCTCTCGCACGTGCTCTCTCTCTCGTGCATGCTCCCTCTCACACGTGCTCTCTTTCTATTGCGCGTGCTCTCTCTCTCTCTCTCGCACATGCTCTCTCTCTTGCGCGTGCTCTATCTCTCATTCCCTCCTGCTCTCTAGCTCCCTCGTGCTCTCCCTCTATTGCGCGTGCTCTATCCCTCTCTCGCACGTGCTCTCTCTCTCTCGTGCATTGCCCCTCTCACACGTGCTCTTTTCTATTGCGTGTGCTCTCTCTCTTTCTCGCATGTTCTCTCTCTCACTCCCTCGTGCTCTCTCTCTCGCTCCTTCATGCTCTCTCTCTCTCGCGCGTCCTCTCTCTCTCTCGCGCGTGCTCTCTCCCTCTGTATTGCACGTGCTCTCTCTCTCTCTCACACGTGCTCTCTCTCTCTCTCGCGCATGCTCTCTCTCGCGCGTGCTCTCTCTCTCGCGCGTGCTCTCTCTCTCGCTCCCTCGTACTCTCTCTCTCGCTCCCTCGTGCTCTCTCTCTCTCTGACGCGTGCTCTCCCTCTCTCGCGAGTGCTCTCTCTCTCGCGCGTGCTCTCTGTCTTGCTCCCTCTTGCTCTCGCTCCCTCGTGCTCTCTCTCTCTCGCGCGTGCTCTCTCTCTTGCGTGTGCTCTCTCTCTCTCTCACGCGTGCTCTCTCTCTCACGTGTGCTCTCTCTCTTGTGCGTGCTCTCTCTCTCGTGTGTGCTCTCTCTCTCTCACGCGTTCTCTCTCTCTCTCTCGCGCATGGTCCCTCTCTCTCTCTCACGCATGCGCTCTCTCTCGGACGCATGCTTGCTCTCGCGCGATTGCTCCCTCTCACACGATTGCTCTCTCTCTCTCTCGCGCGATTGCTCTCTCTCTACCTGGTACACTCTCTCTCCTTTGCACGTGCTCTCTCTCTCTCTCGCACGTGCTCTCTCTCTCACGCATGCTCTCTTTCTCATGCTCTCTCTCTCGCGCATGCTCTCTCTCTCTCCCTCATGCTCTCTCTCTCTCGTGCGTGCTCTGTCTCTCTCACGTGTGCTCTCTCTCTCTCTCTCTCGCGTGAGCTCTCTCTCTTTCACGCATGCTCTCTCTCTCATGCTCTCTCTCTCGCTCATGCTCTCTCTCTCATGCTCTCTCTCACTCTCTCGTGCGTGCTAGCTCTCTCACGCTTGCTCTCTCTCTCGCGTGTGCTCGCTCTCTCGTTCCCTCGTGCTATCTCTCTCGCTCCCTCGTGCCCTCTCTCTCTCTCGCGTGTGCTCTCTCTCTCTCGCGTGTGCTCTCTCTCTCTCGCGCGTGCTCTCCCTCTCTATTGTGCGTACTCTCTCTCTTTCTCGCGCGTGCTCTCTCTCTCACAAACGTACTCTCACGTGTGCTCTCTCTCACGTGTGCTCTCTCTCTCATGCGTGCTCTCTCTCGTTCCCTCGTGCTCTCTCACTCGCTCCCTCATGCTCTCTCTCTCTCACGCGTGCTCTCTCTCTCTATCTCGCACGTGCTCTCTCTCTCTCTCTCGCGCGTGCTCTCTCTCTCATGCGTGCTCACTCTCTCGCACCCTCCTGCTCTTTCTCTCGCTCCCTCATGCTCTCTCTCTATTGCACGTGCTCCATCTATCTCTCGTGCATACTCCCTCTCACACGTGCTCTCTTTCAATTGCGCGTGCTCTCTCTCTCTCGTGCGTGCTCTCTCTCTTGAGCGTGCTCTCTCTCTCATTCCCTCCTGCTTACCCGCTCCCTCATGCTCTCTCTCTATTGCGCGTGCTATATCTCTCTCTCGCGCGTGCTCTCTCTCTCTCGTGCATGCTCCCTCTCACACGTGCTCTCTTTCTATTGCGTGTGCTCTCTCTCTCTCTCGCGTGTTCTCTCTCTCGCTCCCTCGTGCTCTCTCTCTCGCTCCTTCATGCTCTCTCTCTCTCACGCATCCACTCTCTCGCGCCTGCTCGCTCTCTCTCTATTGCGCGTGCTCTCTCTCTCGCTCCCTCGTTCTCTCTCTCTCTCTCTCGTGCATGCTCTCTCTCTCTCACGCATGCTCTCTCTCTCTCGCGCATGCTCTCTTTCTCGCGCGTGCTCTCTTTCTTGCTCCCTCTTGCTCTCGCTCTCGCTCCCTCGTGCTCTCTCTCTCTCTCGCACATGCTCTCTCTCTCGCGTGTGCTATCTCTCTCTCTCACGCGTGCTCTCTCTCTCGCAAGTTCTCTCTCTCTCGCGTATGCTCTCTCTCTCTCCCGCATGGTCCCTCTCTCTCTCTCACGCATGCGCTCTCTCTCTTGGACGCGTGCTCTCTCTCGCGCGATTGCTCTCTCTCGCGCAATTGCTCCCTCTCGCACAATTGCTCGCTCTCTATCTCGCGCAATTGATGTCTCTCTACCTCGTACACTCTCTCTCTTTTGCACATGCTCTTTTTCTCTCTCTCGCACATGCTCTCTCTCTCACGGATGCTCTCTCTCTCGTTCATGATCACTCTCTCGCGCGCGCTCTCTCTCTCATTCCATCGTGCTCTCTCCCTCGCTCCCTCGTGCTCTCTCTCTCTCTCACGCGTGCTCTCTCTCTCTCGCATGTGCTCTCTGTCTCTCACGCATGCTCTCTCTCTCATGCTCTCTCTCTCGCACATGCGATCTCTCTCTCTCATGCTCTCTCTCACTCTCTCACACGGGCTCTCTCTCTCTCTCGCGCGTGCTCTGTCTCTCATGCGTGCTCACTCTCTCGCTCCCTCGTGCTATCTCTCTCGCTCCCTCGTGCTCTCTCTCTCTCTCTCGCGTGCTCTCTCTCTCTCTCATGTTTGCTCTCTCTCTCTCTCTTCCGCGTGCTCTCTCTCTCTATTGCGCATGCTCTCTTTCTTTCTCACACATGCTCTCTCTCTCTCGTGCATGTTCTCTCTCTCGCGTGTGCTCTCTCTCTCTCTCCCTCGTACTCTCTCTCTCGCTCCCTCTTGCTCTTTCTCTCTCACATGAGCTCTCTCTCTCTATCTCGTGTGTGCTCTCTCTCTCTCTCGCGTGCTCTCTCTCTCGTGCGTGCTCGCTCTCTCGCTCCCTCCTGCTCTCTCTCTCACTCCCTCATGCTCTCTCTCTATTGCGCATGCTCTCTCTCTCACGCGGGCTCTCTCTCTTGCGCGTGCTCTCTCTCTCTTTCCCTCCTGCTCTTCGCTCCCTCATGCTCTCTCTCTATTGCGTGTGCTCTTTCTCTCTCTCGCGCGTGCTCTCTCTCTCTCATGCATGCTCCCTCTCACACGTGCTCTCTTTCTATTCTGCGTGCACTCTCTCTCTTGCGCGTGCTCTCTCTCTTGCGCGTGCTCTCTCTCTCGTTCCCTCTTGCTCTCTCGCTCCCTCATGCAAGCTCTCTATTGTGCGTGCCCTATCTTTCTCTCGCGCGTGCTCTCTCTCTCTCTCACGCGTGCTCTATCTCTCTCTCACGCATGATCTCTCTCTCACGCGTGCTCTCTTGATCGCGCATGCTATCTCTCTCGCTCCCTCGTGCTCTCTCTCTTGATCCCTCGTGCTCTCTTTGTCTCTCACGTGTGCTCTCTCTCTCTATCTCGCACGTGCTCTCTCTCTCGCGCGTGCTCTCTCTCTCATGCGTGCTCTCTCTCTCGCTCCCTCCTGCTCTCTCTCTCACTCCCTCATGCTCTCTCTCTATTGCACGTGCTCTATCTCTCTCTCGTGCATGCTCCCTCTCACACGTGCTCTCTATTGCGCGTGCTATCTCTCTCTCTCGCGCGTGCTCTCTCTCTCGTTCCCTCCTGCTCTCTCGCTCCCTCATGCTCTCTCTCTATTGTGTGTGCTCTATCTCTCTCTCGCACGTGCTCTCTCTCTCTCTCGTGCATGCTCCCTCTCACACGTGCTCTCTTTCTATTGCGCGTGCTCTCTCTCTCTCTCGCGCGTGCTCTCTCTCTCGTTCCCTCCTGCTCCCTCGCTCCCTCATGCTCTCTCTCTATTGTGTGTGCTCTATCTCTCTCTCGCATGTGCTCTCTCTCTCTCTCGTGCATGCTCCCTCTCACACGTGCTCTCTTTCTATTGCGCGTGCTCTCTCTCTCTCTCGTGCGTGCTCTCTCTCTTGCGCGTGCTCTATCTCTCATTCCCTCCTGCTCTCTAGCTTCCTCATGCTCTCCCTCTATTGCGTGTGCTCTATCCCTCTCTCGCGTGTGCTCTCTCTCTCTCGCGCGTGCTCTCTCTCTCGCTCCCTCCTGCTCTCTCTCTCACTTCCTCATGCTCTCTCTCTATTGCGCGTGCTCTATCTCTCTCTTGCGCTTGCTCTCTCTCTCTCTCATGCATGCTCCCTCTCACATGTGCTCTCTCTCTATTGCGCGTGCTCTCTCTCTCTCTCGCGTGTGTTCTCTCTCTCAAGCGTGCTCTCTCTCTTGAGTGTGCTCTCTCTCTCGCTCCCTCATGCTCTCTCTCTCGCTCCCTCATGCTCTCTCTCTCTCGCGCATCCTCTCTCTCTCTCGCGTGTGCTCTCTCTCTCTATTGCGCGTGCTCTCTCTCTCTCTCGCGTGCTCTCTCTCGCACGATTGCTCTCTCTCTCTCGTGCTCTCACTCTTTCGCGCTTGCTCTCTCTTTCGCACATGCACTCTCACTCGCTCCCTCATGCTCTCTCTCTCGCTCCCTCGTGCTCTCTCTCTCTCACGCGTGCTGTCTCTCTCTCTTGCGCGTGGTCTCTCTCTCCCTCACGTGTGCTCTCTCACTCTCTCACGCGTGCTCTCTCTCTCACGCGTGCTCTCTGTCTCGCTCCCTCATGCTCTCTCTCTCGCTCCCTCGTGCTCTCTCTCTCGCTCCCTCGTGCTCTCTCTCTCCCTCGCGCTCTCTCTCTCTCTCGCGCGTGCTCTCTCTCTCTCGCGCATGCTCTCTCTCTCTCACGCGTGCTCTCTCTCTCTCGCGCGTGCTCTCTTTGTCACGCGTGCTCTCTGTCTTGCTCCTTCTTGCTCTCGCGCTCACTCCCCTGTGGCCTCTCTCTCTCTCATGCGTGCTCTCTCTCACGCATGCACTCTCTCTCTTGGACGTGTGCTCTCTCTCGCGCGATTGCTCTCTCTCGCGCGATTGCTCCCTCTCACACGATTGCTCTCTTCTCTCTCGCGCGATTGCTCTCTCTCTACCTCGTACACTCTCTATCTTTTGTACATGCTCTCTCTCTCTCTCGCACGTGCTCTCTCTCTCACACATGCTCTCTCTCTCATGCTCTCTCTCTCGCGCATGCTCTCTCTCTCTATTGTGCTTTCTCTCACTCTCCGCGTGTGCTCTCTCTCTCTCTTGTGCATGCTCTCTCTCTCGCGCGTGCTCTCTCTCTTGCTCCCTCATGCAATCTCTCTCGCTCCCTCGTGCCCTCTCTCTCTCTATCGCGTGCTCTCTCTCTCTCTAGCGTGTGCTCTCTCTCTCTCGCGCATGCTCTCTCTCTCTATTGCGCGTGCTCTCTCTCTTTCTCGCGAGTGCTCTCTCTCTCACTCACGTGCTCTCTCACACATGTGCTCTCTCTCATGTGTGCTCTCTCTCTCATGCGTGCTCTCTCTCTCGCGTGTGCTCTCTCTCTCGCGCGCGTGCTCTTTCCTTCTCTCTCGCGCATGGTCCCTCTCTCTCTCTCACGCATGCGCTCTCTCTGGGATGCGTGGTCTCTCTCTCGCGCGATTACTCTCTCTCGCACCATTGCTCTCTCTCTCTCGCGCGATTGCTCTCTCTCTCCCTCGTACACTCTCTCTCTTTTGCACGTGCTCTCTCTCTCTCGCATGTGCACTCTGTCACTCACGCATGCTCTCTCTCTCACGCTCTCTCTCTCGCACATGCTCTCTCTCTCTCTTGAGCTCTCTCTCAGTCTCTCGCGCGTGCTCTCTCTCTCTCTCGCGCATGCTATCTCGCGTGTGCTCTCTCTCTCGCTCCCTCGTGCCATCTCTCTCACTCCCTAGTGCTCTCTCTCTCTCGCATGCTCTCTCTCTCTCGCATGTGCTCTCTCTCTCTCTCGCATGTGCTATCTCTCTCCATTGCGCGTGCTCTCTCTCTTTCTCGCGTGTGCTCTCTCTCTCTCGCGCGTGCTCTGCCTTGCGCGAGTGCTCTCAGTTTCTCGCACATGTGCTCTCTCTCACGTGTGCTCTCTCTCTCTTGTGCGTTCTCTCTCTCTCGCGCGTGCTCTCTCTCTCGCTCCCTCGTGCTCTCTCTCTCGCTCCCTCGCGCTCTCTCTCTCACGCATGCTCTCTCTCTCTATCTCGCACGTGCTCTCTCTCTCTCTCTCGCACGTGCTCTCTCTCTCATGCGTGCTCTCTCTCTCGTTCCCTCGTGCTCTCTCTCTCTCTCACGCATGCTCTCTCTCTCTATCTCGTGCATGCTCTCTCTCTCTCTCGCGTGTGCTCTCTCTTTCGCATGCGCTCTCTCTCTTTGACGCGTGCTCTCTCTCGCGCGATTGCTCTCTCTCGCGCGATTGCTCCCTCTCACATGATTGCTCTCTCTCTCACGCGATTGCTCTCTCTCTACCTCGTACACTCTCTCTCTTTTGCATGTGCTCTCTCTCTCTCTCGCACATGCTCTCTCTCTCACGCATGCTCTCTCTCTCTCTCTCTCCTGCTCTCTCTCACTCTCTCGCATGTGCTCTCTCTCTCTCGCACATGCTCTCTCTCTCACAAAATTGCTCTCTCTCACATGTGCTCTCTCTCTCGTGCGTGCACTCTCTCTCGTGCGTGCTCTCTCTCTCGTTCCCTCGTGCTCTCTCTCTCGCTCCCTCATGCTCTCTCTCTCACGCATGCTCTCTCTCTCTATCTCGCACGTACTCTCTCTCTCTCGCGCATGCTCTCTCTCTCGCGCGTGCTCTCTCTCTCGCGCGTGCTCTCTCTCTCGCTCCCTCGTGCTCTCTCTCTTGATCCCTCGTGCTCTCTTTGTCTCTCACGTGTGCTCTCTCTCTCTATCTCGCATGTGCTCTCTCTCTCGCGCGTGCTCTCTCTTTCATGCGTGCTCTCTCTCTCGCTCCCTCCTGCTCTCTCTCTCACTCCCTCATGCTGTCTCTCTATTGCACGTGCTCTATCTCTCTCTCGTGCATGCTCCCTCTCGCATGTGCTCTCTTTCTATTGCGCGTGCTCTCTCTCTCTCTCGCGCGTGCTCTCTCTCTCGTTCCCTCATGCTCTCTCGCTCCCTCATGCTCTCTCTCTATTGTGTGTGCTCTATCTCTCTCTCGCATGTGCTCTCTCTCTCTCTCGTGCATGCTCCCTCTCACACGTGCTCTCTTTCTATTGCGCTTGCTCTCTCTCTCTCTCGTGCGTGCTCTCTCTCTTGCGCGTGCTCTATCTCTCATTCCCTCCTGCTCTCTAATCCCTCATGCTCTCCCTCTATTGCGTGTGCTCTATTCCTTTCTCGCGCGTGCTCTCTCTCTCTCGTGCATGCTTCCTCTCACACGTGCTCTCTTTCTATTGCGTGTGCTCTCTCTCTTTCTCGCATGTTCTCTCTCTCGCTCCCTCGTGCTCTCTCTCTCGCTCCTTCATGCTCTCTCTCTCTCGCGCGTCCTCTCTCTCTCTCGCGCGTGCTCTCTCCCTCTGTATTGCACGTGCTCTCTCTCTCTCTCACACGTGCTCTCTCTCTCTCTCGCGTGTGCTCTCTCTCTCGCGTGTGCTCTCTCTCTCGCTCCCTCGTACTCTCTCTCTCGCTCCCTCGTGCTCTCTCTCTCTCTCATGCGTGCTCTCTCTCTCTCTCACACATGGTCCCTCTCTCTCTCTCATGCATGTGCTCTCTCTCTTGGACGCGTGCTCTCTCTCTCGCATGATTGCTCTCTCTCGCGCAATTGCTCTCTCTCTCTCTCATGCGATTGCACTCTCTCTACCTCATACACTCTCTCTCTTTTGCACGTGCTCTCTCTCTCTCTCGCATGTGCTCTCTCTCTCTCGCATGTGCTCTCTGTCTCTCACGCATGCTCTCTCTCTCATGCTCTCTCTCTCGCACATGCGATCTCTCTCTCTCATGCTCTCTCTCACTCTCTCACACGGCCTCTCTCTCTCTCTCACACATGCTCTCTCTCTCATGCGTGCTCGCTCTCTCGCTCCCTCGTGCTATCTCTCTCGCTCCCTCGTGCTCTCTCTCTCTCTCTTGCGTGCTCTCTCTCTCTCTCACGTGTGCTCTCTCTCTCTCTCTTGCGCATGCTCTCTCTCTCTATTGCGCATGCTCTCTCTCTTTCTCACACATGCTCTCTCTCTCTCGTGCATGCTCTCTCTCTCGCGTGTGCTCTCTCTCTCGCTCCCTCGTGCTCTCTCTCTCGCTCCCTCTTGCTCTTTCTCTCTCTCACATGTGCTCTCTCTCTCTATCTCGCGTGTGCTCTCTCTCTCTCTCTCGCGTGCTCTCTCTCTCGCGCGTGCTCTCTCTCTCTCTCGCACATGCTCTCTCTCTCACGCATGCTCTCTCTCTCTCTCTCTCCTGCTCTCTCTCACTCTCTCGCATGTGCTCTCTCTCTCTCGCACATGCTCTCTCTCTCACACATTTGCTCTCTCTCACATGTGCTCTCTCTCTCGTGCGTGCACTCTCTCTCGTGCGTGCTCTCTCTCTCGTTCCCTCGTGCTCTCTCTCTCGCTCCCTCATGCAATCTCTCTCACGCATGCTCTCTCTCTCTATCTCGCACGTACTCTCTCTCTCTCGCGCGTGCTCTCTCTCTCATGCGTGCTCTCTCTCTCGCTCCCTCCTGCTCTCTCTCTCACTTCCTCATGCTCTCTCTCTATTGCACGTGCTCTATCTCTCTCTCGTGCATGCTCCCTCTCGCACGTGCTCTCTTTCTATTGCGCATGCTCTCTCTCTCTCTCGCACGTGCTCTCTCTCTCGTTCCCTCCTGCTCTCTCGCTCCCTCATGCTCTCTCTCTATTGTGTGTGCTCTATCTCTCTCTCGCTCGTGCTCTCTCTCTCTCTCGTGCATGCTCCCTCTCACACGTGCTCTCTTTCTATTACGCATGCTCTCTCTCACTCTCGCGCGTGCTCTCTCTCTTGCGCGTGCTCTATCTCTCATTCCCTCCTGCTCTCTAGCTCACTCATGCTCTCCCTCTATTGCGTGTGCTCTATCCCTCTCTCCCGCGGGCTCTCTCTCTCTCGTGCATGCTCCCTCTCACACGTGCTCTCTTTCTATTGCGCGTGCTCTCTCTCTTTCTCGCATGTTCTCTCTCTCGCTCCCTCGTGCTCTCTCTCTCGCTCCTTCATGCTCTCTCTCTCTCGCGCGTCCTCTCTCTCTCTCACGTGTGCTCTCTCCCTCTGTATTGCACGTGCTCTCTCTCTCTCTCTCTCACACGTGCTCTCTCTCTCTCTCGCGCATGCTCTCTCTCTCGCGCATGCTCTCTCTCTCGCGCGTGCTCTCTCTCTCGCTCCCTCGTACTCTCTCTCTCGCTCCCTCGTGCTCTCTCTCTCTCTCACGCGTCCTCTCTCTCTCTCGCGAGTGTTCTCTATCTCGCGCGTGCTCTCTGTCTTGCTCCCTCTTGCTCTCGCTCCCTCGTGCTCTCTCTCTCTCGCGCTTGCTCTCTCTCTTGCGTGTGCTCTCTCTCTCTCTCACGCGTGCTCTCTCTCTCGCAAGTGCTCTCTCTCTCGCTCCCTCATACTCTCTCTCTCGCTCCCTCGTGCTCTCTCTCTCTCTCACGCGTGCTCTCTCTCTCTCGCGAGTGCTCTCTATCTCGCGCGTGCTCTCTGTCTTGCTCCCTCTTGCTCTCGCTCCCTCGTGCTCTCTCTCTCGCGCATGCTCTCTCTCTTGCGTGTGCTCTCTCTCTCTCTCACGCGTGCTCTCTCTCTCGCAAGTGCTCTCTCTCTCGCATATGCTCTCTCTCTCTCTCTCTCATGTATGCACTCTCTCTCTCGCTCGTGTGCTCTCTCTCTCGGTCATGCGATTGCTCTCTCTCTCGCACTCTCTCTCCCTCATGCTCTCTCTCTCTCGTGCTCTCTCTCTCTCTCACGTGTGCTCTCTCTCTCACGTGTGCTCTCTCTCTTGTGCGTGCTCTCTCTCTCGTGTGTGCTCTCTCTCTCTCACGCGTGCTCTCTCTCTCGTTCCCTCCTGCTCTCTCGCTCCCTCATGCTCTCTCTCTATTGTGTGTGCTCTATCTCTCTCTCGCACGTGCTCTCTCTCTCTCTCGTGCATGCTCCCTCTCACACGTGCTCTCTTTCTATTACGCATGCTCTCTCTCACTCTCGCGCGTGCTCTCTCTCTTGCGCGTGCTCTATCTCTCATTCCCTCCTGCTCTCTAGCTCACTCATGCTCTCCCTCTATTGCGTGTGCTCTATCCCTCTCTCCCGCGGGCTCTCTCTCTCTCGTGCATGCTCCCTCTCACACGTGCTCTCTTTCTATTGCGCGTGCTCTCTCTCTTTCTCGCATGTTCTCTCTCTCGCTCCCTCGTGCTCTCTCTCTCGCTCCTTCATGCTCTCTCTCTCTCGCGCGTCCTGTCTCTCTCTCACGTGTGCTCTCTCCCTCACGCGTGCTCTCTCTCTTGCGCGTGTTCTCTCTCTCGTTCCCTCCTGCTCTCTCGCTCCCTCATGCTCTCTCTCTATTGCACGTGCTCTATTTCTCTCTCGCACGAGCTCTCTCTCTCTTGCGTGTGCTCTCTCTCTCGATCCCTCGTGCTCTCTCTGTCTCTCACGCGTGCTCTCTCTCTCTCTCACACATGGTCCCTCTCTCTCTCTCATGCATGTGCTCTCTCTCTTGGACGCGTGCTCTCTCTCTCGCATGATTGCTCTCTCTCGCGCGATTGCTCTCTCTCTCTCTCATGCGATTGCTCTCTCTCTACCTCGTACACTCTCTCTCTTTTGCACGTGCTCTCTCTCTCTCTCGCATGTGCTCTCTCTCTCTCGCATGTGCTCTCTGTCTCTCACGCATGCTCTCTCTCTCATGCTCTCCCTCTCGCACATGCGATCTCTCTCTCTCATGCTCTCTCTCACTCTCTCACACGGGCTCTCTCTCTCTCTCACGCATGCTCTCTCTCTCATGCGTGCTCGCTCTCTCGCTCCCTCGTGCTATCTCTCTCGCTCCCTCGTGCTCTCTCTGTCTCTCTTGCGTGCTCTCTCTCTCTCTCACGTGTGCTCTCTCTCTCTCTCTTGCGCATGCTCTCTCTCTCTATTGCGCATGCTCTCTCTCTTTCTCACACATGCTCTCTCTCTCTCATGCATGCTCTCTCTCTCGCGTGTGCTCTCTCTCTCTCTCACGTGTGCTCTCTCTCTCTCTCTTGCGCATGCTCTCTCTCTCTATTGCGCATGCTCTCTCTCTTTCTCACACATGCTCTCTCTCTCTCATGCATGCTCTCTCTCTCGCGTGTGCTCTCTCTCTCGCTCCCTCGTGCTCTCTCTCTCGCTCCCTCTTGCTCTTTCTCTCTCTCACATGTGCTCTCTCTCTCTATCTCGCGTGTGCTCTCTCTCTCTCTCTCGCGTGCTCTCTCTCTCGTGCGTGCTCGCTCTCTAGCTCCCTCCTGCTCTCTCTCTCACTCCCTCATGCTCTCTCTCTATTGCGCATGCTCTCTCTCTCGCGCGGGCTCTCTCTCTTGCACGTGCTCTCTGTCTCGTTCCCTCCTGCTCTCTCGCTCCCTCATGCTCTCTCTCTATTGTTTGTGCTCTATCTCTCTCTCGCACGTGCTCTCTCTCTCTCTCGTGCATGCTCCCTCTCACACGTGCTCTCTTTCTATTACGCATGCTCTCTCTCACTCTCGCGCGTGCTCTCTCTCTTGCGCGTGCTCTATCTCTCATTCCCTCCTGCTCTCTAGCTCACTCATGCTCTCCCTCTATTGCGTGTGCTCTATCCCTCTCTCCCGCGGGCTCTCTCTCTCTCGTGCATGCTCCCTCTCACACGTGCTCTCTTTCTATTGCGCGTGCTCTCTCTCTTTCTCGCATGTTCTCTCTCTCGCTCCCTCGTGCTCTCTCTCTCGCTCCTTCATGCTCTCTCTCTCTCGCGCGTCCTGTCTCTCTCTCACGTGTGCTCTCTCCCTCTGTATTGCACGTGCTCTCTCTCTCTCTCTCTCACACGTGCTCTCTCTCTCTCTCGCGCATGCTCTCTCTCTCGCGCATGCTCTCTCTCTCGCGCGTGCTCTCTCTCTCGCTCCCTCGTACTCTCTCTCTCGCTCCCTCGTGCTCTCTCTCTCTCTCACGCGTCCTCTCTCTCTCTCGCGAGTGCTCTCTATCTCGCGCGTGCTCTCTGTCTTGCTCCCTCTTGCTCTCGCTCCCTCGTGCTCTCTCTCTCTCGCGCTTGCTCTCTCTCTTGCGTGTGCTCTCTCTCTCTCTCACGCGTGCTCTCTCTCTCGCAAGTGCTCTCTCTCTCGCTCCCTCGTGCTCTCTCTCTCTCACGCGTGCTCTCTCTCTCTCGCGAGTGCTCTCTATCTCGCGCGTGCTCTCTGTCTTGCTCCCTCTTGCTCTCGCTCCCTCGTGCTCTCTCTCTCGCGCATGCTCTCTCTCTTGCGTGTGCTCTCTCTCTCTCTCACGCGTGCTCTCTCTCTCGCAAGTGCTCTCTCTCTCGCATATGCTCTCTCTCTCTCTCTCTCATGTATGCACTCTCTCTCTCGCTCGTGTGCTCTCTCTCTCTCTCGGTCATGCGATTGCTCTCTCTCTCGCACTCTCTCTCCCTCATGCTCTCTCTCTCTCGTGCTCTCTCTCTCTCTCACGTGTGCTCTCTCTCTCACGTGTGCTCTCTCTCTTGTGCGTGCTCTCTCTCTCGTGTGTGCTCTCTCTCTCTCACGCGTGCTCTCTCTCTCTCGCGCATGGTCCCTCTCTCTCTCTCTCGCGCGTTTGCTCTCTCTCTACCTCGTACACTCTCTCTCTTTTGCACGTGCTCTCTCTCTCTCTCGCACGTGCTCTCTCTCTCACGCATGCTCTCTTTCTCATTCTCTCTCTCTCGTACATGGTCCCTCTCTCTCTCTCATGCATGCGGTCTCTCTCTTGGACGCGTGCTCTCTCTCGCGCGATTGCTCTCTCTCGCGCGATTGCTCTCTCTCACATGATTGCTCTCTCTCTCGCGTGATTGCTCTCTCTCTACCTCGTACACTCTCTCTCTTTTGCACGTGCTCTCTCGCTCTCTCACACATGCTCTCTCTCTCACGCATGCTCTCTCTCTCATGCTCTCTCTCTCGCGCATGCTCTCCCTCTCTATTGTGCGTGCTCTCTCTCTTTCTCGCGCGTGCTCTCTCTCTCACACACGTGCTCTCTCTCACATGTGCTCTCTCTCTCGTGCGTGCTCTCTCTCTCGCTCCCTCCTGTTCTCTCTCTCACTCCCTCATGCTCTCTCTCTATTGCAGGTGCTCTATCTCTCTCTCGTGCATGCTCCCTCTCACACGTGCTCCCTTTCTATTGCGCGTGCTCTCTCTCTTCCTCGCATGTTCTCTCTCTCACTCCCTCGTGCTCTCTCTCGCTCCATCATGCTCTCTCTCTCTCACGCGTCCTCTCTCTCTCTCGCGCGTGCTCTCTCCCTCTGTATTGCACGTGCTCTCTCTCTCTCTCTCACACGTGCTCTCTCTCTCTCTCGCGCGTGCTCTGTTTCTCTCACGCGTGCTCTCTCTCTCATGCTCTCTCTCTCGCGCATGCTCTCTCTCTCGTGCTCTCTCTCACTCTCTCGTGCGTGCTAGCTCTCTCTCTCACGCGTGCTCTCTCCCTCGCGCGTGCTCGCTCTCTCGTTCCCTCGTGCTATCTCTCTCGCTCCCTTGTGCCCTCTCTCTCTCTCTCGCGTGCTCTCTCTCTCTCTCTTGCGTGTGCTCTCTCTCTCTCGTGTGTGCTCTCTCTCTTTATTGCGCGTACTCTCTCTCGTTCTCGCGCGTGCTTTCTCTCTCACAAACGTACTCTCTCTCACGTGTGCTCTCTCTCACGTGTGCTCTCTCTCTCATGCGTGCTCTCTCTCGTTCCCTCGTGCTCTCTCTCTCGCTCCCTGGTGCTCTCTCTCTCTCTCGCGTGCTCTCTCTCTCTATCTCGCATTTGCTCTCTCTCTCTCTCTCCCGCGTGCTCTCTCTCTCTTGCGTGCTCGCTCTCTCGCACCCTCCTGCTCTTTTTCTCGCTCCCTCATGCTCTCTCTCTATTGCACGTGCTCCATCTCTCTCTCGTGCATACTCCCTCTCACACGTGCTCTCTTTCAATTGCGCGTCCTCTCTCTCTCTCGCGCGTGCTCTCTCTCTTGAGCTTGCTCTCTCTCTCATTCCCTCCTGCTTACTCGCTCCCTCATGCTCTCTCTCTATCGCGCGTGCTCTCCCTCTCATGCGTGCACTCTCTCTCGCTCCCGCCTGCTCTCTCTCTCGCTCCCTCTTGCTCTCTCTCTATTGTGCATGCTCTATCTCTCTCTCGCGCGTGCTCTCTCTCCCTCTTATGCATGCTCCCACTCACACGTGCTCTCTTTCTATTGCGCGTGCTCTCTCTCTCTCGCGCATGCTCTCTCTCTTGCGCGTGCTTTCTCTCTCGTTCCCTCCTGTTCTCTCGCTCCCTCATGTTCTCTCTCTATTGCGTGTGCTCTATCTCTCTCTCGCGCGTGCTCTCTCTCTCTCGTGCATGCTCCCTCACACACGTGCTCTCTTTCTATTGCGCGTGCTCTCTCTCTCTCTCTCTCTCGCGCGTGCTCTCTCTCTCACGCGTGCTCTCTCTCTTGCGCGTGTTCTCTCTCTCGTTCCCTCCTGCTCTCTCGCTCCCTCATGCTCTCTCTCTATTGCACGTGCTCTATTTCTCTCTCGCACGAGCTCTCTCTCTCTTGCGTGTGCTCTCTCTCTCGATCCCTCGTGCTCTCTCTGTCTCTCACGCGTGCTCTCTCTCTCTCTCACACATGGTCCCTCTCTCTCTCTCATGCATGTGCTCTCTCTCTTGGACGCGTGCTCTCTCTCTCGCATGATTGCTCTCTCTCGCGCGATTGCTCTCTCTCTCTCTCATGCGATTGCTCTCTCTCTACCTCGTACACTCTCTCTCTTTTGCACGTGCTCTCTCTCTCTCTCGCATGTGCTCTCTCTCTCTCGCATGTGCTCTCTGTCTCTCACGCATGCTCTCTCTCTCATGCTCTCCCTCTCGCACATGCGATCTCTCTCTCTCATGCTCTCTCTCACTCTCTCACACGGGCTCTCTCTCTCTCTCACGCATGCTCTCTCTCTCATGCGTGCTCGCTCTCTCGCTCCCTCGTGCTATCTCTCTCGCTCCCTCGTGCTCTCTCTGTCTCTCTTGCGTGCTCTCTCTCTCTCTCACGTGTGCTCTCTCTCTCTCTCTTGCGCATGCTCTCTCTCTCTATTGCGCATGCTCTCTCTCTTTCTCACACATGCTCTCTCTCTCTCATGCATGCTCTCTCTCTCGCGTGTGCTCTCTCTCTCTCTCACGTGTGCTCTCTCTCTCTCTCTTGCGCATGCTCTCTCTCTCTATTGCGCATGCTCTCTCTCTTTCTCACACATGCTCTCTCTCTCTCATGCATGCTCTCTCTCTCGCGTGTGCTCTCTCTCTCGCTCCCTCGTGCTCTCTCTCTCGCTCCCTCTTGCTCTTTCTCTCTCTCACATGTGCTCTCTCTCTCTATCTCGCGTGTGCTCTCTCTCTCTCTCTCGCGTGCTCTCTCTCTCGTGCGTGCTCGCTCTCTCGCTCCCTCCTGCTCTCTCTCTCACTCCCTCATGCTCTCTCTCTATTGCGCATGCTCTCTCTCTCGCGCGGGCTCTCTCTCTTGCACGTGCTCTCTGTCTCGTTCCCTCCTGCTCTCTCGCTCCCTCATGCTCTCTCTCTATTGCGTGTGCTCTATCTCTCTCTCGCGCGTGCTCTCTCTCTCTCGTGCATGCTCCCTCTCACAAATGCTCTCTTTCTATTCCGCGTGCTCTCTCTCTTGCACGTGCTCTCTCTCTCGTTCCCTCCTGCTCTCTCGCTCCCTCATGCAAGCGCTCTATTGTGCGTGCTCTATCTTTCTCTCGCGCGTGCTCTCTCTCGCTCTCACGCGTGCTCTCTCTCTCTCTCGCGCATGCTCTCTCTCTCGCGCGTGCTCTCTCTCTCGCGCGTGCTCTCTCTCTCGCTCCCTCGTGCTCTCTCTCTTGATCCCTCGTGCTCTCTTTGTCTCTCACGTGTGCTCTCTCTCTCTATCTCGCACGTGCTCTCTCTCTCGCGCGTGCTCTCTCTTTCATGCGTGCTCTCTCTCTCGCTCCGTCCTGCTCTCTCTCTCACTCCCTCATGCTGTCTCTCTATTGCACGTGCTCTATCTCTCTCTCGTGCATGCTCCCTCTCGCACGTGCTCTCTTTCTATTGCGCGTGCTCTCTCTCTCTCTCGCGCGTGCTCTCTCTCTCGTTCCCTCATGCTCTCTCGCTCCCTCATGCTCTCTCTCTATTGTGTGTGCTCTATCTCTCTCTCGCATGTGCTCTCTCTCTCTCTCGTGCATGCTCCCTCTCACACGTGCTCTCTTTCTATTGCGCTTGCTCTCTCTCTCTCGTGCGTGCTCTCTCTCTTGCGCGTGCTCTATCTCTCATTCCCTCCTGCTCTCTAATCCCTCATGCTCTCCCTCTATTGCGTGTGCTCTATTCCTCTCTCGCGCGTGCTCTCTCTCTCTCGTGCATGCTTCCTCTCACACGTGCTCTCTTTCTATTGCGTGTGCTCTCTCTCTTTCTCGCATGTTCTCTCTCTCGCTCCCTCGTGCTCTCTCTCTCGCTCCTTCATGCTCTCTCTCTCTCGCGCGTCCTCTCTCTCTCTCGCGCGTGCTCTCTCCTTCTGTATTGCACGTGCTCTCTCTCTCTCTCACACGTGCTCTCTCTCTCTCTCGCGTGTGCTCTCTCTCTCGCGTGTGCTCTCTCTCTCGCTCCCTCGTACTCTCTCTCTCGCTCCCTCGTGCTCTCTCTCTCTCTCATGCGTGCTCTCTCTCTCTCTCACACATGCTCCCTCTCTCTCTCTCATGCATGTGCTCTCTCTCTTGGACGCGTGCTCTCTCTCTCGCATGATTGCTCTCTCTCGCGCAATTGCTCTCTCTCTCTCTCATGCGATTGCACTCTCTCTACCTCATACACTCTCTCTCTTTTGCACGTGCTCTCTCTCTCTCTCGCATGTGCTCTCTCTCTCTCGCATGTGCTCTCTGTCTCTCACGCATGCTCTCTCTCTCATGCTCTCTCTCTCGCACATGCGATCTCTCTCTCTCATGCTCTCTCTCACTCTCTCACACGGGCTCTCTCTCTCTCTCACGCACGCTCTCTCTCTCATGCGTGCTCGCTCTCTCGCTCCCTCGTGCTATCTCTCTCGCTCCCTCGTGCTCTCTCACTCTCTCTTGCGTGCTCTCTCTCTCTCTCACGTGTGCTCTCTCTCTCTCTCTTGCGCATGCTCTCTCTCTCTATTGCGCATGCTCTCTCTCTTTCTCACACATGCTCTCTCTCTCTCGTGCATGCTCTCTCTCTCGCGTGTGCTCTCTCTCTCGCTCCCTCGTGCTCTCTCTCTCGCTCCCTCTTGCTCTTTCTCTCTCTCACATGTGCTCTCTCTCTCTATCTCGCGTGTGCTCTCTCTCTCTCTCTCTCGCGTGCTCTCTCTCTCGCGCGTGCTCTCTCTCTCTCTCTCGCACATGCTCTCTCTCTCACGCATGCTCTCTCTCTCTCCCTCTCCTGCTCTCTCTCACTCTCTCGCATGTGCTCTCTCTCTCTCGCACATGCTCTCTCTCTCACACATTTGCTCTCTCTCACATGTGCTCTCTCTCTCGTGCGTGCACTCTCTCTCGTGCGTGCTCTCTCTCTCGTTCCCTCGTGCTCTCTCTCTCGCTCCCTCATGCTCTCTCTCTCACGCATGCTCTCTCTCTCTATCTCGCACGTACTCTCTCTCTCTCGCGCGTGCTCTCTCTCTCATGCGTGCTCTCTCTCTCGCTCCCTCCTGCTCTCTCTCTCACTTCCTCATGCTCTCTCTCTATTGCACGTGCTCTATCTCTCTCTCGTGCATGCTCCCTCTCGCACGTGCTCTCTTTCTATTGCGCATGCTCTCTCTCTCTCTCGCACGTGCTCTCTCTCTCGTTCCCTCCTGCTCTCTCGCTCCCTCATGCTCTCTCTCTATTGTGTGTGCTCTATCTCTCTCTCGCACGTGCTCTCTCTCTCTCTCGTGCATGCTCCCTCTCACACGTGCTCTCTTTCTATTACGCATGCTCTCTCTCACTCTCGCTGCGTGCTCTCTCTCTTGCGCGTGCTCTATCTCTCATTCCCTCCTGCTCTCTAGCTCCCTCATGCTCTCCCTCTATTGCGTGTGCTCTATCCCTCTCTCCCGCGGGCTCTCTCTCTCTCGTGCATGCTCACTCTCACACGAGCTCTCTTTCTATTGCGCGTGCTCTCTCTCTTTCTCGCATGTTCTCTCTCTCGCTCCCTCGTGCTCTCTCTCTCGCTCCTTCATGCTCTCTCTCTCTCGCGCGTCCTCTCTCTCTCTCACGCGTGCTCTCTCCCTCTGTATTGCACGTGCTCTCTCTCTCTCTCTCTCACACGTGCTCTCTCTCTCTCTCGCGCATGCTCTCTCTCTCGCGCATGCTCTCTCTCTCGCGCGTGCTCTCTCTCTCGCTCCCTCGTACTCTCTCTCTCTTGCGTGCTCTCTCTCTCTCTCACGTGTGCTCTCTCTCTCTCTCATGCGCATGCTCTCTCTCTCTATTGCGCATGCTCTCTCTCTTTCTCACACATGCTCTCTCTCTCTCGTGCATGCTCTCTCTCTCGCGTGTGCTCTCTCTCTCGCTCCCTCGTGCTCTCTCTCTCGCTCCCTCTTGCTCTTTCTCTCTCTCACATGTGCTCTCTCTCTCTATCTCGCGTGTGCTCTCTCTCTCTCTCTCTCGCGTGCTCTCTCTCTCGTGCGTGCTCGCTCTCTCGCTCCCTCCTGCTCTCTCTCTCACTCCCTCATGCTCTCTCTCTATTGCGCATGCTCTCTCTCTCGTGCGGGCTCTCTCTCTTGCGCGTGCTCTCTGTCTCGTTCCCTCCTGCTCTCTCGCTCCCTCATGCTCTCTCTCTACTGCGTGTGCTCTATCTCTCTCTCGTGCGTGCTCTCTCTGTCTCGTGCATGCTCCCTCTCACACGTGCTCTCTTTCTATTCCGCGTGCTCTCTCTCTTGCACGTGCTCTCTCTCTCGTTCCCTCCTGCTCTCTCGCTCCCTCATGCAAGCGCTCTATTGTGCGTGCTCTATCTTTCTCTCGCGCGTGCTCTCTCTCTCTCTCACGCGTGCTCTCTCTCTCTCTCGCGCATGCTCTCTCTCTCGCGCGTGCTCTCTCTCTCGCGCGTGCTCTCTCTCTCGCTCCCTCGTGCTCTCTCTCTTGATCCCTCGTGCTCTCTTTGTCTCTCACGTGTGCTCTCTCTCTCTATCTCGCACGTGCTCTCTCTCTCGCGCTTGCTCTCTCTTTCATGCGTGCTCTCTCTCTCGCTCCCTCCTGCTCTCTCTCTCACTCCCTCATGCTGTCTCTCTATTGCACGTGCTCTATCTCTCTCTCGTGCATGCTCCCTCTCGCACGTGCTCTCTTTCTATTGCGCGTGCTCTCTCTCTCTCTCTCGCGCGTGCTCTCTCTCTCGTTCCCTCATGCTCTCTCGCTCCCTCATGCTCTCTCTCTATTGTGTGTGCTCTATCTCTCTCTCGCATGTGCTCTCTCTCTCTCTCGTGCATGCTCCCTCTCACACGTGCTCTCTTTCTATTGCGCTTGCTCTCTCTCTCTCTCGTGCGTGCTCTCTCTCTTGCGCTTGCTCTATCTCTCATTCCCTCCTGCTCTCTAATCCCTCATGCTCTCCCTCTATTGCGTGTGCTCTATTCCTCTCTCGCGCGTGCTCTCTCTCTCTCGTTCATGCTTCCTCTCACACGTGCTCTCTTTCTATTGCGTGTGCTCTCTCTCTTTCTCGCATGTTCTCTCTCTCGCTCCCTCGTGCTCTCTCTCTCGCTCCTTCATGCTCTCTCTCTCTCGCGCGTCCTCTCTCTCTCTCGCGCGTGCTCTCTCCCTCTGTATTGCACGTGCTCTCTCTCTCTCTCACACGTGCTCTCTCTCTCTCTCGCGTGTGCTCTCTCTCTCGCGTGTGCTCTCTCTCTCGCTCCCTCGTACTCTCTCTCTCGCTCCCTCGTGCTCTCTCTCTCTCTCACACATGGTCCCTCTCTCTCTCTCATGCATGTGCTCTCTCTCTTGGACGCGTGCTCTCTCTCTCGCATGATTGCTCTCTCTCGCGCGATTGCTCTCTCTCTCTCTCATGCGATTGCACTCTCTCTACCTCATACACTCTCTCTCTTTTGCACGTGCTCTCTCTCTCTCTCGCATGTGCTCTCTCTCTCTCGCATGTGCTCTCTGTCTCTCACGCATGCTCTCTCTCTCATGCTCTCTCTCTCGCACATGCGATCTCTCTCTCTCATGCTCTCTCTCACTCTCTCACACGGGCTCTCTCTCTCTCTCACGCATGCTCTCTCTCTCATGCGTGCTCGCTCTCTCGCTCCCTCGTGCTATCTCTCTCGCTCCCTCGTGCTCTCTCTCTCTCTCTTGCGTGCTCTTTCTCTCTCTCACGTGTGCTCTCTCTCTCTCTCTTGCGCATGCTCTCTCTCTCTATTGCGCATGCTCTCTCTCTTTCTCACACATGCTCTCTCTCTCTCGTGCATGCTCTCTCTCTCGCGTGTGCTCTCTCTCTCGCTCCCTCGTGCTCTCTCTCTCGCTCCCTCTTGCTCTTTCTCTCTCTCACATGTGCTCTCTCTCTCTATCTCGCGTGTGCTCTCTCTCTCTCTCTCGCGTGCTCTCTCTCTCGTGCGTGCTCGCTCTCTCGCTCCCTCCTGCTCTCTCTCTCACTCCCTCATGCTCTCTCTCTATTGCGCATGCTCTCTCTCTCGTGCGGGCTCTCTCTCTTGCGCGTGCTCTCTGTCTCGTTCCCTCCTGCTCTCTCGCTCCCTCATGCTCTCTCTCTACTGCGTGTGCTCTATCTCTCTCTCGTGCGTGCTCTCTCTGTCTCATGCATGCTCCCTCTCACAAGTGCTCTCTTTCTATTCCGCGTGCTCTCTCTCTTGCACGTGCTCTCTCTCTCGTTCCCTCCTGCTCTCTCGCTCCCTCATGCAAGCGCTCTATTGTGCGTGCTCTATCTTTCTCTCGCGCGTGCTCTCTCTCTCTCTCACGCGTGCTCTCTCTCTCTCTCGCGCATGCTCTCTCTCTCGCGTGTGCTCTCTCTCTCGCGCGTGCTCTCTCTCTCGCTCCCTCGTGCTCTCTCTCTTGATCCCTCGTGCTCTCTTTGTCTCTCACGTGTGCTCTCTCTCTCTATCTCGCACGTGCTCCCTCTCTCGCGCGTGCTCTCTCTCTCATGCGTGCTCTCTCTCTCGCTCCCTCGTGCTCTCTCTCTCACTCCCTCATGCTGTCTCTCTATTGCATGTGCTCTATCTCTCTCTCGTGCATGCTCCCTCTCACACGTGCTCTCTTTCTATTGCGCGTGCTCTCTCTCTCTCTCGCGCGTGCTCTCTCTCTCGTTCCCTCCTGCTCTCTCGCTCCCTCATGCTCTCTCTCTATTGTGTGTGCTCTATCTCTCTCTCGCATGTGCTCTCTCTCTCTCTCGTGCGTGCTCTCTCTCTTGCGCGTGCTCTATCTCTCATTCCCTCCTGCTCTCTAATCCCTCATGCTCTCCCTCTATTGCGTGTGCTCTATCCCTCTCTCGCGCGTGCTCTCTCTCTCTCGTGCATGCTCCCTCTCACACGTGCTCTCTTTCTATTGCGCGTGCTCTCTCTCTTTCTCGCATGTTCTCTCCCTCGCTCCCTCGTGCTCTCTCTCTCACTCCTTCATGCTCTCTCTCTCTCGCGCGTCCTCTCTCTCTCGCGCGTGCTCTCTCCCTCTGTATTGCACGTGCTCACTCTCTCTCTCACACGTGCTCTCTCTCTCTCTCGCGCGTGCTCTCTCTCTCGCGTGTGCTCTCTCTCTCGCTCCCTCGTACTCTCTCTCTCGCTCCCTCGTGCTCTTTCTCTCTCACGCGTGCTCTCTCTCTCGCAAGTGCTCTCTCTCTCGCGTATGCTCTCTCTCTCTCTCTCATGCATGCACTCTCTCTCTCTCTCGCGTGCTCTCTCTCTCGCTCATGCGATTGCTCTCTCGCCCTCTCTCTCCCTCATGCTCTCTCTCTCGTGCTCTCTCTCTCTCTCACGTGTGCTCTCTCTCTCACGTATGCTCTCTCTCTTGTGCGTGCTCTCTCTCTCGTGTGTGCTCTCTCTCTCTCACGTGTGCTCTCTCTCTCTCTCTCTCGCGCATGGTCCCTCTCTCTCTCACGCATGCGCTCTCTCTCTCGGACGCATGCTCTCTCTCGCGCGATTGCTCCCTCTCACCCGATTGCTCTCTCTCTCTCTCGCGCGTTTGCTCTCTCTCTACCTCGTACACTCTCTCTCTTTTGCACGTGCTCTCTCTCTCTCTCGCACGTGCTCTCTCTCTCTCTCTCGCGCATGCTCTCTCTCTCGCGCGTGCTCTCTCTCTCGCGCGTGCTCTGTCTTTCGCTCCCTCGTACTCTCTCTCTCGCTCCCTCGTGCTCTCTCTCACTCTCACGCGTGCTCTCTCTCTCTCGCGAGTGCTCTTTATCTCGCGCGTGCTCTCTGTCTTGCTCCCTCTTGCTCTCGCTCCCTCATGCTCTCTCTCTCTCGCAAGTGCTCTCTCTCTCGCGTATGCTCTCTCTCTCTCTCTCTCTCGCGCGCATGCACTCTCTCTCTCGCTCGCGTGCTCTCTCTCTCTCTCGCTCATGCGATTGCTCTCTCTCTCGCCCTCTCTCTCCCTCATGCTCTCTCTCTCGTGCTCTCTCTCTCTCTCACGTGCGCTCTCTCTCTCACGTGTGCTCTCTCTCTTGTGCGTGCTCTCTCTCTCGTGTGTGCTCTCTCTCTCTCACGCGTGCTCTCTCTCTCTCTCGCGCATGGTCCCTCTCTCTCTCTCACGCATGCGCTCTCTCTCGGACGCATGCTCTCTCTCGCGCGATTGCTCCCTCTCACACGATTGCTCTCTCTCTACCTCGTACACTCTCTCTCTTTTGCACGTGCTCTCTCTCTCTCTCGCACGTGCTCTCTCTCTCACGCATGCTCTCTTTCTCATGCTCTCTCTCTCGCGCATGCTCTCTCTCTCTCCCTCATGCTCTCTCTCTCTCTCGCGCGTGCTCTGTCTCTCTCAAGCTTGCTCTCTCTCTCTCTCACGTGAGCTCTCTCTCTCTCACGTATGCTTTCTCTCTCATGCTCTCTCTCTCACGCATGCTCTCTCTCTCGTGCTCTCTCTCACTCTCTCATGCGTGCTAGCTCTCTCTCTCACACGTGCTCTCTCTCTCGCATGTGCTCGCTCTCTCGTTCCCTCGTGCTATCTCTCTTGCTCCCTCGTGCCCTCTCTCTCTCTCTCGCCTGTGCTCTCTCTCTCTCGCGCGTGCTCTCTCCCTCTATTGTGCGTACTCTCTCTCTTTCTCGTGCGTGCTCTCTCTCTCACAAACGTACTCTCTCTCACGTGTGCTCTCTCTCATGTGTGCTCTCTCTCTCATGCGTGCTCTCTCTCTCTATCTCTCGTTCCCTCGTGCTCTCTCTCTCGCTACCTCGTGCTCTCTCTCTCACGCGTGCTCTCTCTCTCTATCTCGCACGTGCTCTCTCTCTCTCTCTCTCGCACGTGCTCTCTCTCTCATGCGTGCTCGCTCTCTCGCACCCTCCTGCTCTTTCTCTCGCTCCCTCATGCTCTCTCTCTATTGCACATGCTCCATCTCTCTCTCGTGAATACTCCCTCTCACACGTGCTCTCTTTCAATTGCACGTGCTCTCTCTCTCTCGCGCGTGCTCTCTCTCTTGAGCGTGCTCTCTCTCTCATTCCCTCCTGCTTACTCGCTCCCTCATGCTCTCTCTCTATTGCGCGTGCTCTATCTCTCTCTCGCGCGTGCTCGCTCTCTCTCTCGTGCATGCTCCCTCTCACACGTGCTCTCTTTCTATTGCGTGTGCTCTCTCTCTCTCTTGCGTGTTCTCTCTCTCGCTCCCTCGTGTTCTCTCTCTCGCTCCTTCATGCTCTCTCTCTCTCGTGCCTCCACTCTCTCTCTCGCGCCTGCTCTCTCTCTCTCTATTGTGCGTGCTCTCTCTCTCGCTGCCTCGTGCTCTCTCTCTCTCTCTCTCGTGCATGCTCTCTCTCTCTCGCACATGCTCTCTTTCTCGCGCGTGCTCTCTTTCTTGCTCCCTCTTGCTCTCGCTCTCGCTCTCGCTCCCTCGTGCTCTCTCTCTCTCTCGCACATGCTCTCTCTTTCGCGCGTGCTATCTCTCTCTCTCACGTGTGCTCTCCCTCTCGCAAGTTCTCTCTCTCTCGCGTATGCTCTCTCTCTCTCTCTCACGCATGGTCCCTCTCTCTCTCTCACGCATGCGCTCTCTCTCTTGGACGCTTGCTCTCTCTCGCGCGATTGCTCTCTCTCGCGCAATTGCTCCCTCTCACACAATTGCTCGCTCTCTATCTCGCGCAATTGCTCTCTCTCTACCTCGTACACTGTCTCTCTTTTGCACATGCTCTTTTTCTCTCTCTCGCACATGCTCTCTCTCTCACGCATGCTCTCTCTCTCGTGCATGATCACTCTCTCGCGCGTGCTCTCTCTCTCATTCCTTCGTGCTCTCTCCCTCGCTCCCTCGTGCTCTCTCTCTCTCTCACGCATGCTCTCTCTCTCAATCTCGCACATGCTCTCTCTCTCTATCGCGCGTGCTCTCCCTCTCATGCGTGCACGCTCTCTCGCTCCCTCCTGCTCTCTCTCTCGCTCCCTCATGCTCTCTCTCTATTGCGCGTGCTCTATCTCTCTCTCGCACGTGCTCTCTCTCCCTCTTATGCATGCTCCCTCTCACACGTGCTCTCTTTCTATTGCGCGTGCTCTCTCTCTCTCGCGCATGCTCTCTCTCTTGCGCGTGCTCTCTCTCTCGTTCCCTCCTGCTATCTTGCCTCCTCATGCTCGCTCTCCATTGCGCGTGCTCTATCTCTCTCTCGCGCGTGCTCTCTCTCTCTCTCGTGCATGCTCCCTCTCACACGTGCTCTCTTTCTATTGCGTGTGCTCTCTCTCTCTCTCGCGTGTTCTCTCTCTCGCTCCCTTGTGTTCTCTCTCTCGCTCCTTCATGCTCTCTCTCTCTCGCGCCCCCACTCTCTCTCTCGCACCTGCTCTCTCTCTCTCTATTGCGCGTGCTCTCTCTCTCGCTCCCTCGTGCTCTCTCTCTCTCTCTCTCGTGCATGCTCTCTCTCTCTCACGCATGCTCTCTCTCTCGCGCGCATGCTCTCTTTCTCGCGCGTGCTCTCTTTCTTGCTCCCTCTTTCTCTTGCTCTCGCTCCCTCGTGCTCTCTCTCTCTCGCACATGCTCTCTCTCTCGCGTGTGCTATCTCTTTCTCTGATGCGTGCTCTCCCTCTCGCAAGTTCTCTCTCTCTCGCGTATGCTCTCTCTCTCTCTCTCGCGCATGGTCCCTCTCTCTCTCTCACGCATGCGCTCTCTCTCTCTTGGACGCGTGCTCTCTCTCGCGCGATTGCTCTCTCTCGCGCAATTGCTCCATCTCACACAATTGCTCGCTCTCTATCTCGCGCAATTGCTGTCTCTCTACCTCGTACACTGTCTCTCTTTTGCACATGCTCTTTTTCTCTCTCTCGCACATGCTCTCTCTCTCACGCATGCTCTCTCTCTCGTGCATGATCACTCTCTCGCGCGTGCTCTCTCTCTCATTCCCTCGTGCTCTCTCCCTCGCTCCCTCGTGCTCTCTCTCTCTCACACATGCTCTCTCTCTCGATCTCGCACATGCTCTCTCTCTCTATCGCGCGTGCTCTCCCTCTCATGCGTGCACGCTCTCTCGCTCCCTCCTGCTCTCTCTCTCGCTCCCTCATGCTCTCGTGCGTGCTCTCTCTCTTGAGCGTGCTCTCTCTCTCATTCCCTCCTGCTTACTCGCTCCCTCATGCTCTCTCTCTATTGTGCGTGCTATATCTCTCTCTCGCGCGTGCTCTCTCTCTCTCGTGCATGCTCCCTCTCACACGTGCTCTCTTTCTATTGCGTGTGCTCTCTCTCTCTCTCACGTGTTCTCTCTCTCGCTCCCTCGTGCACTCTCTCTCGCTCCTTCATGCTCTCTCTCTCTCACGCATCCACTCTCTCGCGCCTGCTCGCTCGCTCTCTATTGCGCGTGCTCTCTCTCTCGCTCCCTCGTTCTCTCTCTCTCTCTCTCTCGTGCATGCTCTCTCTCTCACGCATGCTCTCTCTCTCTCGCGCATGCTCTCTTTCTCGCGCGTGCTCTCTTTCTTGCTCCCTCTTGCTCTCGCTCTCGCTCCCTCGTGCTCTCTCTCTCTCTCGCACATGCTCTCTCTCTCGCGTGTGCTATCTCTCTCTCTCACGCGTGCTCTCTCTCTCGCAAGTTCTCTCTCTCTCGCATATGCTCTCTCTCTCTCCCGCATGGTCCCTCTCTCTCTCTCACGCATGCGCTCTCTCTCTTGGACGCATGCTCTCTCTCGCGCGATTGCTCCCTCTCACACGATTGCTCTCTCTCTCGTGCATTTGCTCTCTCTCTACCTCGTACACTCTCTCTCTTTTGCACGTGCTCTCTCTCTCGCACGTGCTCTCTCTCTCACGCATGCTCTCTTTCTCATGCTCTCTCTCTTGCACATGGTCCCTCTCTCTCTCTCATGCATGCGGTCTCTCTCTTGGACGCGTGCTCTCTCTCGCGCGATTGCTCTCTCTCAAGCGATTGCTCCCTCTCACATGTTTGCTCTCTCTCTCGCGCGATTGCTCTCTCTCTACCTCGTACACTCTCTCTCTTTTGCACGTGCTCTCTCGCTCTCTCACACATGCTCTCTCTCTCACGCATGCTCTCTCTCTCATGCTCTCTCTCTCTCGCGTGCTCTCTCTCTCTCACACATGCTCTCTGTCTCACGCATGCTCTCTCTCTCATGCTCTCTCTCTCGCGCATGCTCTCTCTCTCTCTCTCTCCTGCTCTCTCTCACTCTCTCACATGTGCTCTCTCTCTCTCGCGCATGCTCTCCCTCTCTATTGTGTGTGCTCTCTCTCTTTCTCGTGCGTGCTCTCTCTCTCACACACGTGCTCTCTCTCACATGTGCTCTCTCTCTTGTGCGTGCTCTCTCTCTCGTGCATGCTCTCTCTCTCGTTCCCTCGTGCTCTCTCTCTTGCTCCCTCATGCTCTCTCTCTCACGCATGCTCTCTCTCTCTATCTCGCACGTGCTCTCTCTCTCTCGCGCGTGCTCTCTCTCTCATGCGTGCTCTCTCTCTCGCTCCCTCCTGCTCTCTCTCTCACTCCCTCATGCTCTCTCTCTATTGCACGTTCTCTATCTCTCTCTCGTGCATGCTCCTCTCACACGTGCTCTCTTTCTATTGCGCGTGTTCTCTCTCTCTCTCACGTGTGCTCTCTCTCTCGTTCCCTCCTGCTCTCTCGCTCCCTCATGCTCTCTCTCTATTGTGTGCACTCTATCTCTCTCTCGCACGTGCTCTCTCTCTCTCGTGCATGCTCCCTCTCACACGTGCTCTCTTTCTATTGCGCGTGCTCTCTCTCTCTCTCGTGCGTGCTCTCTCTCTTGCGCGTGCTCTATCTCTCATTCCCTCCTGCTCTCTAGCTCCCTCATGCTCTCCCTCTATTGCGTGTGCTCTATCCCTCTCTCGCGCGTGCTCTCTCTCTCTCGTGCATGCTCCCTCTCACACGTGCTCTCTTTCTCTCGCGCGTGCTCTCTCTCTTTCTCGCATGTTCTCTCTCTCGCTCCCTCGTGCTCTTTCTCTCGCTCCTTCATGCTCTCTCTCTCTCGCGCGTGCTCTCTCTCTCTCGCGCGTGCTCTCTCTCTCTCTCGCGCATGCTCTCTCTCTCGCGCGTGCTCTCTCTCTCACGCGTGCTCTCTCTCTCACGCGTGCTCTCTCTCTCGCTCCCTCGTACTCTCTCTCTCGCTCCCTCATGCTCTCTCTCTCTCTCACGCGTGCTCTCCCTCTCTCGCGAGTGCTCTCTATCTCGCGCGTGCTCTCTGTCTTGCTCCCTCTTGCTCTCGCTCCCTCGTGCTCTCTCTCTGTCACACGTGCTCTCTCTCTCGCGTATGCTCTCTCTCTCTCTCTCGCTCGTGCACTCTCTCTCTCGCTCGCATGCTCTCTCTCTCTCGCTCATGCGATTGCTCTCTCTCTCGCCCTCTCTCTCCCTCATGCTCTCTCTCTCGTGCTCTCTCTCTCTCTCACGTGTGCTCTCTCTCACGTGTGCTCTCTCTCTTGTGCGTGCTCTCTCTCTCGTGTGTGCTCTCTCTCTCTCACGCGTTCTCTCTCTCTCTCTCTCGCGCATGGTCCCTCTCTCTCTCTCACGCATGCGCTCTCTCTCGGACGCATGCTCGCTCTCGCGCGATTGCTCCCTCTCACACGTTTGCTCTCTCTCTCTCTCGCGCGATTGCTCTCTCTCTACCTCGTACACTCTCACTCTTTTGCACGTGCTCTCTCTCTCTCTCGCATGTGCTCTCTCTCTCACGCATGCTCTCTTTCTCATGCTCTCTCTCTCGCGCATGCTCTCTCTCTCTCCCTCATGCTCTCTCTCTCTCGCGCGTGCTCTGTCTCTCTCACGTGTGCTCTCTCTCTCTCTCTCTCTCGCGTGAGCTCTCTCTCTCTCACGCATGCTCTCTCTCTCATGCTCTCTCTCGCGCATGCTCTCTCTCTCGTGCCCTCTCTCACTCTCTCGTGCATGCTAGCTCTCTCTCTCACGCGTGCTCTCTCTCTCGCGCGTGCTCGCTCTCTCGTTCCCTCGTGCTATCTCTCTCGCTCCCTCGTGCCCTCTCTCTCTCTCTCGCGTGCTCTCTCTCTCTCGCGTGTGCTCTCTCTCTCTATTGCGCGTACTCTCTCTCTTTCTCGCGCGTGCTCTCTCTCTCACAAACGTGCTCTCATGTGTGCTCTCTCTCACGTGTGCTCTCTCTCTCATGCGTGCTCTCTCTCGTTCCCTCGTGCTCTCTCACTCGATCCCTCATGCTCTCTCACTCTCACGCGTGCTCTCTCTCTCATGCGTGCTCACTCTCTCGCACCCTCCTGCTCTTTCTCTCGCTCCCTCATGCTCTCTCTCTATTGCACGTGCTCCATCTCTCTCTCGTGCATACTCCCTCTCACACGTGCTCTCTTTCAATTGCGCGTGCTCTCTCTCTCTCGCGCGTGCTCTCTCTCTTGAGCGTGCTCTCTCTCTCATTCCCTCCTGCTTACTCACTCCCTCATGCTCTCTCTCTATTGCGCGTGCTCTATCTCTCTCTCGCGCGTGCTCTCTCTCTCTCGTGCATGCTCCCTCTCACACGTGCTCTCTTTCTATTGCGTGTGCTCTCTCTCTCTCGCGTGTTCTCTCTCTCGCTCCCTCGTGCTCTCTCTCTCGCTCCTTCATGCTCTCTCTCTCTCACGCATCCACTCTCTCTCTCGCGCCTGCTCGCTCTCTCTCTATTGCGCGTGCTCTCTCTCTCGCTCCCTCGTTCTCTCTCTCTCTCTCTCTCTCATGCATGCTCTCTCTCTCTCACGCATGCTCTCTCTCTCTCGCGCATGCTCTCTTTCTCGCGCGTGCTCTCTTTCTTGCTCCCTCTTGCTCTCGCTCTCGCTCTCGCTCCCTCGTGCTCTCTCTCTCTCTCGCACATGCTCTCTCTCTCGCGTGTGCTATCTCTCTCTCTCACGCGTGCTCTCTCTCTCGCAAGTTCTCTCTCTCTCGCGTATGCTCTCTCTCTCTCTCTCCCGCATGGTCCCTCTCTCTCTCTCACGCATGCGCTCTCTCTCTTGGACACGTGTTCTCTCTCGCGCAATTGCTCTCTCACATGCGATTGCTCCCTCTCACACGATTGCTCTCTCTCTCTCTTGCGCGATTGCTCTCTCTCTACCTCGTACATTCTCTCTCTTTTGCACGTGCTCTCTCTCTCTCTCGCACGCGCTCTCTCTCTCACGCATGCTCTCTCTCTCAAGCTCTCTCTCTTGCGCATGCTCTCTCTCTCTCTCTCTCTCATGCTCTCTCTCACTCTCTCGTGCGTGCTCTCTCTCTCTCTCACGCGTGCTCTCTCTCTCTCTCGCGCGATTGCTCTCTCTCTACCTCGTACACTCTCTCTCTTTTGCACGTGCTCTCTCTCTCGCACGTGCTCTCTCTCTCACGCATGCTCTCTTTCTCATGCTCTCTCTCTTGCACATGGTCCCCCTCTCTCTCTCATGCATGTGGTCTCTCTCTTTGACGCGTGCTCTCTCTCGCGCGATTGCTCTCTCTCGCGCGATTGCTCCCTCTCACACGATTGCTCTCTCTCTCGCGCAATTGCTCTCTCTCTACCTCGTACACTCTCTCTCTTTTGCACGTGCTCTCTCGCTCTCTCACACATGCTCTCTCTCTCACGCAGGCTCTCTCTCTCATGCTCTCTCTCTCGCGCGTGCTCTCTCTCTCTCGCACATGCTCTCTCTCTCACGCATGCTCTCTCTCTCATGCTCTCTCTCTCATGCTCTCTCTCTCGCGCATGCTCTCTCTCTCTATTGTGCGTGCTCTCTCTCTTTCTCGCGCGTGCTCTCCCTCTCTATTGTGCGTGCTCTCTCTCTTTCTCGCGCGTGCTCTCTCTCTCACACACGTGCTCTCTCTCACATGTGCTCTCTCTCTCGTGCGTGCTCTCTCTCTCGCGCGTGCTCTCTCTCTCGTTCCCTCGTGCTCTCTCTCTCGCTCCCTCATGCTCTCTCTCTCACGCATGCTCTCTCTCTCTATCTCGCACGTGCTCTCTCTCTCTCGCGCGTGCTCTCTCTCTCATGCGTGCTCTCTCTCTCGCTCCCTCCTGCTCTCTCTCTCACTCCCTCATGCTCTCTCTCTATTGCACGTGCTCTATCTCTCTCTCGTGCATGCTCCCTCTCACACGTGCTCTCTTTCTATTGCGCGTGCTCTCTCTCTCTCTCACGTGTGCTCTCTCTCTCGTTCCCTCCTGCTCTCTCGCTCCCTCATGCTCTCTCTCTATTGTGTGCACTCTATCTCTCTCTCGCACGTGCTCTCTCTCTCGTGCATGCTCCCTCTCACACGTGCTCTCTTTCTATTGCGCGTGCTCTCTCTCTCTCTCTCTCACATGCTCTCTCTCTTGCGCGTGCTCTATCTCTCATTCCCTCCTGCTCTCTAGCTCCCTCGTGCTCTCCCTCTATTGCGCGTGCTCTATCCCTCTCTCGCACGTGCTCTCTCTCTCTCGTGCATTGCCCCTCTCACACGTGCTCTTTTCTATTGCGTGTGCTCTCTCTCTTTCTCGCATGTTCTCTCTCTCACTCCCTCGTGCTCTCTCTCTCGCTCCTTCATGCTCTCTCTCTCTCGCGCGTCCTCTCTCTCTCTCGCGCGTGCTCTCTCCCTCTGTATTGCACGTGCTCTCTCTCTCTCTCACACGTGCTCTCTCTCTCTCTCGCGCATGCTCTCTCTCGCGCGTGCTCTCTCTCTCGCGCGTGCTCTCTCTCTCGCTCCCTCGTACTCTCTCTCTCGCTCCCTCGTGCTCTCTCTCTCTCTGACGCGTGCTCTCCCTCTCTCGCGAGTGCTCTCTCTCTCGCGCGTGCTCTCTGTCTTGCTCCCTCTTGCTCTCGCTCCCTCGTGCTCTCTCTCTCTCGCGCGTGCTCTCTCTCTTGCGTGTGCTCTCTCTCTCTCTCACGCGTGCTCTCTCTCTCACGTGTGCTCTCTCTCTTGTGCGTGCTCTCTCTCTCGTGTGTGCTCTCTCTCTCTCACGCGTTCTCTCTCTCTCTCTCGCGCATGGTCCCTCTCTCTCTCTCACGCATGCGCTCTCTCTCGGACGCATGCTTGCTCTCGCGCGATTGCTCCCTCTCACACGATTGCTCTCTCTCTCTCTCGCGCGATTGCTCTCTCTCTACCTCGTACACTCTCTCTCCTTTGCACGTGCTCTCTCTCTCTCTCGCACGTGCTCTCTCTCTCACGCATGCTCTCTTTCTCATGCTCTCTCTCTCGCGCATGCTCTCTCTCTCTCCCTCATGCTCTCTCTCTCTCGCGCGTGCTCTGTCTCTCTCACGTGTGCTCTCTCTCTCTCTCTCTCGCGTGAGCTCTCTCTCTTTCACGCATGCTCTCTCTCTCATGCTCTCTCTCTCGCTCATGCTCTCTCTCTCATGCTCTCTCTCACTCTCTCGTGCGTGCTAGCTCTCTCACGCTTGCTCTCTCTCTCGCGTGTGCTCGCTCTCTCGTTCCCTCGTGCTATCTCTCTCGCTCCCTCGTGCCCTCTCTCTCTCTCGCGTGTGCTCTCTCTCTCTCGCGTGTGCTCTCTCTCTCTCGCGCGTGCTCTCCCTCTCTATTGTGCGTACTCTCTCTCTTTCTCGCGCGTGCTCTCTCTCTCACACACGTGCTCTCTCTCACATGTGCTCTCTCTCTCGTGCGTGCTCTCTCTCTCGCGCGTGCTCTCTCTCTCTCGTTCCCTCGTGCTCTCTCTCTCGCTCCCTCATGCTCTCTCTCTCACGCATGCTCTCTCTCTCTATCTCGCACGTGCTCTCTCTCTCTCGCGCGTGCTCTCTCTCTCATGCGTGCTCTCTCTCTCGCTCCCTCCTGCTCTCTCTCTCACTCCCTCATGCTCTCTCTCTATTGCACGTGCTCTATCTCTCTCTCGTGCATGCTCCCTCTCACACGTGCTCTCTTTCTATTGCGCGTGCTCTCTCTCTCTCTCGCGTGTGCTCTCTCTCTCGTTCCCTCCTGCTCTCTCGCTCCATCATGCTCTCTCTCTATTGTGTGCACTCTATCTCTCTCTCGCACGTGCTCTCTCTCTCGTGCATGCTCCCTCTCACACGTGCTCTCTTTCTATTGCGCGTGCTCTCTCTCTCTCTCTCTCACATGCTCTCTCTCTTGCGCGTGCTCTATCTCTCATTCCCTCCTGCTCTCTAGCTCCCTCGTGCTCTCCCTCTATTGCGCGTGCTCTATCCCTCTCTCGCACGTGCTCTCTCTCTCTCGTGCATTGCCCCTCTCACACGTGCTCTTTTCTATTGCGTGTGCTCTCTCTCTTTCTCGCATGTTCTCTCTCTCACTCCCTCGTGCTCTCTCTCTCGCTCCTTCATGCTCTCTCTCTCTCGCGCGTCCTCTCTCTCTCTCGCGCGTGCTCTCTCCCTCTGTATTGCACGTGCTCTCTCTCTCTCTCACACGTGCTCTCTCTCTCTCTCGCGCATGCTCTCTCTCGCGCGTGCTCTCTCTCTCGCGCGTGCTCTCTCTCTCGCTCCCTCGTACTCTCTCTCTCGCTCCCTCGTGCTCTCTCTCTCTCTGACGCGTGCTCTCCCTCTCTCGCGAGTGCTCTCTCTCTCGCGCGTGCTCTCTGTCTTGCTCCCTCTTGCTCTCGCTCCCTCGTGCTCTCTCTCTCTCGCGCGTGCTCTCTCTCTTGCGTGTGCTCTCTCTCTCTCTCACGCGTGCTCTCTCTCTCACGTGTGCTCTCTCTCTTGTGCGTGCTCTCTCTCTCGTGTGTGCTCTCTCTCTCTCACGCGTTCTCTCTCTCTCTCTCGCGCATGGTCCCTCTCTCTCTCTCACGCATGCGCTCTCTCTCGGACGCATGCTTGCTCTCGCGCGATTGCTCCCTCTCACACGATTGCTCTCTCTCTCTCTCGCGCGATTGCTCTCTCTCTACCTCGTACACTCTCTCTCCTTTGCACGTGCTCTCTCTCTCTCTCGCACGTGCTCTCTCTCTCACGCATGCTCTCTTTCTCATGCTCTCTCTCTCGCGCATGCTCTCTCTCTCTCCCTCATGCTCTCTCTCTCTCGCGCGTGCTCTGTCTCTCTCACGTGTGCTCTCTCTCTCTCTCTCTCGCGTGAGCTCTCTCTCTTTCACGCATGCTCTCTCTCTCATGCTCTCTCTCTCGCTCATGCTCTCTCTCTCATGCTCTCTCTCACTCTCTCGTGCGTGCTAGCTCTCTCACGCTTGCTCTCTCTCTCGCGTGTGCTCGCTCTCTCGTTCCCTCGTGCTATCTCTCTCGCTCCCTCGTGCCCTCTCTCTCTCTCGCGTGTGCTCTCTCTCTCTCGCGTGTGCTCTCTCTCTCTCGCGCGTGCTCTCCCTCTCTATTGTGCGTACTCTCTCTCTTTCTCGCGCGTGCTCTCTCTCTCACACACGTGCTCTCTCTCACATGTGCTCTCTCTCTTGTGCGTGCTCTCTCTCTCGCGCGTGCTCTCTCTCTCTCGTTCCCTCGTGCTCTCTCTCTCGCTCCCTCATGCTCTCTCTCTCACGCATGCTCTCTCTCTCTATCTCGCACGTGCTCTCTCTCTCTCGCGCGTGCTCTCTCTCTCATGCGTGCTCTCTCTCTCGCTCCCTCCTGCTCTCTCTCTCACTCCCTCATGCTCTCTCTCTATTGCACGTGCTCTATCTCTCTCTCGTGCATGCTCCCTCTCACACGTGCTCTCTTTCTATTGCGCGTGCTCTCTCTCTCTCTCGCGTGTGCTCTCTCTCTCGTTCCCTCCTGCTCTCTCGCTCCATCATGCTCTCTCTCTATTGTGTGCACTCTATCTCTCTCTCGCACGTGCTCTCTCTCTCGTGCATGCTCCCTCTCACACGTGCTCTCTTTCTATTGCGCGTGCTCTCTCTCTCTCTCTCGCACATGCTCTCTCTCTTGCGCGTGCTCTATCTCTCATTCCCTCCTGCTCTCTAGCTCCCTCGTGCTCTCCCTCTATTGCGCGTGCTCTATCCCTCTCTCGCACGTGCTCTCTCTCTCTCGTGCATTGCCCCTCTCACACGTGCTCTTTTCTATTGCGTGTGCTCTCTCTCTTTCTCGCATGTTCTCTCTCTCACTCCCTCGTGCTCTCTCTCTCGCTCCTTCATGCTCTCTCTCTCTCGCGCGTCCTCTCTCTCTCTCGCGCGTGCTCTCTCCCTCTGTATTGCACGTGCTCTCTCTCTCTCTCACACGTGCTCTCTCTCTCTCTCGCGCATGCTCTCTCTCGCGCGTGCTCTCTCTCTCGCGCGTGCTCTCTCTCTCGCTCCCTCGTACTCTCTCTCTCGCTCCCTCGTGCTCTCTCTCTCTCTGACGCGTGCTCTCCCTCTCTCGCGAGTGCTCTCTCTCTCGCGCGTGCTCTCTGTCTTGCTCCCTCTTGCTCTCGCTCCCTCGTGCTCTCTCTCTCTCGCGCGTGCTCTCTCTCTTGCGTGTGCTCTCTCTCTCTCTCACGCGTGCTCTCTCTCTCACGTGTGCTCTCTCTCTTGTGCGTGCTCTCTCTCTCGTGTGTGCTCTCTCTCTCTCACGCGTTCTCTCTCTCTCTCTCGCGCATGGTCCCTCTCTCTCTCTCACGCATGCGCTCTCTCTCGGACGCATGCTTGCTCTCGCGCGATTGCTCCCTCTCACACGATTGCTCTCTCTCTCTCTCGCGCGATTGCTCTCTCTCTACCTGGTACACTCTCTCTCCTTTGCACGTGCTCTCTCTCTCTCTCGCACGTGCTCTCTCTCTCACGCATGCTCTCTTTCTCATGCTCTCTCTCTCGCGCATGCTCTCTCTCTCTCCCTCATGCTCTCTCTCTCTCGTGCGTGCTCTGTCTCTCTCACGTGTGCTCTCTCTCTCTCTCTCTCGCGTGAGCTCTCTCTCTTTCACGCATGCTCTCTCTCTCATGCTCTCTCTCTCGCTCATGCTCTCTCTCTCATGCTCTCTCTCACTCTCTCGTGCGTGCTAGCTCTCTCACGCTTGCTCTCTCTCTCGCGTGTGCTCGCTCTCTCGTTCCCTCGTGCTATCTCTCTCGCTCCCTCGTGCCCTCTCTCTCTTTCGCGTGTGCTCTCTCTCTCTCGCGTGTGCTCTCTCTCTCTCGCGCGTGCTCTCCCTCTCTATTGTGCGTACTCTCTCTCTTTCTCGCGCGTGCTCTCTCTCTCACAAACGTACTCTCACGTGTGCTCTCTCTCACGTGTGCTCTCTCTCTCATGCGTGCTCTCTCTCGTTCCCTCGTGCTCTCTCACTCGCTCCCTCATGCTCTCTCTCTCTCACGCGTGCTCTCTCTCTCTATCTCGCACGTGCTCTCTCTCTCTCTCTCGCGCGTGCTCTCTCTCTCATGCGTGCTCACTCTCTCGCACCCTCCTGCTCTTTCTCTCGCTCCCTCATGCTCTCTCTCTATTGCACGTGCTCCATCTATCTCTCGTGCATACTCCCTCTCACACGTGCTCTCTTTCAATTGCGCGTGCTCTCTCTCTCTCGTGCGTGCTCTCTCTCTTGAGCGTGCTCTCTCTCTCATTCCCTCCTGCTTACCCGCTCCCTCATGCTCTCTCTCTATTGCGCGTGCTATATCTCTCTCTCGCGCGTGCTCTCTCTCTCTCGTGCATGCTCCCTCTCACACGTGCTCTCTTTCTATTGCGTGTGCTCTCTCTCTCTCTCGCGTGTTCTCTCTCTCGCTCCCTCGTGCTCTCTCTCTCGCTCCTTCATGCTCTCTCTCTCTCACGCATCCACTCTCTCGCGCCTGCTCGCTCTCTCTCTATTGCGCGTGCTCTCTCTCTCGCTCCCTCGTTCTCTCTCTCTCTCTCTCGTGCATGCTCTCTCTCTCTCACGCATGCTCTCTCTCTCTCGCGCATGCTCTCTTTCTCGCGCGTGCTCTCTTTCTTGCTCCCTCTTGCTCTCGCTCTCGCTCCCTCGTGCTCTCTCTCTCTCTCGCACATGCTCTCTCTCTCGCGTGTGCTATCTCTCTCTCTCACGCGTGCTCTCTCTCTCGCAAGTTCTCTCTCTCTCGCGTATGCTCTCTCTCTCTCCCGCATGGTCCCTCTCTCTCTCTCACGCATGCGCTCTCTCTCTTGGACGCGTGCTCTCTCTCGCGCGATTGCTCTCTCTCGCGCAATTGCTCCCTCTCGCACAATTGCTCGCTCTCTATCTCGCGCAATTGATGTCTCTCTACCTCGTACACTCTCTCTCTTTTGCACATGCTCTTTTTCTCTCTCTCGCACATGCTCTCTCTCTCACGGATGCTCTCTCTCTCGTTCATGATCACTCTCTCGCGCGCGCTCTCTCTCTCATTCCATCGTGCTCTCTCCCTCGCTCCCTCGTGCTCTCTCTCTCTCTCACGCGTGCTCTCTCTCTCTCGCATGTGCTCTCTGTCTCTCACGCATGCTCTCTCTCTCATGCTCTCTCTCTCGCACATGCGATCTCTCTCTCTCATGCTCTCTCTCACTCTCTCACACGGGCTCTCTCTCTCTCTCGCGCGTGCTCTGTCTCTCATGCGTGCTCACTCTCTCGCTCCCTCGTGCTATCTCTCTCGCTCCCTCGTGCTCTCTCTCTCTCTCTCGCGTGCTCTCTCTCTCTCTCATGTTTGCTCTCTCTCTCTCTCTTCCGCGTGCTCTCTCTCTCTATTGCGCATGCTCTCTTTCTTTCTCACACATGCTCTCTCTCTCTCGTGCATGTTCTCTCTCTCGCGTGTGCTCTCTCTCTCTCTCCCTCGTACTCTCTCTCTCGCTCCCTCTTGCTCTTTCTCTCTCACATGAGCTCTCTCTCTCTATCTCGTGTGTGCTCTCTCTCTCTCTCGCGTGCTCTCTCTCTCGTGCGTGCTCGCTCTCTCGCTCCCTCCTGCTCTCTCTCTCACTCCCTCATGCTCTCTCTCTATTGCGCATGCTCTCTCTCTCACGCGGGCTCTCTCTCTTGCGCGTGCTCTCTCTCTCTTTCCCTCCTGCTCTTCGCTCCCTCATGCTCTCTCTCTATTGCGTGTGCTCTTTCTCTCTCTCGCGCGTGCTCTCTCTCTCTCATGCATGCTCCCTCTCACACGTGCTCTCTTTCTATTCTGCGTGCACTCTCTCTCTTGCGCGTGCTCTCTCTCTTGCGCGTGCTCTCTCTCTCGTTCCCTCTTGCTCTCTCGCTCCCTCATGCAAGCTCTCTATTGTGCGTGCCCTATCTTTCTCTCGCGCGTGCTCTCTCTCTCTCTCACGCGTGCTCTATCTCTCTCTCACGCATGATCTCTCTCTCACGCGTGCTCTCTTGATCGCGCATGCTATCTCTCTCGCTCCCTCGTGCTCTCTCTCTTGATCCCTCGTGCTCTCTTTGTCTCTCACGTGTGCTCTCTCTCTCTATCTCGCACGTGCTCTCTCTCTCGCGCGTGCTCTCTCTCTCATGCGTGCTCTCTCTCTCGCTCCCTCCTGCTCTCTCTCTCACTCCCTCATGCTCTCTCTCTATTGCACGTGCTCTATCTCTCTCTCGTGCATGCTCCCTCTCACACGTGCTCTCTATTGCGCGTGCTATCTCTCTCTCTCGCGCGTGCTCTCTCTCTCGTTCCCTCCTGCTCTCTCGCTCCCTCATGCTCTCTCTCTATTGTGTGTGCTCTATCTCTCTCTCGCACGTGCTCTCTCTCTCTCTCGTGCATGCTCCCTCTCACACGTGCTCTCTTTCTATTGCGCGTGCTCTCTCTCTCTCTCGCGCGTGCTCTCTCTCTCGTTCCCTCCTGCTCCCTCGCTCCCTCATGCTCTCTCTCTATTGTGTGTGCTCTATCTCTCTCTCGCATGTGCTCTCTCTCTCTCTCGTGCATGCTCCCTCTCACACGTGCTCTCTTTCTATTGCGCGTGCTCTCTCTCTCTCTCGTGCGTGCTCTCTCTCTTGCGCGTGCTCTATCTCTCATTCCCTCCTGCTCTCTAGCTTCCTCATGCTCTCCCTCTATTGCGTGTGCTCTATCCCTCTCTCGCGTGTGCTCTCTCTCTCTCGCGCGTGCTCTCTCTCTCGCTCCCTCCTGCTCTCTCTCTCACTTCCTCATGCTCTCTCTCTATTGCGCGTGCTCTATCTCTCTCTTGCGCTTGCTCTCTCTCTCTCTCATGCATGCTCCCTCTCACATGTGCTCTCTCTCTATTGCGCGTGCTCTCTCTCTCTCTCGCGTGTGTTCTCTCTCTCAAGCGTGCTCTCTCTCTTGAGTGTGCTCTCTCTCTCGCTCCCTCATGCTCTCTCTCTCGCTCCCTCATGCTCTCTCTCTCTCGCGCATCCTCTCTCTCTCTCGCGTGTGCTCTCTCTCTCTATTGCGCGTGCTCTCTCTCTCTCTCGCGTGCTCTCTCTCGCACGATTGCTCTCTCTCTCTCGTGCTCTCACTCTTTCGCGCTTGCTCTCTCTTTCGCACATGCACTCTCACTCGCTCCCTCATGCTCTCTCTCTCGCTCCCTCGTGCTCTCTCTCTCTCACGCGTGCTGTCTCTCTCTCTTGCGCGTGGTCTCTCTCTCCCTCACGTGTGCTCTCTCACTCTCTCACGCGTGCTCTCTCTCTCACGCGTGCTCTCTGTCTCGCTCCCTCATGCTCTCTCTCTCGCTCCCTCGTGCTCTCTCTCTCGCTCCCTCGTGCTCTCTCTCTCCCTCGCGCTCTCTCTCTCTCTCGCGCGTGCTCTCTCTCTCTCGCGCATGCTCTCTCTCTCTCACGCGTGCTCTCTCTCTCTCGCGCGTGCTCTCTTTGTCACGCGTGCTCTCTGTCTTGCTCCTTCTTGCTCTCGCGCTCACTCCCCTGTGGCCTCTCTCTCTCTCATGCGTGCTCTCTCTCACGCATGCACTCTCTCTCTTGGACGTGTGCTCTCTCTCGCGCGATTGCTCTCTCTCGCGCGATTGCTCCCTCTCACACGATTGCTCTCTTCTCTCTCGCGCGATTGCTCTCTCTCTACCTCGTACACTCTCTATCTTTTGTACATGCTCTCTCTCTCTCTCGCACGTGCTCTCTCTCTCACACATGCTCTCTCTCTCATGCTCTCTCTCTCGCGCATGCTCTCTCTCTCTATTGTGCTTTCTCTCACTCTCCGCGTGTGCTCTCTCTCTCTCTTGTGCATGCTCTCTCTCTCGCGCGTGCTCTCTCTCTTGCTCCCTCATGCAATCTCTCTCGCTCCCTCGTGCCCTCTCTCTCTCTATCGCGTGCTCTCTCTCTCTCTAGCGTGTGCTCTCTCTCTCTCGCGCATGCTCTCTCTCTCTATTGCGCGTGCTCTCTCTCTTTCTCGCGAGTGCTCTCTCTCTCACTCACGTGCTCTCTCACACATGTGCTCTCTCTCATGTGTGCTCTCTCTCTCATGCGTGCTCTCTCTCTCGCGTGTGCTCTCTCTCTCGCGCGCGTGCTCTTTCCTTCTCTCTCGCGCATGGTCCCTCTCTCTCTCTCACGCATGCGCTCTCTCTGGGATGCGTGGTCTCTCTCTCGCGCGATTACTCTCTCTCGCACCATTGCTCTCTCTCTCTCGCGCGATTGCTCTCTCTCTCCCTCGTACACTCTCTCTCTTTTGCACGTGCTCTCTCTCTCTCGCATGTGCACTCTGTCACTCACGCATGCTCTCTCTCTCACGCTCTCTCTCTCGCACATGCTCTCTCTCTCTCTTGAGCTCTCTCTCAGTCTCTCGCGCGTGCTCTCTCTCTCTCTCGCGCATGCTATCTCGCGTGTGCTCTCTCTCTCGCTCCCTCGTGCCATCTCTCTCACTCCCTAGTGCTCTCTCTCTCTCGCATGCTCTCTCTCTCTCGCATGTGCTCTCTCTCTCTCTCGCATGTGCTATCTCTCTCCATTGCGCGTGCTCTCTCTCTTTCTCGCGTGTGCTCTCTCTCTCTCGCGCGTGCTCTGCCTTGCGCGAGTGCTCTCAGTTTCTCGCACATGTGCTCTCTCTCACGTGTGCTCTCTCTCTCTTGTGCGTTCTCTCTCTCTCGCGCGTGCTCTCTCTCTCGCTCCCTCGTGCTCTCTCTCTCGCTCCCTCGCGCTCTCTCTCTCACGCATGCTCTCTCTCTCTATCTCGCACGTGCTCTCTCTCTCTCTCTCGCACGTGCTCTCTCTCTCATGCGTGCTCTCTCTCTCGTTCCCTCGTGCTCTCTCTCTCTCTCACGCATGCTCTCTCTCTCTATCTCGTGCATGCTCTCTCTCTCTCTCGCGTGTGCTCTCTCTTTCGCATGCGCTCTCTCTCTTTGACGCGTGCTCTCTCTCGCGCGATTGCTCTCTCTCGCGCGATTGCTCCCTCTCACATGATTGCTCTCTCTCTCACGCGATTGCTCTCTCTCTACCTCGTACACTCTCTCTCTTTTGCATGTGCTCTCTCTCTCTCTCGCACATGCTCTCTCTCTCACGCATGCTCTCTCTCTCTCTCTCTCCTGCTCTCTCTCACTCTCTCGCATGTGCTCTCTCTCTCTCGCACATGCTCTCTCTCTCACAAAATTGCTCTCTCTCACATGTGCTCTCTCTCTCGTGCGTGCACTCTCTCTCGTGCGTGCTCTCTCTCTCGTTCCCTCGTGCTCTCTCTCTCGCTCCCTCATGCTCTCTCTCTCACGCATGCTCTCTCTCTCTATCTCGCACGTACTCTCTCTCTCTCGCGCATGCTCTCTCTCTCGCGCGTGCTCTCTCTCTCGCGCGTGCTCTCTCTCTCGCTCCCTCGTGCTCTCTCTCTTGATCCCTCGTGCTCTCTTTGTCTCTCACGTGTGCTCTCTCTCTCTATCTCGCATGTGCTCTCTCTCTCGCGCGTGCTCTCTCTTTCATGCGTGCTCTCTCTCTCGCTCCCTCCTGCTCTCTCTCTCACTCCCTCATGCTGTCTTTCTATTGCACGTGCTCTATCTCTCTCTCGTGCATGCTCCCTCTCGCATGTGCTCTCTTTCTATTGCGCGTGCTCTCTCTCTCTCTCGCGCGTGCTCTCTCTCTCGTTCCCTCATGCTCTCTCGCTCCCTCATGCTCTCTCTCTATTGTGTGTGCTCTATCTCTCTCTCGCATGTGCTCTCTCTCTCTCTCGTGCATGCTCCCTCTCACACGTGCTCTCTTTCTATTGCGCTTGCTCTCTCTCTCTCTCGTGCGTGCTCTCTCTCTTGCGCGTGCTCTATCTCTCATTCCCTCCTGCTCTCTAATCCCTCATGCTCTCCCTCTATTGCGTGTGCTCTATTCCTTTCTCGCGCGTGCTCTCTCTCTCTCGTGCATGCTTCCTCTCACACGTGCTCTCTTTCTATTGCGTGTGCTCTCTCTCTTTCTCGCATGTTCTCTCTCTCGCTCCCTCGTGCTCTCTCTCTCGCTCCTTCATGCTCTCTCTCTCTCGCGCGTCCTCTCTCTCTCTCGCGCGTGCTCTCTCCCTCTGTATTGCACGTGCTCTCTCTCTCTCTCACACGTGCTCTCTCTCTCTCTCGCGTGTGCTCTCTCTCTCGCGTGTGCTCTCTCTCTCGCTCCCTCGTACTCTCTCTCTCGCTCCCTCGTGCTCTCTCTCTCTCTCATGCGTGCTCTCTCTCTCTCTCACACATGGTCCCTCTCTCTCTCTCATGCATGTGCTCTCTCTCTTGGACGCGTGCTCTCTCTCTCGCATGATTGCTCTCTCTCGCGCAATTGCTCTCTCTCTCTCTCATGCGATTGCACTCTCTCTACCTCATACACTCTCTCTCTTTTGCACGTGCTCTCTCTCTCTCTCGCATGTGCTCTCTCTCTCTCGCATGTGCTCTCTGTCTCTCACGCATGCTCTCTCTCTCATGCTCTCTCTCTCGCACATGCGATCTCTCTCTCTCATGCTCTCTCTCACTCTCTCACACGGCCTCTCTCTCTCTCTCACACATGCTCTCTCTCTCATGCGTGCTCGCTCTCTCGCTCCCTCGTGCTATCTCTCTCGCTCCCTCGTGCTCTCTCTCTCTCTCTTGCGTGCTCTCTCTCTCTCTCACGTGTGCTCTCTCTCTCTCTCTTGCGCATGCTCTCTCTCTCTATTGCGCATGCTCTCTCTCTTTCTCACACATGCTCTCTCTCTCTCGTGCATGCTCTCTCTCTCGCGTGTGCTCTCTCTCTCGCTCCCTCGTGCTCTCTCTCTCGCTCCCTCTTGCTCTTTCTCTCTCTCACATGTGCTCTCTCTCTCTATCTCGCGTGTGCTCTCTCTCTCTCTCTCGCGTGCTCTCTCTCTCGCGCGTGCTCTCTCTCTCTCTCGCACATGCTCTCTCTCTCACGCATGCTCTCTCTCTCTCTCTCTCCTGCTCTCTCTCACTCTCTCGCATGTGCTCTCTCTCTCTCGCACATGCTCTCTCTCTCACACATTTGCTCTCTCTCACATGTGCTCTCTCTCTCGTGCGTGCACTCTCTCTCGTGCGTGCTCTCTCTCTCGTTCCCTCGTGCTCTCTCTCTCGCTCCCTCAAGCAATCTCTCTCACGCATGCTCTCTCTCTCTATCTCGCACGTACTCTCTCTCTCTCGCGCGTGCTCTCTCTCTCATGCGTGCTCTCTCTCTCGCTCCCTCCTGCTCTCTCTCTCACTTCCTCATGCTCTCTCTCTATTGCACGTGCTCTATCTCTCTCTCGTGCATGCTCCCTCTCGCACGTGCTCTCTTTCTATTGCGCATGCTCTCTCTCTCTCTCGCACGTGCTCTCTCTCTCGTTCCCTCCTGCTCTCTCGCTCCCTCATGCTCTCTCTCTATTGTGTGTGCTCTATCTCTCTCTCGCACGTGCTCTCTCTCTCTCTCGTGCATGCTCCCTCTCACACGTGCTCTCTTTCTATTACGCATGCTCTCTCTCACTCTCGCGCGTGCTCTCTCTCTTGCGCGTGCTCTATCTCTCATTCCCTCCTGCTCTCTAGCTCACTCATGCTCTCCCTCTATTGCGTGTGCTCTATCCCTCTCTCCCGCGGGCTCTCTCTCTCTCGTGCATGCTCCCTCTCACACGTGCTCTCTTTCTATTGCGCGTGCTCTCTCTCTTTCTCGCATGTTCTCTCTCTCGCTCCCTCGTGCTCTCTCTCTCGCTCCTTCATGCTCTCTCTCTCTCGCGCGTCCTCTCTCTCTCTCACGTGTGCTCTCTCCCTCTGTATTGCACGTGCTCTCTCTCTCTCTCTCTCACACGTGCTCTCTCTCTCTCTCGCGCATGCTCTCTCTCTCGCGCATGCTCTCTCTCTCGCGCGTGCTCTCTCTCTCGCTCCCTCGTACTCTCTCTCTCGCTCCCTCGTTCTCTCTCTCTCTCTCACGCGTCCTCTCTCTCTCTCGCGAGTGTTCTCTATCTCGCGCGTGCTCTCTGTCTTGCTCCCTCTTGCTCTCGCTCCCTCGTGCTCTCTCTCTCTCGCGCTTGCTCTCTCTCTTGCGTGTGCTCTCTCTCTCTCTCACGCGTGCTCTCTCTCTCGCAAGTGCTCTCTCTCTCGCTCCCTCATACTCTCTCTCTCGCTCCCTCGTGCTCTCTCTCTCTCTCACGCGTGGTCTCTCTCTCTCGCGAGTGCTCTCTATCTCGCGCGTGCTCTCTGTCTTGCTCCCTCTTGCTCTCGCTCCCTCGTGCTCTCTCTCTCGCGCATGCTCTCTCTCTTGCGTGTGCTCTCTCTCTCTCTCACGCGTGCTCTCTCTCTCGCAAGTGCTCTCTCTCTCGCATATGCTCTCTCTCTCTCTCTCTCATGTATGCACTCTCTCTCTCGCTCGTGTGCTCTCTCTCTCGGTCATGCGATTGCTCTCTCTCTCGCACTCTCTCTCCCTCATGCTCTCTCTCTCTCGTGCTCTCTCTCTCTCTCACGTGTGCTCTCTCTCTCACGTGTGCTCTCTCTCTTGTGCGTGCTCTCTCTCTCGTGTGTGCTCTCTCTCTCTCACGCGTGCTCTCTCTCTCGTTCCCTCCTGCTCTCTCGCTCCCTCATGCTCTCTCTCTATTGTGTGTGCTCTATCTCTCTCTCGCACGTGCTCTCTCTCTCTCTCGTGCATGCTCCCTCTCACACGTGCTCTCTTTCTATTACGCATGCTCTCTCTCACTCTCGCGCGTGCTCTCTCTCTTGCGCGTGCTCTATCTCTCATTCCCTCCTGCTCTCTAGCTCACTCATGCTCTCCCTCTATTGCGTGTGCTCTATCCCTCTCTCCCGCGGGCTCTCTCTCTCTCGTGCATGCTCCCTCTCACACGTGCTCTCTTTCTATTGCGCGTGCTCTCTCTCTTTCTCGCATGTTCTCTCTCTCGCTCCCTCGTGCTCTCTCTCTCGCTCCTTCATGCTCTCTCTCTCTCGCGCGTCCTGTCTCTCTCTCACGTGTGCTCTCTCCCTCACGCGTGCTCTCTCTCTTGCGCGTGTTCTCTCTCTCGTTCCCTCCTGCTCTCTCGCTCCCTCATGCTCTCTCTCTATTGCACGTGCTCTATTTCTCTCTCGCACGAGCTCTCTCTCTCTTGCGTGTGCTCTCTCTCTCGATCCCTCGTGCTCTCTCTGTCTCTCACGCGTGCTCTCTCTCTCTCTCACACATGGTCCCTCTCTCTCTCTCATGCATGTGCTCTCTCTCTTGGACGCGTGCTCTCTCTCTCGCATGATTGCTCTCTCTCGCGCGATTGCTCTCTCTCTCTCTCATGCGATTGCTCTCTCTCTACCTCGTACAGTCTCTCTCTTTTGCACGTGCTCTCTCTCTCTCTCGCATGTGCTCTCTCTCTCTCGCATGTGCTCTCTGTCTCTCACGCATGCTCTCTCTCTCATGCTCTCCCTCTCGCACATGCGATCTCTCTCTCTCATGCTCTCTCTCACTCTCTCACACGGGCTCTCTCTCTCTCTCACGCATGCTCTCTCTCTCATGCGTGCTCGCTCTCTCGCTCCCTCGTGCTATCTCCCTCGCTCCCTCGTGCTCTCTCTGTCTCTCTTGCGTGCTCTCTCTCTCTCTCACGTGTGCTCTCTCTCTCTCTCTTGCGCATGCTCTCTCTCTCTATTGCGCATGCTCTCTCTCTTTCTCACACATGCTCTCTCTCTCTCATGCATGCTCTCTCTCTCGCGTGTGCTCTCTCTCTCTCTCACGTGTGCTCTCTCTCTCTCTCTTGCGCATGCTCTCTCTCTCTATTGCGCATGCTCTCTCTCTTTCTCACACATGCTCTCTCTCTCTCATGCATGCTCTCTCTCTCGCGTGTGCTCTCTCTCTCGCTCCCTCGTGCTCTCTCTCTCGCTCCCTCTTGCTCTTTCTCTCTCTCACATGTGCTCTCTCTCTCTATCTCGCGTGTGCTCTCTCTCTCTCTCTCGCGTGCTCTCTCTCTCGTGCGTGCTCGCTCTCTAGCTCCCTCCTGCTCTCTCTCTCACTCCCTCATGCTCTCTCTCTATTGCGCATGCTCTCTCTCTCGCGCGGGCTCTCTCTCTTGCACGTGCTCTCTGTCTCGTTCCCTCCTGCTCTCTCGCTCCCTCATGCTCTCTCTCTATTGTTTGTGCTCTATCTCTCTCTCGCACGTGCTCTCTCTCTCTCTCTTGCATGCTCCCTCTCACACGTGCTCTCTTTCTATTACGCATGCTCTCTCTCACTCTCGCGCGTGCTCTCTCTCTTGCGCGTGCTCTATCTCTCATTCCCTCCTGCTCTCTAGCTCACTCATGCTCTCCCTCTATTGCGTGTGCTCTATCCCTCTCTCCCGCGGGCTCTCTCTCTCTCGTGCATGCTCCCTCTCACACGTGCTCTCTTTCTATTGCGCGTGCTCTCTCTCTTTCTCGCATGTTCTCTCTCTCGCTCCCTCGTGCTCTCTCTCTCGCTCCTTCATGCTCTCTCTCTCTCGCGCGTCCTGTCTCTCTCTCACGTGTGCTCTCTCCCTCTGTATTGCACGTGCTCTCTCTCTCTCTCTCTCACACGTGCTCTCTCTCTCTCTCGCGCATGCTCTCTCTCTCGCGCATGCTCTCTCTCTCGCGCGTGCTCTCTCTCTCGCTCCCTCTTACTCTCTCTCTCGCTCCCTCGTGCTCTCTCTCTCTCTCACGCGTCCTCTCTCTCTCTCGCGAGTGCTCTCTATCTCGCGCGTGCTCTCTGTCTTGCTCCCTCTTGCTCTCGCTCCCTCGTGCTCTCTCTCTCTCGCGCTTGCTCTCTCTCTTGCGTGTGCTCTCTCTCTCTCTCACGCGTGCTCTCTCTCTCGCAAGTGCTCTCTCTCTCGCTCCCTCGTGCTCTCTCTCTCTCACGCGTGCTCTCTCTCTCTCGCGAGTGCTCTCTATCTCGCGCGTGCTCTCTGTCTTGCTCCCTCTTGCTCTCGCTCCCTCGTGCTCTCTCTCTCGCGCATGCTCTCTCTCTTGCGTGTGCTCTCTCTCTCTCTCACGCGTGCTCTCTCTCTCGCAAGTGCTCTCTCTCTCGCATATGCTCTCTCTCTCTCTCTCTCATGTATGCACTCTCTCTCTCGCTCGTGTGCTCTCTCTCTCTCTCGGTCATGCGATTGCTCTCTCTCTCGCACTCTCTCTCCCTCATGCTCTCTCTCTCTCGTGCTCTCTCTCTCTCTCACGTGTGCTCTCTCTCTCACGTGTGCTCTCTCTCTTGTGCGTGCTCTCTCTCTCGTGTGTGCTCTCTCTCTCTCACGCGTGCTCTCTCTCTCTCGCGCATGGTCCCTCTCTCTCTCTCTCGCGCGTTTGCTCTCTCTCTACCTCGTACACTCTCTCTCTTTTGCACGTGCTCTCTCTCTCTCTCGCACGTGCTCTCTCTCTCACGCATGCTCTCTTTCTCATTCTCTCTCTCTCGTACATGGTCCCTCTCTCTCTCTCATGCATGCGGTCTCTCTCTTGGACGCGTGCTCTCTCTCGCGCGATTGCTCTCTCTCGCGCGATTGCTCTCTCTCACATGATTGCTCTCTCTCTCGCGTGATTGCTCTCTCTCTACCTCGTACACTCTCTCTCTTTTGCACGTGCTCTCTCGCTCTCTCACACATGCTCTCTCTCTCACGCATGCTCTCTCTCTCATGCTCTCTCTCTCGCGCATGCTCTCCCTCTCTATTGTGCGTGCTCTCTCTCTTTCTCGCGCGTGCTCTCTCTCTCACACACGTGCTCTCTCTCACATGTGCTCTCTCTCTCGTGCGTGCTCTCTCTCTCGCTCCCTCCTGTTCTCTCTCTCACTCCCTCATGCTCTCTCTCTATTGCAGGTGCTCTATCTCTCTCTCGTGCATGCTCCCTCTCACACGTGCTCCCTTTCTATTGCGCGTGCTCTCTCTCTTCCTCGCATGTTCTCTCTCTCACTCCCTCGTGCTCTCTCTCGCTCCATCATGCTCTCTCTCTCTCACGCGTCCTCTCTCTCTCTCGCGCGTGCTCTCTCCCTCTGTATTGCACGTGCTCTCTCTCTCTCTCTCACACGTGCTCTCTCTCTCTCTCGCGCGTGCTCTGTTTCTCTCACGCGTGCTCTCTCTCTCATGCTCTCTCTCTCACGCATGCTCTCTCTCTCGTGCTCTCTCTCACTCTCTCGTGCGTGCTAGCTCTCTCTCTCACGCGTGCTCTCTCCCTCGCGCGTGCTCGCTCTCTCGTTCCCTCGTGCTATCTCTCTCGCTCCCTTGTGCCCTCTCTCTCTCTCTCGCGTGCTCTCTCTCTCTCTCTTGCGTGTGCTCTCTCTCTCTCGTGTGTGCTCTCTCTCTTTATTGCGCGTACTCTCTCTCGTTCTCGCGCGTGCTTTCTCTCTCACAAACGTACTCTCTCTCACGTGTGCTCTCTCTCACGTGTGCTCTCTCTCTCATGCGTGCTCTCTCTCGTTCCCTCGTGCTCTCTCTCTCGCTCCCTGGTGCTCTCTCTCTCTCACGCGTGCTCTCTCTCTCTATCTCGCATTTGCTCTCTCTCTCTCTCTCACGCGTGCTCTCTCTCTCATGCGTGCTCGCTCTCTCGCACCCTCCTGCTCTTTTTCTCGCTCCCTCATGCTCTCTCTCTATTGCACGTGCTCCATCTCTCTCTCGTGCATACTCCCTCTCACACGTGCTCTCTTTCAATTGCGCGTCCTCTCTCTCTCTCGCGCGTGCTCTCTCTCTTGAGCTTGCTCTCTCTCTCATTCCCTCCTGCTTACTCGCTCCCTCATGCTCTCTCTCTATCGCGCGTGCTCTCCCTCTCATGCGTGCACTCTCTCTCGCTCCCGCCTGCTCTCTCTCTCGCTCCCTCTTGCTCTCTCTCTATTGTGCATGCTCTATCTCTCTCTCGCGCGTGCTCTCTCTCCCTCTTATGCATGCTCCCACTCACACGTGCTCTCTTTCTATTGCGCGTGCTCTCTCTCTCTCGCGCATGCTCTCTCTCTTGCGCGTGCTTTCTCTCTCGTTCCCTCCTGTTCTCTCGCTCCCTCATGTTCTCTCTCTATTGCGTGTGCTCTATCTCTCTCTCGCGCGTGCTCTCTCTCTCTCGTGCATGCTCCCTCACACACGTGCTCTCTTTCTATTGCGCGTGCTCTCTCTCTCTCTCTCTCTCGCGCGTGCTCTCTCTCTCACGCGTGCTCTCTCTCTTGCGCGTGTTCTCTCTCTCGTTCCCTCCTGCTCTCTCGCTCCCTCATGCTCTCTCTCTATTGCACGTGCTCTATTTCTCTCTCGCACGAGCTCTCTCTCTCTTGCGTGTGCTCTCTCTCTCGATCCCTCGTGCTCTCTCTGTCTCTCACGCGTGCTCTCTCTCTCTCTCACACATGGTCCCTCTCTCTCTCTCATGCATGTGCTCTCTCTCTTGGACGCGTGCTCTCTCTCTCGCATGATTGCTCTCTCTCGCGCGATTGCTCTCTCTCTCTCTCATGCGATTGCTCTCTCTCTACCTCGTACACTCTCTCTCTTTTGCACGTGCTCTCTCTCTCTCTCGCATGTGCTCTCTCTCTCTCGCATGTGCTCTCTGTCTCTCACGCATGCTCTCTCTCTCATGCTCTCCCTCTCGCACATGCGATCTCTCTCTCTCATGCTCTCTCTCACTCTCTCACACGGGCTCTCTCTCTCTCTCACGCATGCTCTCTCTCTCATGCGTGCTCGCTCTCTCGCTCCCTCGTGCTATCTCTCTCGCTCCCTCGTGCTCTCTCTGTCTCTCTTGCGTGCTCTCTCTCTCTCTCACGTGTGCTCTCTCTCTCTCTCTTGCGCATGCTCTCTCTCTCTATTGCGCATGCTCTCTCTCTTTCTCACACATGCTCTCTCTCTCTCATGCATGCTCTCTCTCTCGCGTGTGCTCTCTCTCTCTCTCACGTGTGCTCTCTCTCTCTCTCTTGCGCATGCTCTCTCTCTCTATTGCGCATGCTCTCTCTCTTTCTCACACATGCTCTCTCTCTCTCATGCATGCTCTCTCTCTCGCGTGTGCTCTCTCTCTCGCTCCCTCGTGCTCTCTCTCTCGCTCCCTCTTGCTCTTTCTCTCTCTCACATGTGCTCTCTCTCTCTATCTCGCGTGTGCTCTCTCTCTCTCTCTCGCGTGCTCTCTCTCTCGTGCGTGCTCGCTCTCTCGCTCCCTCCTGCTCTCTCTCTCACTCCCTCATGCTCTCTCTCTATTGCGCATGCTCTCTCTCTCGCGCGGGCTCTCTCTCTTGCACGTGCTCTCTGTCTCGTTCCCTCCTGCTCTCTCGCTCCCTCATGCTCTCTCTCTATTGCGTGTGCTCTATCTCTCTCTCGCGCGTGCTCTCTCTCTCTCGTGCATGCTCCCTCTCACAAATGCTCTCTTTCTATTCCGCGTGCTCTCTCTCTTGCACGTGCTCTCTCTCTCGTTCCCTCCTGCTCTCTCGCTCCCTCATGCAAGCGCTCTATTGTGCGTGCTCTATCTTTCTCTCGCGCGTGCTCTCTCTCGCTCTCACGCGTGCTCTCTCTCTCTCTCGCGCATGCTCTCTCTCTCGCGCGTGCTCTCTCTCTCGCGCGTGCTCTCTCTCTCGCTCCCTCGTGCTCTCTCTCTTGATCCCTCGTGCTCTCTTTGTCTCTCACGTGTGCTCTCTCTCTCTATCTCGCACGTGCTCTCTCTCTCGCGCGTGCTCTCTCTTTCATGCGTGCTCTCTCTCTCGCTCCGTCCTGCTCTCTCTCTCACTCCCTCATGCTGTCTCTCTATTGCACGTGCTCTATCTCTCTCTCGTGCATGCTCCCTCTCGCACGTGCTCTCTTTCTATTGCGCGTGCTCTCTCTCTCTCTCGCGCGTGCTCTCTCTCTCGTTCCCTCATGCTCTCTCGCTCCCTCATGCTCTCTCTCTATTGTGTGTGCTCTATCTCTCTCTCGCATGTGCTCTCTCTCTCTCTCGTGCATGCTCCCTCTCACACGTGCTCTCTTTCTATTGCGCTTGCTCTCTCTCTCTCGTGCGTGCTCTCTCTCTTGCGCGTGCTCTATCTCTCATTCCCTCCTGCTCTCTAATCCCTCATGCTCTCCCTCTATTGCGTGTGCTCTATTCCTCTCTCGCGCGTGCTCTCTCTCTCTCGTGCATGCTTCCTCTCACACGTGCTCTCTTTCTATTGCGTGTGCTCTCTCTCTTTCTCGCATGTTCTCTCTCTCGCTCCCTCGTGCTCTCTCTCTCGCTCCTTCATGCTCTCTCTCTCTCGCGCGTCCTCTCTCTCTCTCGCGCGTGCTCTCTCCTTCTGTATTGCACGTGCTCTCTCTCTCTCTCACACGTGCTCTCTCTCTCTCTCGCGTGTGCTCTCTCTCTCGCGTGTGCTCTCTCTCTCGCTCCCTCGTACTCTCTCTCTCGCTCCCTCGTGCTCTCTCTCTCTCTCATGCGTGCTCTCTCTCTCTCTCACACATGCTCCCTCTCTCTCTCTCATGCATGTGCTCTCTCTCTTGGACGCGTGCTCTCTCTCTCGCATGATTGCTCTCTCTCGCGCAATTGCTCTCTCTCTCTCTCATGCGATTGCACTCTCTACCTCATACACTCTCTCTCTTTTGCACGTGCTCTCTCTCTCTCTCGCATGTGCTCTCTCTCTCTCGCATGTGCTCTCTGTCTCTCACGCATGCTCTCTCTCTCATGCTCTCTCTCTCGCACATGCGATCTCTCTCTCTCATGCTCTCTCTCACTCTCTCACACGGGCTCTCTCTCTCTCTCACGCACGCTCTCTCTCTCATGCGTGCTCGCTCTCTCGCTCCCTCGTGCTATCTCTCTCGCTCCCTCGTGCTCTCTCACTCTCTCTTGCGTGCTCTCTCTCTCTCTCACGTGTGCTCTCTCTCTCTCTCTTGCGCATGCTCTCTCTCTCTATTGCGCATGCTCTCTCTCTTTCTCACACATGCTCTCTCTCTCTCGTGCATGCTCTCTCTCTCGCGTGTGCTCTCTCTCTCGCTCCCTCGTGCTCTCTCTCTCGCTCCCTCTTGCTCTTTCTCTCTCTCACATGTGCTCTCTCTCTCTATCTCGCGTGTGCTCTCTCTCTCTCTCTCTCGCGTGCTCTCTCTCTCGCGCGTGCTCTCTCTCTCTCTCTCGCACATGCTCTCTCTCTCACGCATGCTCTCTCTCTCTCCCTCTCCTGCTCTCTCTCACTCTCTCGCATGTGCTCTCTCTCTCTCGCACATGCTCTCTCTCTCACACATTTGCTCTCTCTCACATGTGCTCTCTCTCTCGTGCGTGCACTCTCTCTCGTGCGTGCTCTCTCTCTCGTTCCCTCGTGCTCTCTCTCTCGCTCCCTCATGCTCTCTCTCTCACGCATGCTCTCTCTCTCTATCTCGCACGTACTCTCTCTCTCTCGCGCGTGCTCTCTCTCTCATGCGTGCTCTCTCTCTCGCTCCCTCCTGCTCTCTCTCTCACTTCCTCATGCTCTCTCTCTATTGCACGTGCTCTATCTCTCTCTCGTGCATGCTCCCTCTCGCACGTGCTCTCTTTCTATTGCGCATGCTCTCTCTCTCTCTCGCACGTGCTCTCTCTCTCGTTCCCTCCTGCTCTCTCGCTCCCTCATGCTCTCTCTCTATTGTGTGTGCTCTATCTCTCTCTCGCACGTGCTCTCTCTCTCTCTCGTGCATGCTCCCTCTCACACGTGCTCTCTTTCTATTACGCATGCTCTCTCTCACTCTCGCTGCGTGCTCTCTCTCTTGCGCGTGCTCTATCTCTCATTCCCTCCTGCTCTCTAGCTCCCTCATGCTCTCCCTCTATTGCGTGTGCTCTATCCCTCTCTCCCGCGGGCTCTCTCTCTCTCGTGCATGCTCCCCTCTCACACGTGCTCTCTTTCTATTGCGCGTGCTCTCTCTCTTTCTCGCATGTTCTCTCTCTCGCTCCCTCGTGCTCTCTCTCTCGCTCCTTCATGCTCTCTCTCTCTCGCGCGTCCTCTCTCTCTCTCACGCGTGCTCTCTCCCTCTGTATTGCACGTGCTCTCTCTCTCTCTCTCTCACACGTGCTCTCTCTCTCTCTCGCGCATGCTCTCTCTCTCGCGCATGCTCTCTCTCTCGCGCGTGCTCTCTCTCTCGCTCCCTCGTACTCTCTCTCTCTTGCGTGCTCTCTCTCTCTCTCACGTGTGCTCTCTCTCTCTCTCATGCGCATGCTCTCTCTCTCTATTGCGCATGCTCTCTCTCTTTCTCACACATGCTCTCTCTCTCTCGTGCATGCTCTCTCTCTCGCGTGTGCTCTCTCTCTCGCTCCCTCGTGCTCTCTCTCTCGCTCCCTCTTGCTCTTTCTCTCTCTCACATGTGCTCTCTCTCTCTATCTCGCGTGTGCTCTCTCTCTCTCTCTCTCGCGTGCTCTCTCTCTCGTGCGTGCTCGCTCTCTCGCTCCCTCCTGCTCTCTCTCTCACTCCCTCATGCTCTCTCTCTATTGCGCATGCTCTCTCTCTCGTGCGGGCTCTCTCTCTTGCGCGTGCTCTCTGTCTCGTTCCCTCCTGCTCTCTCGCTCCCTCATGCTCTCTCTCTACTGCGTGTGCTCTATCTCTCTCTCGTGCGTGCTCTCTCTGTCTCGTGCATGCTCCCTCTCACACGTGCTCTCTTTCTATTCCGCGTGCTCTCTCTCTTGCACGTGCTCTCTCTCTCGTTCCCTCCTGCTCTCTCGCTCCCTCATGCAAGCGCTCTATTGTGCGTGCTCTATCTTTCTCTCGCGCGTGCTCTCTCTCTCTCTCACGCGTGCTCTCTCTCTCTCTCGCGCATGCTCTCTCTCTCGCGCGTGCTCTCTCTCTCGCGCGTGCTCTCTCTCTCGCTCCCTCGTGCTCTCTCTCTTGATCCCTCGTGCTCTCTTTGTCTCTCACGTGTGCTCTCTCTCTCTATCTCGCACGTGCTCTCTCTCTCGCGCTTGCTCTCTCTTTCATGCGTGCTCTCTCTCTCGCTCCCTCCTGCTCTCTCTCTCACTCCCTCATGCTGTCTCTCTATTGCACGTGCTCTATCTCTCTCTCGTGCATGCTCCCTCTCGCACGTGCTCTCTTTCTATTGCGCGTGCTCTCTCTCTCTCTCTCGCGCGTGCTCTCTCTCTCGTTCCCTCATGCTCTCTCGCTCCCTCATGCTCTCTCTCTATTGTGTGTGCTCTATCTCTCTCTCGCATGTGCTCTCTCTCTCTCTCGTGCATGCTCCCTCTCACACGTGCTCTCTTTCTATTGCGCTTGCTCTCTCTCTCTCTCGTGCGTGCTCTCTCTCTTGCGCTTGCTCTATCTCTCATTCCCTCCTGCTCTCTAATCCCTCATGCTCTCCCTCTATTGCGTGTGCTCTATTCCTCTCTCGCGCGTGCTCTCTCTCTCTCGTTCATGCTTCCTCTCACACGTGCTCTCTTTCTATTCGTGTGCTCTCTCTCTTTCTCGCATGTTCTCTCTCTCGCTCCCTCGTGCTCTCTCTCTCGCTCCTTCATGCTCTCTCTCTCTCGCGCGTCCTCTCTCTCTCTCGCGCGTGCTCTCTCCCTCTGTATTGCACGTGCTCTCTCTCTCTCTCACACGTGCTCTCTCTCTCTCTCGCGTGTGCTCTCTCTCTCGCGTGTGCTCTCTCTCTCGCTCCCTCGTACTCTCTCTCTCGCTCCCTCGTGCTCTCTCTCTCTCTCACACATGGTCCCTCTCTCTCTCTCATGCATGTGCTCTCTCTCTTGGACGCGTGCTCTCTCTCTCGCATGATTGCTCTCTCTCGCGCGATTGCTCTCTCTCTCTCTCATGCGATTGCACTCTCTCTACCTCATACACTCTCTCTCTTTTGCACGTGCTCTCTCTCTCTCTCGCATGTGCTCTCTCTCTCTCGCATGTGCTCTCTGTCTCTCACGCATGCTCTCTCTCTCATGCTCTCTCTCTCGCACATGCGATCTCTCTCTCTCATGCTCTCTCTCACTCTCTCACACGGGCTCTCTCTCTCTCTCACGCATGCTCTCTCTCTCATGCGTGCTCGCTCTCTCGCTCCCTCGTGCTATCTCTCTCGCTCCCTCGTGCTCTCTCTCTCTCTCTTGCGTGCTCTTTCTCTCTCTCACGTGTGCTCTCTCTCTCTCTCTTGCGCATGCTCTCTCTCTCTATTGCGCATGCTCTCTCTCTTTCTCACACATGCTCTCTCTCTCTCGTGCATGCTCTCTCTCTCGCGTGTGCTCTCTCTCTCGCTCCCTCGTGCTCTCTCTCTCGCTCCCTCTTGCTCTTTCTCTCTCTCACATGTGCTCTCTCTCTCTATCTCGCGTGTGCTCTCTCTCTCTCTCTCGCGTGCTCTCTCTCTCGTGCGTGCTCGCTCTCTCGCTCCCTCCTGCTCTCTCTCTCACTCCCTCATGCTCTCTCTCTATTGCGCATGCTCTCTCTCTCGTGCGGGCTCTCTCTCTTGCGCGTGCTCTCTGTCTCGTTCCCTCCTGCTCTCTCGCTCCCTCATGCTCTCTCTCTACTGCGTGTGCTCTATCTCTCTCTCGTGCGTGCTCTCTCTGTCTCATGCATGCTCCCTCTCACAAGTGCTCTCTTTCTATTCCGCGTGCTCTCTCTCTTGCACGTGCTCTCTCTCTCGTTCCCTCCTGCTCTCTCGCTCCCTCATGCAAGCGCTCTATTGTGCGTGCTCTATCTTTCTCTCGCGCGTGCTCTCTCTCTCTCTCACGCGTGCTCTCTCTCTCTCTCGCGCATGCTCTCTCTCTCGCGTGTGCTCTCTCTCTCGCGCGTGCTCTCTCTCTCGCTCCCTCGTGCTCTCTCTCTTGATCCCTCGTGCTCTCTTTGTCTCTCACGTGTGCTCTCTCTCTCTATCTCGCACGTGCTCCCTCTCTCGCGCGTGCTCTCTCTCTCATGCGTGCTCTCTCTCTCGCTCCCTCGTGCTCTCTCTCTCACTCCCTCATGCTGTCTCTCTATTGCATGTGCTCTATCTCTCTCTCGTGCATGCTCCCTCTCACACGTGCTCTCTTTCTATTGCGCGTGCTCTCTCTCTCTCTCGCGCGTGCTCTCTCTCTCGTTCCCTCCTGCTCTCTCGCTCCCTCATGCTCTCTCTCTATTGTGTGTGCTCTATCTCTCTCTCGCATGTGCTCTCTCTCTCTCTCGTGCGTGCTCTCTCTCTTGCGCGTGCTCTATCTCTCATTCCCTCCTGCTCTCTAATCCCTCATGCTCTCCCTCTATTGCGTGTGCTCTATCCCTCTCTCGCGCGTGCTCTCTCTCTCTCGTGCATGCTCCCTCTCACACGTGCTCTCTTTCTATTGCGCGTGCTCTCTCTCTTTCTCGCATGTTCTCTCCCTCGCTCCCTCGTGCTCTCTCTCTCACTCCTTCATGCTCTCTCTCTCTCGCGCGTCCTCTCTCTCTCGCGCGTGCTCTCTCCCTCTGTATTGCACGTGCTCACTCTCTCTCTCACACGTGCTCTCTCTCTCTCTCGCGCGTGCTCTCTCTCTCGCGTGTGCTCTCTCTCTCGCTCCCTCGTACTCTCTCTCTCGCTCCCTCGTGCTCTTTCTCTCTCACGCGTGCTCTCTCTCTCGCAAGTGCTCTCTCTCTCGCGTATGCTCTCTCTCTCTCTCTCATGCATGCACTCTCTCTCTCTCTCGCGTGCTCTCTCTCTCGCTCATGCGATTGCTCTCTCGCGCTCTCTCTCCCTCATGCTCTCTCTCTCGTGCTCTCTCTCTCTCACGTGTGCTCTCTCTCTCACGTATGCTCTCTCTCTTGTGCGTGCTCTCTCTCTCGTGTGTGCTCTCTCTCTCTCACGTGTGCTCTCTCTCTCTCTCTCTCGCGCATGGTCCCTCTCTCTCTCACGCATGCGCTCTCTCTCTCGGACGCATGCTCTCTCTCGCGCGATTGCTCCCTCTCACCCGATTGCTCTCTCTCTCTCTCGCGCGTTTGCTCTCTCTCTACCTCGTACACTCTCTCTCTTTTGCACGTGCTCTCTCTCTCTCTCGCACGTGCTCTCTCTCTCTCTCTCGCACATGCTCTCTCTCTCGCGCGTGCTCTCTCTCTCGCGCGTGCTCTGTCTTTCGCTCCCTCGTACTCTCTCTCTCGCTCCCTCGTGCTCTCTCTCACTCTCACGCGTGCTCTCTCTCTCTCGCGAGTGCTCTTATCTCGCGCGTGCTCTCTGTCTTGCTCCCTCTTGCTCTCGCTCCCTCATGCTCTCTCTCTCTCGCAAGTGCTCTCTCTCTCGCGTATGCTCTCTCTCTCTCTCTCTCTCGCGCGCATGCACTCTCTCTCTCGCTCGCGTGCTCTCTCTCTCTCTCGCTCATGCGATTGCTCTCTCTCTCGCCCTCTCTCTCCCTCATGCTCTCTCTCTCGTGCTCTCTCTCTCTCACGTGCGCTCTCTCTCTCACGTGTGCTCTCTCTCTTGTGCGTGCTCTCTCTCTCGTGTGTGCTCTCTCTCTCTCACGCGTGCTCTCTCTCTCTCTCGCGCATGGTCCCTCTCTCTCTCTCACGCATGCGCTCTCTCTCGGACGCATGCTCTCTCTCGCGCGATTGCTCCCTCTCACACGATTGCTCTCTCTCTACCTCGTACACTCTCTCTCTTTTGCACGTGCTCTCTCTCTCTCTCGCACGTGCTCTCTCTCTCACGCATGCTCTCTTTCTCATGCTCTCTCTCTCGCGCATGCTCTCTCTCTCTCCCTCATGCTCTCTCTCTCTCTCGCGCGTGCTCTGTCTCTCTCAAGCTTGCTCTCTCTCTCTCTCACGTGAGCTCTCTCTCTCTCACGTATGCTTTCTCTCTCATGCTCTCTCTCTCACGCATGCTCTCTCTCTCGTGCTCTCTCTCACTCTCTCATGCGTGCTAGCTCTCTCTCTCACACGTGCTCTCTCTCTCGCATGTGCTCGCTCTCTCGTTCCCTCGTGCTATCTCTCTTGCTCCCTCGTGCCCTCTCTCTCTCTCTCGCCTGTGCTCTCTCTCTCTCGCGCGTGCTCTCTCCCTCTATTGTGCGTACTCTCTCTCTTTCTCGTGCGTGCTCTCTCTCTCACAAACGTACTCTCTCTCACGTGTGCTCTCTCTCATGTGTGCTCTCTCTCTCATGCGTGCTCTCTCTCTCTATCTCTCGTTCCTCGTGCTCTCTCTCTCGCTACCTCGTGCTCTCTCTCTCACGCGTGCTCTCTCTCTCTATCTCGCACGTGCTCTCTCTCTCTCTCTCTCGCACGTGCTCTCTCTCTCATGCGTGCTCGCTCTCTCGCACCCTCCTGCTCTTTCTCTCGCTCCCTCATGCTCTCTCTCTATTGCACATGCTCCATCTCTCTCTCGTGAATACTCCCTCTCACACGTGCTCTCTTTCAATTGCACGTGCTCTCTCTCTCTCGCGCGTGCTCTCTCTCTTGAGCGTGCTCTCTCTCTCATTCCCTCCTGCTTACTCGCTCCCTCATGCTCTCTCTCTATTGCGCGTGCTCTATCTCTCTCTCGCGCGTGCTCGCTCTCTCTCTCGTGCATGCTCCCTCTCACACGTGCTCTCTTTCTATTGCGTGTGCTCTCTCTCTCTCTTGCGTGTTCTCTCTCTCGCTCCCTCGTGTTCTCTCTCTCGCTCCTTCATGCTCTCTCTCTCTCGTGCCTCCACTCTCTCTCTCGCGCCTGCTCTCTCTCTCTCTATTGTGCGTGCTCTCTCTCTCGCTGCCTCGTGCTCTCTCTCTCTCTCTCTCGTGCATGCTCTCTCTCTCTCGCACATGCTCTCTTTCTCGCGCGTGCTCTCTTCTTGCTCCCCTCTTGCTCTCGCTCTCGCTCTCGCTCCCTCGTGCTCTCTCTCTCTCTCGCACATGCTCTCTCTTTCGCGCGTGCTATCTCTCTCTCTCACGTGTGCTCTCCCTCTCGCAAGTTCTCTCTCTCTCGCGTATGCTCTCTCCTCTCTCTCTACGCATGGTCCCTCTCTCTCTCTCACGCATGCGCTCTCTCTCTTGGACGCTTGCTCTCTCTCGCGCGATTGCTCTCTCTCGCGCAATTGCTCCCTCTCACACAATTGCTCGCTCTCTATCTCGCGCAATTGCTCTCTCTCTACCTCGTACACTGTCTCTCTTTTGCACATGCTCTTTTTCTCTCTCTCGCACATGCTCTCTTTCTCACGCATGCTCTCTCTCTCGTGCATGCTCTCTCTCTCGTGCGTGCTCTCTCTCTCGCTCCCTCCTGCTCTCTCTCTCGCTCCCTCTTGCTCTTTCTCTCTCTCACATGTGCTCTCTCTCTCTATTGCGCGTGCTCTCTCTCTCTCTCGCGTGTGCTCTCTCTCTCGCGCATGCTCTCACTCTCGTTCCCTCCTGCTCTCTCGCTCCCTCATGCTCTCTTTCTGTTGTGCGTGCTCTCTCTCTCTCTCGCGCATTCTCTCTCTCGCTCTCGCATGTGCTCTCTCTCTCTCTATTGCGTTTGCTCTCTCTCTTTCTTGCGCGTGCTCTCTCTCTCTCTCTCGTGCGTGCTCTCTCTGTCTCTCGTGCGTGCTCTCTCTCTCGCTCGCTTGTGCTCTCTCTCTCACGTGTGCTCTCTTTCTCGCGCGTGCTCTCTGTCTCGCTCTCTCCTGCTCTCTCTCTCGCTCCCTCGTGCTCTCTCTCTCTCTCGCGCGTGCTCTCTTTCTCTCTCTCTCATGCATGCACTCTCTCTCTCGCTCGCGTGCTCTCTCTCTCTTTCGCTCATGAGATTGCTCTCCCTCTCTCTCTCTCGCTCCCTCGTGCTCTCTATCTCGTGCTCTCTCTCTCTCACGTGTGCTCTCTCTCGCGTGTGCTCTCTCTCTCTCTTGCGTGTGCTCTCTCTCTCTCTTGCGTGTGCTCTCTCTCTCTCGCGCGTGCTCTCTCTCGCATGTGCTCTCTCTCGCGCGTGCTCTCTCTCTTGCTCCCTCATGCTCTCTCTCTCTCTCACGCATGCTCTCTCTGTCTCTCGCCTGTGCTCACTCTCTCAGCGCGTGCTCTCTTTCTCGCGCGTGCTCTCTGTCTTGCTCCCTCCTGCTCTCTCTCTCGCTCCCTCGTGCTCTCTCTCTCTCTCTCGCGCGTGCTCTCTCTCTCTCATGCGTGCTCTCTCTCTCTTTCGCATGCGCTCTCTCTCGCATGCTCTCTCTCACACGCGTGCTTCTCTCTCACTCGCTTGTGCGATTGCTCTCTCTCTCTCGCTCACTCTCTCCCTTGTGGTCTCTCTCTCGTGCTCTCTCTCTCACGTGTGCACTCTCTCTTGTGCGTGCTCTCTCTCTCTCGCGTGTTGTCCCTCTCTCACATGCATGCTCTCTCTCTCTCTCTCTCGTGCACGCTCCCTCTCACACAGGCTCTCTTTCTATTGCGCGTGCTCTCTCTCTCTCTCGTGCATGCTCTCTCTCTTGCACGTGCTCTCTCTCTCACTCGTGCATGCTCCCTCTCACACGTGCTCTCTTTCTATTGCGCGTGCTCTCTCTCTCTCTCTCGCGTGTTCTCTCTCTCACTCCCTCGTGCTATCTCTCTCGCTCCTTCATGCTCTCTCTTCCTCGCGCGTCCTCTCTCTCTCTCGCGCGTTCTCTCTCCGTCTCTATTGTGCGTGCTCTCTCTGTCTCTCACGCGTGCTCTCTCTCTCGCGCGTGCACTCTCTCTCGTTCCCTTGTGCTCTCTGTCTCGCTCCCTCGTGCTCTCTCTCTCTCGCGCGTGCTCTCTTTCTCGCGCGTGTTCTATGTCTTGCTCCCTCTTGCTCTCGCTCGCGCTCCCTCGTGCTCTCTCACTCGTTCGCGTGTTCTCTCTCTCTCACGTGTGCTCTCTTTCTCGCGCGTGCTCTCTGTCTCGTGCTCTCCTGCTCTCTCTCTCGCTCCCTCTTGCTCTCTCTCTCTCTCACGCGTGCACTCTCTCCTGCGTGTGCTCTCTCTCTCTCTCACGCATGCTCTCTCTCTCTCTCTCATGCGTGCACTCTCTCTCTCGCTCGCGTGTTCTCTCTCTCTTTCGCTCATGTGATTGCTCTCCCTCTCTCACTCTCTCTCTCCCTCATGCTCTCTCTCTCGTGCTCTCTCTCTCTCACGCGTGCTCTCTCTCTCGCGTGTGCTCTCTCTCTCTCTTGCGTGTGCTCTCTCTCTCTCTTGCGTGTGCTCTCTCTCTCTCTTACACGTGCTATCTCTCGCACGTGCTCTCTCTCGCGCGTGCTCTCTCTCTTGCTCCTTCATGCTCTCTCTCTCTCTCACGCATGCTCTCTCTGTCTCTCACCTGTGCTCACTCTCTCAGCGCGTGCTCTATTTCTCGCGCGTGCTCTCTGTCTTGCTCCCTCCTGCTCTCTCTCTCGCTCCCTCGTGCTCTCTCTCTCTCGCGCGTGCTCTCTCTCTCTTTCTCTCGTGCATGCTCCCTCTCACACGTGCTCTCTTTCTATTGAGCGTGCTCTCTCTCTCTCTCACTCATGCGATTGCTCTCTCTTTCGTGCTCTCTCTCCCTCATGCTCTCTCTCTCGTGCTCTCTCTCTCTCACGCGTGCTCTCTCTCTCGTGTGTGCTCTCTCTCTTGTGCGTGCTCTCTCTCTCGCATGTGCTCTCTCTCTCTCGCGCTTGCTCTCTCTGTCTCTCGCGCATGGTCCCTCTCTCTCTCTCATGCATGCTGTCTCTCTCTTGGACGCGTGCTCTCTCTCGCGCGATTGCTCTCTCTCGCGCGATTGCTCCCTCTCACATGATTGCTCTCTCTCTCTCTCGTGCGATTGCTCTCTCTCTACCTCGTACACTCTCTCTCTTTTGCACGTGCTCTCTCTCTCTCGCACGTGCTCTCTCTCTCACGCACGCTCGCTCCCTCCTGCTCTCTCTCTCACTCCCAATGCTCTCTCTGTATTGCGCGTGCTCTCTCTCTCTCTCGTGCATGCTCTCTCTCTCGTTCCCTCCTGCTCACTCGCTCCCTCATGCTCTCTTTCTGTTGCACGTGCTCTCTCTCTCTCTCGCGCATTCTCTCTCTCGCTCTGGCGCGTGCTCTCTCTCTCTCTATTGCGTGTGCTCTCTCTCTTTCTTGCGCGTGCTCTCTCTCTCTCTCGCGCGTGGTCTCTCTCGCACGCGTGCTCTCTCTCTCTCGTGCATGTGCTCTCTTGTGTTTGCTCTCTCTCTCACGTGTGCTCTCTCTCTCGCGCATGATCTCTCTCTTGCTCCCTCGTGCTCTCTCTCTTGCTCCCTTGTGCTCTCTCTCTCTCTCGCGCATGCTCTCTCTCTCTCTCTCGCGCGTGCTCTCTCTCTCTCTCATGCGTGCTCTCTCTCTCATGCGTGCTCTCTGTCTCCTGCGTGCTCTCTGTCTCGTGCGTGCTCTCTCTCTCGCTCGCGTGTGCTCTCTCTCTCACGTGTGCTCTCTTTCTCACTCGTGCTCACTGTCTCGTTCTCTCCTGCTCTCTCTCTCGCTCCCTCGTGCTCTCTCTCTCTCTCGCGCGTGCTCTCTCTCTCTCTCTCTCATGCATGCACTCTCTCTCTCTCGCTCGCGTGCTCTCTCTCTCTTTTGCTCATGTGATTGCTCTCCCTCTCTCTCTCTCTCTCCCTCGTGCTCTCTCTCGTGCTCTCTCACGCGTGCTCTCTCTCTCGCGTGTGCTCTCTCTCTCTCTCTTGCATGTGCTCTCTCTCTCTCTTGCGTGTGCTCTCTCTCTCTCACGCGTGCTATCTCTCGCGTGTGCTCTCTCTCGCGCGTGCTCTCTCTCTTGCTCCCTCGTGCTCTCTCTCTCTCTCACGCATGCTCTCTCTGTCTCTCGCCTGTGCTCACTCTCTCAGCGTGTGCTCTCTTTCTCGCACGTGCTCTCTGTCTTTCTCCCTCCTGCTCTCTCTCTCGCTCCCTCGTGCTCTCTCTCTCTCTCGCGCGTGCTCTCTCTCTCATGCGTGCTCTCTCTGTCTTTCGCATGCGCTCTCTCACGCATGCTCTCTCTCGCACGCGTGCTCTCTCTCTCTCTCGCTTGTGCGATTGCTCTCTCTCTCTCGCTCACTCTCTCCCTTGTGGTCTCTCTCTCATGCTCTCTCTCTCTCACGCGTGCTCTCTCTCTCGCGTGTGCACAATCTCTTGTGCGTGCTCTCTCTTTCTCGCGTGTTCTCCCTCTCTCACATGCGTGCTCTCTCTCTCTCTCTCGTGCATGCTCCCTCTCACACTTGCTCTCTTTCTATTGCGCGTGCTCTCTCTCTCTCTCGCGCATGCTCTCTCCCTTGCGCGTGCTCTCTCTCTCATTCCCTCCTGCTGACTCGCTCCCTCATGCTCTCTCTCTATTGCGTGTGCTCTATCTCTCTCTCGTGCGTGCTCTCTCTCTCTCGTGCATGCTCCCTCTCACACGTGCTCTCTTTCTATTGCGCGTGCTCTCTCTCCCTCTCGCGCGTGCTCTCTCTCTTGCGCATGCTTTCTCTCTCTCTCATGCATGCTCCCTCTCACATGTGCTCCCTTTCTATTGCGCGTGCTCTCTCTCTCTCTCTCTCACGTGTTCTCTCTCTCACTCCCTCGTTCTATCTCTCTCGCTCCTTCATGCTCTCTCTTCCTCGCGTGTCCTCTCTCTCTCTTGCGCGTGCTCTCTCCGTCTCTATTGTGCGTGCTCTCTCTGTCTCTCACGCGCGCTCTCTCTCTCTCTCTCGCGCGTGCTCTCTTTCTCGCGCGTGCTCTCTGTCTTGCTCCCTCTTGCTCTCGCTCGTGCTCCCTCGTGCTCTCTCTCTCGCTCGCGTGTGCTCTCTCTCTCACGTGTGCTCTCTCTCGTGCGCGTGCTCTCACTCTCTCATGCATGTGCTCTCTTGTGTTTGCCTTCTCTCTCACGTGTGCTCTCTCTCTCGCGCATGCTCTCTCTCTTGCTCCCTCGTGCTCTCTCTCTTGCTCCCTCGTGCTCTCTCTCTCTCTCGCGCATGCTCTCTCTCTCGCGCGTGCTCTCTCTCTCTCATGCGTCCTCTCTCTCTCAAGCGTGCTCTCTCTCTCCTGCGTGCTCTCTCTCTCAAGCTTGCTCTCTCTCTCGCGTGTGCTCTCTCTCTCGTGCGTGCTCTCTCTCTCGTTCGCGTGTGCTCTCTCTCTCACGTGTGCTCTCTTTCTCGCGCGTGCTCTCTGTCTTGCTCTCTCCTGCTCTCTCTCTCGCTTCCCCGTACTGTCTCTCTCTCTCGCGCGTGCTCTCTCTCTTGCGTGTGCTCTCTCTCTCTCTCGTGCATGCTCTCTCTCTCCCATGCGTGCTCTCTCTCTCATGCGTGCTCTCTCTCTCCTGCGTGCTCTCTCTCTCAAGCTTGCTCTCTCTCTCGCGTGTGCTCTCTCTCTCGCGCGTGCTCTCTCTCTCTCTCATGCGTGCTCTCTCTCTCTTTCGCATGCACTCTCCCGCATGCTCTCTCTCGCACGCGTGCTCTCTCTCTCTCTCGCTTGTGCGATTGCTCTCTCTCTCTCGCTCACTCTCTCCCTTTTGGTCTCTCTCTCATGCTCTCTCTCTCTCACGCGTGCTCTCTCTCTCGCGTGTGCACTCTCTCTTGTGCGTGCTCTCTCTTTCTCGCGTGTTCTCCCTCTCTCACATGCGTGCTCTCTCTATCTCTCTCTCGTGCATGCTCCCTCTCACACGTGCTCTCTTTCTATTGCGCGTGCTCTCTCTCTCTCGCGCATGCTCTCTCTCTTGCGCGTGCTCTCTCTCTCATTCCCTCCTGCTCACTCGCTCCCTCATGCTCTCTCTCTATTGCGTGTGCTCTATCTCTCTCTCGTGCATGCTCCCTCTCACACGTGCTCTCTTTCTATTGCGCGTGCTCTCTCTCTCTCTCTTGCATGTGCTCTCTCTCTCTCTTGCGTGTGCTCTCTCTCTCTCACGCGTGCTATCTCTCGCATGTGCTCTCTCTCGCGCGTGCTCTCTCTCTTGCTCCCTCATGCTCTCTCTCTCTCTCACGCATGCTCTCTCTGTCTCTCGCCTGTGCTCACTCTCTCAGCGCGTGCTCTCTTTCTCGCGCGTGCTCTCTGTCTTGCTCCCTCCTGCTCTCTCTCTCGCTCCCTCGTGCTCTCTCTCTCTCTCTCGCGCGTGCTCTCTCTCTCTCATGCGTGCTCTCTCTCTCTTTCGCATGCGCTCTCTCTCGCATGCTCTCTCTCACACGCGTGCTTCTCTCTCACTCGCTTGTGCGATTGCTCTCTCTCTCTCGCTCACTCTCTCCCTTGTGGTCTCTCTCTCGTGCTCTCTCTCTCACGTGTGCACTCTCTCTTGTGCGTGCTCTCTCTCTCTCGCGTGTTGTCCCTCTCTCACATGCATGCTCTCTCTCTCTCTCTCTCGTGCACGCTCCCTCTCACACAGGCTCTCTTTCTATTGCGCGTGCTCTCTCTCTCTCTCGTGCATGCTCTCTCTCTTGCACGTGCTCTCTCTCTCACTCGTGCATGCTCCCTCTCACACGTGCTCTCTTTCTATTGCGCGTGCTCTCTCTCTCTCTCTCGCGTGTTCTCTCTCTCACTCCCTCGTGCTATCTCTCTCGCTCCTTCATGCTCTCTCTTCCTCGCGCGTCCTCTCTCTCTCTCGCGCGTTCTCTCTCCGTCTCTATTGTGCGTGCTCTCTCTGTCTCTCACGCGTGCTCTCTCTCTCGCGCGTGCACTCTCTCTCGTTCCCTTGTGCTCTCTGTCTCGCTCCCTCGTGCTCTCTCTCTCTCGCGCGTGCTCTCTTTCTCGCGCGTGTTCTATGTCTTGCTCCCTCTTGCTCTCGCTCGCGCTCCCTCGTGCTCTCTCACTCGTTCGCGTGTTCTCTCTCTCTCACGTGTGCTCTCTTTCTCGCGCGTGCTCTCTGTCTCGTGCTCTCCTGCTCTCTCTCTCGCTCCCTCTTGCTCTCTCTCTCTCTCACGCGTGCACTCTCTCCTGCGTGTGCTCTCTCTCTCTCTCACGCATGCTCTCTCTCTCTCTCTCATGCGTGCACTCTCTCTCTCGCTCGCGTGTTCTCTCTCTCTTTCGCTCATGTGATTGCTCTCCCTCTCTCACTCTCTCTCTCCCTCATGCTCTCTCTCTCGTGCTCTCTCTCTCTCACGCGTGCTCTCTCTCTCGCGTGTGCTCTCTCTCTCTCTTGCGTGTGCTCTCTCTCTCTCTTGCGTGTGCTCTCTCTCTCTCTTACACGTGCTATCTCTCGCACGTGCTCTCTCTCGCGCGTGCTCTCTCTCTTGCTCCTTCATGCTCTCTCTCTCTCTCACGCATGCTCTCTCTGTCTCTCACCTGTGCTCACTCTCTCAGCGCGTGCTCTATTTCTCGCGCGTGCTCTCTGTCTTGCTCCCTCCTGCTCTCTCTCTCGCTCCCTCGTGCTCTCTCTCTCTCGCGCGTGCTCTCTCTCTCTTTCTCTCGTGCATGCTCCCTCTCACACGTGCTCTCTTTCTATTGAGCGTGCTCTCTCTCTCTCTCACTCATGCGATTGCTCTCTCTTTCGTGCTCTCTCTCCCTCATGCTCTCTCTCTCGTGCTCTCTCTCTCTCACGCGTGCTCTCTCTCTCGTGTGTGCTCTCTCTCTTGTGCGTGCTCTCTCTCTCGCATGTGCTCTCTCTCTCTCGCGCTTGCTCTCTCTGTCTCTCGCGCATGGTCCCTCTCTCTCTCTCATGCATGCTGTCTCTCTCTTGGACGCGTGCTCTCTCTCGCGCGATTGCTCTCTCTCGCGCGATTGCTCCCTCTCACATGATTGCTCTCTCTCTCTCTCGTGCGATTGCTCTCTCTCTACCTCGTACACTCTCTCTCTTTTGCACGTGCTCTCTCTCTCTCGCACGTGCTCTCTCTCTCACGCACGCTCGCTCCCTCCTGCTCTCTCTCTCACTCCCAATGCTCTCTCTGTATTGCGCGTGCTCTCTCTCTCTCTCGTGCATGCTCTCTCTCTCGTTCCCTCCTGCTCACTCGCTCCCTCATGCTCTCTTTCTGTTGCACGTGCTCTCTCTCTCTCTCGCGCATTCTCTCTCTCGCTCTGGCGCGTGCTCTCTCTCTCTCTATTGCGTGTGCTCTCTCTCTTTCTTGCGCGTGCTCTCTCTCTCTCTCGCGCGTGGTCTCTCTCGCACGCGTGCTCTCTCTCTCTCGTGCATGTGCTCTCTTGTGTTTGCTCTCTCTCTCACGTGTGCTCTCTCTCTCGCGCATGATCTCTCTCTTGCTCCCTCGTGCTCTCTCTCTTGCTCCCTTGTGCTCTCTCTCTCTCTCGCGCATGCTCTCTCTCTCTCTCTCGCGCGTGCTCTCTCTCTCTCTCATGCGTGCTCTCTCTCTCATGCGTGCTCTCTGTCTCCTGCGTGCTCTCTGTCTCGTGCGTGCTCTCTCTCTCGCTCGCGTGTGCTCTCTCTCTCACGTGTGCTCTCTTTCTCACTCGTGCTCACTGTCTCGTTCTCTCCTGCTCTCTCTCTCGCTCCCTCGTGCTCTCTCTCTCTCTCGCGCGTGCTCTCTCTCTCTCTCTCTCATGCATGCACTCTCTCTCTCTCGCTCGCGTGCTCTCTCTCTCTTTTGCTCATGTGATTGCTCTCCCTCTCTCTCTCTCTCTCCCTCGTGCTCTCTCTCGTGCTCTCTCACGCGTGCTCTCTCTCTCGCGTGTGCTCTCTCTCTCTCTCTTGCATGTGCTCTCTCTCTCTCTTGCGTGTGCTCTCTCTCTCTCACGCGTGCTATCTCTCGCGTGTGCTCTCTCTCGCGCGTGCTCTCTCTCTTGCTCCCTCGTGCTCTCTCTCTCTCTCACGCATGCTCTCTCTGTCTCTCGCCTGTGCTCACTCTCTCAGCGTGTGCTCTCTTTCTCGCACGTGCTCTCTGTCTTTCTCCCTCCTGCTCTCTCTCTCGCTCCCTCGTGCTCTCTCTCTCTCTCGCGCGTGCTCTCTCTCTCATGCGTGCTCTCTCTGTCTTTCGCATGCGCTCTCTCACGCATGCTCTCTCTCGCACGCGTGCTCTCTCTCTCTCTCGCTTGTGCGATTGCTCTCTCTCTCTCGCTCACTCTCTCCCTTGTGGTCTCTCTCTCATGCTCTCTCTCTCTCACGCGTGCTCTCTCTCTCGCGTGTGCACAATCTCTTGTGCGTGCTCTCTCTTTCTCGCGTGTTCTCCCTCTCTCACATGCGTGCTCTCTCTCTCTCTCTCGTGCATGCTCCCTCTCACACTTGCTCTCTTTCTATTGCGCGTGCTCTCTCTCTCTCTCGCACATGCTCTCTCCCTTGCGCGTGCTCTCTCTCTCATTCCCTCCTGCTGACTCGCTCCCTCATGCTCTCTCTCTATTGCGTGTGCTCTATCTCTCTCTCGTGCGTGCTCTCTCTCTCTCGTGCATGCTCCCTCTCACACGTGCTCTCTTTCTATTGCGCGTGCTCTCTCTCCCTCTCGCGCGTGCTCTCTCTCTTGCGCATGCTTTCTCTCTCTCTCATGCATGCTCCCTCTCACATGTGCTCCCTTTCTATTGCGCGTGCTCTCTCTCTCTCTCTCTCACGTGTTCTCTCTCTCACTCCCTCGTTCTATCTCTCTCGCTCCTTCATGCTCTCTCTTCCTCGCGTGTCCTCTCTCTCTCTTGCGCGTGCTCTCTCCGTCTCTATTGTGCGTGCTCTCTCTGTCTCTCACGCGTGCTCTCTCTCTCTCTCTCGCGCGTGCTCTCTTTCTCGCGCGTGCTCTCTGTCTTGCTCCCTCTTGCTCTCGCTCGTGCTCCCTCGTGCTCTCTCTCTCGCTCGCGTGTGCTCTCTCTCTCACGTGTGCTCTCTCTCGTGCGCGTGCTCTCACTCTCTCATGCATGTGCTCTCTTGTGTTTGCCTTCTCTCTCACGTGTGCTCTCTCTCTCGCGCATGCTCTCTCTCTTGCTCCCTCGTGCTCTCTCTCTTGCTCCCTCGTGCTCTCTCTCTCTCTCGCGCATGCTCTCTCTCTCGCGCGTGCTCTCTCTCTCTCATGCGTCCTCTCTCTCTCAAGCGTGCTCTCTCTCTCCTGCGTGCTCTCTCTCTCAAGCTTGCTCTCTCTCTCGCGTGTGCTCTCTCTCTCGTGCGTGCTCTCTCTCTCGTTCGCGTGTGCTCTCTCTCTCACGTGTGCTCTCTTTCTCGCGCGTGCTCTCTGTCTCGCTCTCTCCTGCTCTCTCTCTCGCTTCCCCGTACTGTCTCTCTCTCTCGCGCGTGCTCTCTCTCTTGCGTGTGCTCTCTCTCTCTCTCGTGCATGCTCTCTCTCTCCCATGCGTGCTCTCTCTCTCATGCGTGCTCTCTCTCTCCTGCGTGCTCTCTCTCTCAAGCTTGCTCTCTCTCTCGCGTGTGCTCTCTCTCTCGCGCGTGCTCTCTCTCTCTCTCATGCGTGCTCTCTCTCTCTTTCGCATGCACTCTCTCGCATGCTCTCTCTCGCATGCGTGCTCTCTCTCTCTCTCGCTTGTGCGATTGCTCTCACTCTCTCGCTCACTCTCTCCCTTTTGGTCTCTCTCTCATGCTCTCTCTCTCTCACGCGTGCTCTCTCTCTCGCGTGTGCACTCTCTCTTGTGCGTGCTCTCTCTTTCTCGCGTGTTCTCCCTCTCTCACATGCGTGCTCTCTCTCTCTCTCTCTCGTGCATGCTCCCTCTCACACGTGCTCTCTTTCTATTGCGCGTGCTCTCTCTCTCTCGCGCATGCTCTCTCTCTTGCGCGTGCTCTCTCTCTCATTCCCTCCTGCTCACTCGCTCCCTCATGCTCTCTCTCTATTGCGTGTGCTCTATCTCTCTCTCGTGCATGCTCCCTCTCACACGTGCTCTCTTTCTATTGCGCGTGCTCTCTCTCCCTCTCGCGCGTGCTCTCTCTCTTGCGCATGCTCTCTCTCTCTCATGCATGCTCCCTCTCACACGTGCTCCCTTTCTATTGCGCGTGCTCTCTCTCTCTCTCGCGTGTTCTCTCTCTCACTCCCTCGTGCTATCTCTCTCGCTCCTTCATGCTCTCTCTTCCTCACCTGTCCTCTCTCTCTCTCGCGTGTGCTCTCTCCGTCTCTATTGTCCGTGCTCTCTCTGTCTCTCACGCGTGCTCTCTCTCTCATGTGTGCTCTCTCTCGTGTGCGTGCTCTCTCTCTCTCGTGCATGTGCTCTCTTGTGTTTGCTCTCTCTCTCACGTGTGCTCTCTCTCTCGCGCATGCTCTCTCCCTTGCTCCCTCGTGCTCTCTCTCTTGCTCCCTGCTGCTCTCTCTCTCTCTCGCGCAAGCTCTCTCTCTCTCTCGCGCGCGTGCTCTCTCTCTCTCATGCGTGCTCTCTGTCTCATGGGTGCTCTCTCTCACCTCCGTGCTCTCTCTCTCAAGCTTGCTCTCTCTCTCGCGTGTGCTCTCTGTCTCGCTCTCTCCTGCTCTCTCTCTCGCTCCCTCGTGCTCTCTCTCTCGCGCGTGCTATCTCTCTCTCTCTCTCATGCATGCACTCTCTCTCTCGCTCGCGTGCTCTCTCTCTCTTTCGCTCATGTGATTGCTCTCCCTCTCTCTCTCTCTCTCTCGTGCTCTCTCTCTCACGCGTGCTCTCTCTCTCGCGTGTGCTCTCTCTCTCTCTTGCGTGTGCTCTCTCTCTCTTGCGTGTGCTCTCTATCTCTCTCGTGCGTGCTATCTCTCGCGTGCTCTCTCTCTTGCTCCCTCATGCTCTCTCTCTCTCTCACGCATGCTCTCTCTGTCTCTCGCCTGTGCTCACTCTCTCAGCGCGTGCTCTCTTTCTCGCACGTGCTCTCTGTCTTGCTCCCTCCTGCTCTCTCTCTCGCTCCCTCGTGCTCTCTCTCTCTCTCGCGCGTGCTCTCTCTCTCATGCGTGCTCTCTCTCTCTTTCGCATGCGCTCTCTCTCGCATGCTCTCTCTCGCACGCGTGCTCTCTCTCTCTCTCGCTTGTGCGATTGCTCTCTCTCTCTCGCTCACTCTCTCCCTTGTGGTCTCTCTCTCGTGCTCTCTCTCTCTCACACGTGCTCTCTCTCTCGCGTGTGCACTCTCTCTTGTGCGTGCTCTCTCTCTCTCGCGTTTTCTCCCTCTCTCACATGCGTGCTCTCTCTCGTGCATGCTCCCTCTCACACGTGCTTTCTTTCTATTGCGCGTGCTCTCTCTCTCTCGCGCATGCTCTCTCTCTTGTGCATGCTCTCTCTCTCATTCCCTCCTGCTCACTCGCTCCCTCATGCTCTCTCTCTACTGCGTGTACTCTATCTCTCTCTCGTGCGTGCTCTCTCTTTCTCTCGTGCATGCTCCCTCTCACACGTGCTCTCTTTCTATTGCGCGTGCTCTCTCTCCATCTTGCGCGTGCTCTCTCTCTTGCGCGTGCTCTCTCTCTCTCTCATGCATGCTCCCTCTCACACGTGCTCCCTTTCTATTGCGCGTGCTCTCTCTCTCTCTCGCATGTTCTCTCTCTCGCTCCCTCGTGCTATCTCTCTCGCTCCTTCATGCTATCTCTTCCTCGCGCGTCCTCTCTCTCTCTCGCGCGTGCTCTCTCCGTCTCTATTGTGCGTGCTCTCTCTGTCTCTCACACGTGCTCTCTCTCTCTCTCGCGCGTGCTCTCTCTCTCGCGCGTGCTCTCTCTCTTGCTCCCTCGTGCTCTCTGTCTTGCTCCCTCGTGCTATCTCTCTCGCTCCTTCATGCTCTCTCTTCCTCGCGCGTCCTCTCTCTCTCGCGCGTGCTCTCTCCGTCTCTATTGTGCATGCTCTCTCTGACTCTCACGCGTGCTCTCTCTCTCTCTCTCGCGCGTGCTCTCTCTCTTGCTCCCTCGTGCTCTCTGTCTTGCTCCCTCATGCTCTCTCTCGCTCACTCTCACTCCCTTTCTATTGCGCGTGCTCTCTCTCTCTCTCACGTGTTCTCTCTCTCGCTCCCTCGTGCTATCTCTCCCGCTCCTTCATGCTCTCTCTTCCTCGCGCATCCTATCTCTCTCTCGCGCGTGCTCTCTCCGTCTCTATTGCGCGTGCTCTCTCTCTCGCGCGTGCTCTCTTTCTCACGCGTGCTCTCTGTCTTGCTCCCTCTTGCTCACACGTGCGTGCTCTCTCTCTCGCTCGCGTGTGCTCTCTCTCTCACGTGTGCTCTCTTTCTCACTCGTTCTCTCTGTCTCGCTCTCTCCTGCTCTCTCTCTCGCTCCCTCGTGTTCTCTCTCTCTCTCGCTCGCGTGCTCTCTCTCTCTTTCGCTCATGTGATTGCTCTCCCTCTCTCTCTCTCTCTCTCCCTCGTGCTCTCTCTCGTGCTCTCTCACGCGTGCTCTCTCTCTCGCGTGTGCTCTCTCTCTCTCTCTTGCATGTGCTCTCTCTCTCTCTTGCGTGTGCTCTCTCTCTCTCTCACGCGTGCTATCTCTCGCGTGTGCTCTCTCTCGCGCGTGCTCTCTCTCTTGCTCCCTCGTGCTCTCTCTCTCTCTCACGCATGCTCTCTCTGTCTCTCGCCTGTGCTAACTCTCTCAGCGCGTGCTCTCTTTCTCGCATGTGCTCTCTGTCTTTCTCCCTCCTGCTCTCTCTCTCGCTCCCTCGTGCTCTCTCTCTCTCGCGCGTGCTCTCTCTCTCTCTCTCATGCGTGCTCTCTCTCTCTTTCGCATGCGCTCTCTCTCGCATGCTCTCTCTCGCACTCGTGCTCTCTCTCTCGCTCGCGTGTGCTCTCTCTCTCACGTGTGCTCTCTCTCGTGCGCATGCTCTCTCTCTCTCGTGCATGTGCTCTCTTGTGTTTGATCTCTCTCTCACGTGTGCTCTCTCTCTCGTGCATGCTCTCTCTCTTGCTCCCTCGTGCTCTCTCTCTTGCTCCCTCGTGCTCTCTCTCTCGCGCATGCTCTCTCTCGCACGTGCTCTCTCTCTCTCATGCATCCTCTCTCTCTCATGCGTGCTCTCTCTCTCCTGCGTGCTCTCTCTCTCAAGCTTGCTCTCTCTCTCGCGTGTGCTCTCTCTCTCGTGTGTGCTCTCTCTCTCTCGCTCGCGTGTGCTCTCTCTCTCACGTGTGCTCTCTTTCTCGCGCGTGCTCTCTGTCTTGCTCTCTCCTGCTCTCTCTCTCGCTTCCTCGTGCTGTCTCTCTCTCTCGCGCGTGCTCTCTCTCTTGCGTGTGCTCTCTCTCTCTCTCTCATGCATTCTTTCTCTCTCATGCGTGCTCTCTCTCTCATGCGTGCTCTCTCTCTCCTGCGTGCTCTCTCTCTCAAGCTTGCTCTCTCTCTCTCTCTCATGCGTGCTCTCTCTCTCTTTCGCATGCACTCTCTCTCGCATGCTCTCTCTCGCACGCGTGCTCTCTCTCTCGCTTGTGCGATTGCTCTCTCTCTCTCGCTCACTCTCTCCCTTGTGGTCTCTCTCTCGTGCTCTCTCTCTCTCACGCGTGCTCTCTCTCTCGCGTGTGCACTCTCTCTTGTGCGTGCTCTCTCTTTCTCGCGTGTTCTCCCTCTCTCACATGCGTGCTCTCTCTCTCTCTCTCTCGTGCATGCTCCCTCTCACACGTGCTCTCTTTCTATTGCGCGTGCTCTCTCTCTCTCTCGCGCATGCTCTCTCTCTTGCGCGTGCTCTCTCTCTCATTCCCTCCTGCTCACTCGCTCCCTCATGCTCTCTCTCTATTGCGTGTGCTCTATCTCTCTCTCGCGCATGCTCTCTCTCTCTCTCCTGCATGCTCCCTCTCACACGTGCTCTCTTTCTATTGCGCGTGCTCTCTCTCTCTCTCACGCATGCTCTCTCTCTTGCGCGTGCTCTCTCTCTCATTCCCTCCTGCTCACTCGCTCCCTCATGCTCTCTCTCTATTGCGTGTGCTCGATCTCTCTCTCGCGCGTGCTCTCTCTCTCTCTCATGCATGCTCCCTCTCACACGTGCTCTCTTTCTATTGTGCGTGCTCTCTCTCCCTCTCGCGCGTGCTCTCTCTCTTGCGCATGCTCTCCCTCTCTCTCATGCATGCTCCCTCTCACACGTGCTCCCTTTCTATTGCGCGTGCTCTCTCTCTCTCTCGCGTGTTCTCTCTCTCACTCCCTCGTGCTATCTCTCTCGCTCCTTCATGCTCTCTCTTCCTCACGTGTCCTCTCTCTCTCTCGCGCGTGCTCTCTCCGTCTCTATTGTGCGTGCTCTCTCTGTCTCTCACGCGTGCTCTCTCTCTCTCTCTCTCTCGCGCGTGCTCTCTCTCTCGCCCGTGCTCTCTCTCTCGCTCCCTCGTGCTCTCTGTCTCGCTCCCTCGTGCTCTCTCTCTCTCTCGCGCGTGCTCTCTTTCTCGCACGTGCTCTCTGTCTTGCTCCCTCTTGCTCTCGCTCGTGCTCCCTCGTGCTCTCTCTCTCGCTCGCGTGTGCTCTCTCTCTCACATGTGCTCTCTCTCGTGCGCGTGCTCTCTCTTTCTCATGCATGTGCTCTCTTGTGTTTGCTCTCTCTCTCACGTGTGCTCTCTCTCTCGCGCATGCTCTCTCTCTTGCTCCCTCGTGCTCTCTCTCTTGCTCCCTCGTGCTCTCTCTCTCTCTCGCGCATGCTCTCTCTCTCTCTCTCGCGCGTGCTCTGTCTCTCTCATGCGTGCTCTCTCTCTCATGGGTGCTCTCTCTCTCCTGCGTGCTCTCTCTCTCAAGCTTGCTCTCTCTCTCGCGTGTGCTCTCTGTCTCACTCTCTCCTGCTCTCTCTCGCTCCCTCGTGCTCTCTCTCTCTCGTGCGTGCTCTCTCTCTCGCTCGCGTGTGCTCTCTCTCTCGCGCGTGCTCTCTTTCTCGCACGTGCTCTCTGTCTCGCTCTCTCCTGCTCTCTCTCTCGCTCCCTCGTGCTCTCTCTCTCTCTCGCGCGTGCTCTCTCTCTCTCTCTCTCATGCATGCACTCTCTCTCTCGCTCGTGTGCTCTCTCTCTCTTTCGCTCATGTGATTGCTCTCCCTCTCTCTCTCTCTCTCCCTCGTGCTCACTCTCTCGTGCTCTCTCTCTCACGCGTGCTCTCTCTCTCGTGTGTGCTCTCTCTCTCTCTCTCTTGCGTGTGCTCTCACTCTCTTGCGTGTGCTCTCTCTCTCTCTCGCATGTGCTATCTCTCGCGTGCTCTCTCTCTTGCTCCCTCATGCTCTCTCTCTCTCTCACGCATGCTCTCTCTGTCTCTCGCCTGTGCTCACTCTCTCAGCGCGTGCTCTCTTTCTCGCACGTGCTCTCTCTCTCTCTCATGCATGCTCCCTCTCACACGTGCTCTCTTTCTATTGCGCGTGCTCTCTCTCCCTCTTGCGCGTGCTCTCTCTCTTGCGCGTGCTCTCTCTCTCTCTCATGCATGCTCCCTCTCACACGTGCTCTCTCTCTTGCTCCCTCGTGCTCTCTGTCTTGCTCCCTCATGCTGTCTCTCTCTCTCTCTCTCGCGTGTGCTCTCTCTCTCTCTCATGCGTGCTCTCTCTCTCTTTCGCATGCGCTGTCTCTCGCATGCTCTCTCTCGCACTCGTGCTCTCTCTCTCTCTCACTTGTGCGATTGCTCTCTCTCTCTCGCTCACTCTCTCCCTTGTGGTCTCTCTCTCGTGGTCTCTCTCTCTCGCGCGTGCTCTCTCTCTCTCGCGTGTGCACTCTCTCTTGTGCGTGCTCTCTCTTTCTCGCGTGTTCTCCCTCTCTCACATGCGTGCTCTCTCTCTCTCTCTCGTGCATGCTCCCTCTCACACGTGCTCTCTTTCTATTGCGCGTGCTCTCTCTCTCTCTCGCGCATGCTCTCTCTCTTGCGCGTGCTCTCTCTCTCATTCCCTCCTGCTCACTCGCTCCCTCATGCTCTCTCTCTATTGCGTGTGCTCTATCTCTCTCTCGCGCATGCTCTCTCTCTCTCTCGTGCATGCTCCCTCTCACATGTGCTCTCTTTCTATTGCGCGTGCTCTCTCTCCCTCTTGCGCGTGCTCTCTCACTTGCGCATGCTCTCTCTCTCTCTCATGCATGCTCCCTCTCACATGTGCTCCCTTTTTATTGCGCGTGCTCTCTCTCTCTCTCTCGCGTGTTCTCTCTCTCACTCCCTCGTGCTATCTCTCTCGCTCCTTCAAGCTCTCTCTTCCTCGCGTGTCCTCTCTCTCTCTCTCGCGCGTGCTCTCTCCGTCTCTATTGTGCGTCCTCTCTCTGTCTCTCACGCGTGCTCTCTCTCTCTCTCTCTCACGCGTGCTCTCTCTCTCGTGCGTGCTCTCTCTCTCGCTCCCTCGTGCTCTCTGTCTCGCTCCCTCATGCTCTCTCTCTCTCTCGCGCGTGCTCTCTTTCTCGCGCGTGCTCTCTGTCTTGCTCCCTCTTGCTCTCGCTCGTGCTCCCTCGTGCTCTCTCTCTCGCTCGCGTGTGCTCTCTCTCTCACGTGTGCTCTCTCTCGTGCGCGTGCTCTCTCTCTCTCTTGCATGTGCTCTCTTGTGTTTGCTCTCTCTCTCACGTGTGCTCTCTCTCTCGCGCATGCTCTCTCTCTTGCTCCCTCGTGCTCTCTCTCTTGCTCCGTCGTGCTCTCTCTCTCGCGCATGCTCTCTCTCTCGCGCGTGCTCTGTCTCTCTCATGCGTCCTCTCACTCTCATGCATGCTCTCTCTCTCCTGCGTGCTCTCTCTCGCAAGCTTGCTCTCTCTCTCGCGTGTGCTCTGTCTCTCGTGCGTGCTCTCTCTCTCTCGCTCGCGTGTGCTCTCTCTCTCACGTGTGCTCTCTCTCGTGCGCGTGCTCTCTCTCTCTCGTGCATGTGCTCTCTTGTGTTTGCTCTCTCTCTCACGTGTGCTCACTCTCTCGCGCATGCTCTCTCTCTTGCTCCCTCGTGCTCTCTCTCTTGCTCCCTCGTGCTCTCTCTCTCTCGCGCATGCTCTCTCTCTCGCGCGTGCTCTCTCTCTCTCATGCGTCCTCTCTCTCTCATGCGTGCTCTCTCTCTCCTGCGTGCTCTCTCTCTCAAGCTTGCTCTCTCTCTCGCGTGTGCTCTGTCTCTCGTGCGTGCTCTCTCTCTCTCGCTCGCGTGTGCTCTCTCTCTCACGTGTGCTCTCTTTCTCGCGCGTGCTCTCTGTCTCGCTCTCTCCTGCTCTCTCTCTCGCTTCCCCGTGCTGTCTCTCTCTCTCGCGCGTGCTCTCTCTCTTGCGTGTGCTCTCTCTCTCTCTCACGCATGCTCTCTCTCTCTCATGCGTGCTCTCTCTCTCATGCGTGATCTCTCTCTCCTGCGTGCTCTCTCTCTCAAGCTTGCTCTCTCTCTCGCATGTGCTCTCTCTCTCGCGCGTGCTCTCTCTCTCTCTCTCATGTGTGCTCTATCTCTCTTTCGCATGCACTCTCTCTCGCATGCTCTCTCTTGCACGCGTGATCTCTCTCTCTCTCGCTTGTGCGATTGCTCTCTCTCTCTCGCTCAATCTCTCCCTTGTGGTCTCTCTCTCGTGCTCTCTCTCTCTCACGCGTGCTCTCTCTCTCGCGTGTGCACTCTCTCTTGTGCGTGCTCTCTATTTCTTGCGTGTTCTCCCTCTCTCACATGCGTGCTCTCTCTCTCTCTCTCTCGTGTATGCTCCCTCTCACACTTGCTCTCTTTCTATTGCGCGTGCTCTCTCTCTCTCTCGCGCATGCTCTCTCTCTTGCGCGTGCTCTCTCTCTCATTCCCTCCTGCTCACTCGCTCCCTCATGCTCTCTCTCTATTGCGTGTGCTCTATCACTCTCTCGCGCATGCTCTCTCTCTCTCTCGTGCATGCTCCCTCTCACACGTGCTCTCTTTCTATTGCGCGTGCTCTCTCTCCCTCTCGCGCGTGCTCTCTCTCTTGCGCATGCTCTCTCTCTCTCTCATGCATGCTCCCTCTCACATGTGCTTCCTTTTTATTGCGCGTGCTCTCTCTCTCTCTCTCGCGTGTTCTCTCTCTCACTCCCTCGTGCTATCTCTCTCGATCCTTCATGCTCTCTCTTCCTCGCGTGTCCTCTCTCTCTCTCGCGCGTGCTCTCTCCGTCTCTATTGTGCGTGCTCTCTCTGTCTCTCACGCGTGCTCTCTCTCTCTCTCTCGCGCGTGCTCTCTCTCTCGTGCGTGCTCTCTCTCTCGCTCCCTCGTGCTCTCTGTCTCGCTCCCTCGTGCTCTCTCTCTCTCTCGCGCGTGCTCTCTTTCTCGCGCGTGCTCTCTGTCTTGCTCCCTCTTGCTCTCGCTCGTGCTCCCTCGTGCTCTCTCTCTCGCTCGCGTGTGCTCTCTCTCTCACCTGTGCTCTCTCTCGTGCGCGTGCTCTCTCTCTCTCTTGCATGTGCTCTCTTGTGTTTGCTCTCTCTCTCACGTGTGCTCTCTCTCTCGCGCATGCTCTCTCTCTTGCTCCCTCGTGCTCTCTCTCTTGCTCCCTCGTGCTCTCTCTCTCTCGCGCATGCTCTCTCTCTCGCGCGTGCTCTCTCTCTCTCATGCGTCCTCTCTCTCTCATGCGTGCTCTCTCTCTCCTGCATGCTCTCTCTCTCAAGCTTGCTCTCTCTCTCGCGTGTGCTCTGTCTCTCGTGCGTGCTCTCTCTCTCTCGCTCGCGTGTGCTCTCTCTCTCACGTGTGCTCTCTTTCTCGCGCGTGCTCTCTGTTTCGCTCTCTCCTGCTCTCTCTCGCTTCCCCGTGCTGTCTCTCTCTCTCGCGCGTGCTCTCTCTCTTGCGTGTGCTCTCTCTCTCTCTCACGCATGCTCTCTCTCTCTCATGCGTGCTCTCTCTCTCATGCGTGCTCTCTCTCTCCTGCGTGCTCTCTCTCTCAAGCTTGCTCTCTCTCTCGCGTGTGCTCTCTCTCTCGCGCGTGCTCTCTCTCTCTCTCTCATGCGTGCTCTAACTCTCTTTCGCATGCACTCTCTCTCGCATGCTCTCTCTTGCACGCGTGCTCTCTCTCTCTCTCGCTTGTGCGATTGCTCTCTCTCTCTCGCTCAATCTCTCCCTTGTGGTCTCTCTCTCGTGCTCTCTCTCTCTCACGCGTGCTCTCTCTCTCGCGTGTGCACAATCTCTTGTGCGTGCTCTCTCTTTCTTGCGTGTTCTCCCTCTCTCACATGCGTGCTCTCTCTCTCTCTCTCGTGCATGCTCCCTCTCACACTTGCTCTCTTTCTATTGCGCGTGCTCTCTCTCTCTCTCGTGCATGCTCCCTCTCACACTTGCTCTCTTTCTATTGCGCGTGGTCTCTCTCCCTCTCACCCGTGCTCTCTCTCTTGCGCATGCTCTCTCTCTCTCTCATGCATGCTCCCTCTCACACGTGCTCCCTTTCTATTGCGCGTGCTCTCTCTCCATCTCGCGTGTTCTCTCTCTCACTCCCTCGTGCTATCTCTCTCGCTCCTTCATGCTCTCTCTTCCTCACGAGTCCTCTCTCTCTCTCGCGCGTGCTCTCTCCGTCTCTATTGTGCGTGCTCTCTCTGTCTCTCACGCGTGCTCTCTCTCTCTCTCTCGCGCGCGTGCTCTCTCTCTCGCGCGTGCTCTCTCTCTCGCTCCCTCGTGCTCTCTGTCTCGCTCCCTCGTGCTCTCTCTCTCTCTCGCGCGTCTTCTCTTTCTCGCACGTGCTCTCTGTCTTGCTCCCTCTTGCTCTCGCTCGTGCTCCCTCGTGCTCTCTCTCTCGCTCGCATGTGCTCTCTCTCTCACGTGTGCTCTCTCTCGTGCGCGTGCTCTCTCTCTCTCGTGCATGTGCTCTCTTGTGTTTGCTCTCTCTCTCACGTGTGCTCTCTCTCTCACGCATGCTCTCTCTCTTGCTCCCTCGTGCTCTCTCTCTTGCTCCCTCGTGCTCTCTCTCTCTCTCGCGCATGCTCTCTCTCTCTCTCGCACGTGCTCTCTCTCTCTCATGCGTGCTCTCTCTCTCATGGGTGCTCTCTCTCTCCTGCGTGCTCTCTCTCTCACGTGTGCTCTCTTTCTCGCGCGTGCTCTCTGTCTCGCTCTCTCCTGCTCTCTCTCTCGCTCCCTCGTGCTCTCTCTCTCTCTCGCGCGTGCTCTCTCTCTCTCTCTCTCTCATGCATGCATTCTCTCTCTCGCTCGCGTGCTCTCTCTCTCTTTCGCTCATGTGATTGCTCTCACTCTCTCTCTCTCTCTCCCTCATGCTCTCTCTCTCGTGCTCTCTCTCTCACGTGTGCTCTCTCTCTCGCGTGTGCTCTCTCTCTCTCTCTCTCTCTTGCGTGTGCTCTCTCTCTCTTGCGTGTGCTCTCTCTCTCTCTCACGCGTGCTATCTCTCGCGTGCTCTCGCTCTTGCTCCCTCATGCTCTCTCTCTCTCTCATGCATGCTCTCTCTGTCTCTCGCCTGTGCTCACTCTCTCAGCGCGTGCTCTCTTTCTCGCACGTGCTCTCTGTCTTGCTCCCTCCTGCTCTCTCTCTCGCTCCCTCGTGCTCTCTCTCTCTCTCGCGCGTGCTCTCTCTCTCATGCGTGCTCTCTCTCTCTTTCGCATGCGCTCTCTCTCGCATGCTCTCTCTCGCACGCGTGCTCTCTCTCTCTCTCACTTGTGCGATTGCTCTCTCTCTCTCGCTCACTCTCTCCCTTGTGGTCTCTCTCTCGTGCTCTCTCTCTCTCACACGTGCTCTCTCTCTCGCGTGTGCACTCTCTCTTGTGCGTGCTCTCACTCTCGCGTGTTCTCCCTCTCTCACTTGCGTGCTCTCTCTCGTGCATGCTCCCTCTCACACGTGCTCTCTTTTATTGCGCGTGCTCTCTCTCTCTCGCGCATGCTCTCTCTCTTGCGCGTGCTCTCTCTCTCATTCCCTCCTGCTCACTCGCTCCCTCATGCTCTCTCTCTATTGCGTGTGCTCTATCTCTCTCTCGCGCGTGCTCTCTCTCTCTCGTGCATGCTCCCTCTCTCTCGTGCTCTCTTTCTATTGCGCGTGCTCTCTCTCCCTCTTGCGCGTGCTCTCTCTCTTGCGCGTGCTCTCTCTCTCTCTCATGCATGCTCCCTCTCACATTTGCTCCCTTTCTATTGCATGTGCTCTCTCTCTCTCGCGTGTTCTCTCTCTCGCTCCCTCGTGCTATCTCTCTCGCTCCTTCATGCTCTCTCTTCCTTGCGCGTCCTCTCTCTCTCTCGCGCGTGCTCTCTCCGTCTCTATTGTGCGTGCTCTCTCTGTCTCTCACGCGTGCTCTCTCTCTCTCTCTCTCGCGCGTGCTCTCTCTCTCGCGCGTGCTCTCTCTCTTGTTCCCTCGTGCTCTCTGTCTTGCTCCCTCGTGCTCTCTCTCTCTCTCTCGCGTGTGCTCTCTCTCTCTCATGCGTGCTCTCTCTCTCTTTTGCATGCTCTGTCTCTCGCATGCTCTCTCTCACACGCGTGCTCTCTCTCTCTCTCGCTTGTGCGATTGCTCTCTCTCTCTCGCTCACTCTCGCTCCCTTTCTATTGCGCGTGCTCTCTCTCTCTCTCTCACGTGTTCTCTCTCTCGCTCCCTCGTGCTATCTCTCTCGCTCCTTCATGCTCTCTCTTCCTCGCGCGTCCTATCTCTCTCTCGTGCGAGCTCTCTCCGTCTCTATTGCGCGTGCTCTCTCTCTCTCGCGCGTGCTCTCTTTCTCGCGCATGCTCTCTGTCTTGCTCCCTCTTGCTCTCGCTCGCGCTCCCTCGTGCTCTCTCTCTCACTCGCGTGTGCTCTCTCTCTCACGTGTGCTCTCTTTCTCGCGTGTGCTCTCTGTCTTGCGCTCTCCTGCTCTCTCTCTCGCTCCCTCGTGCTCTCTCTCTCTCGCGCTTGCTCTCTCTCTTGCGTGTGCTCTCTCTCTCTCACTCATGCTCTCTCTCTCTCTCTCTCATGCATGCACTCTCTCTCTCGCTCGCGTGTTCTCTCTCTCTTTCGCTCATGTGATTGCTCTCCCTCTCTCGCTCTCTCTCTCCCTCGTGCTCTCTCCCTCGTGCTCTCTCTCGCTCACGCGTGCTCTCTCTCTCGCGTGTTCTCCCTCTCTCACATGACTTCTCTCTCTCTCTCAGCGCGTGCTCTCTCTCTCTCTTGCGTGTGCTCTCTCTCTCTCTTGCGTGTGCTCTCTCTCTCTCTTGCGTGTGCTCTCTCTCTCTATTGCGCGTGCTATCTCTCGCACGTGCTCTCTCTCGCGCGTGCTCTCTCTCTTGCTCCTTCATGCTCTCTCTCTCTCTCACGCATGCTCTCTCTGTCTCTCACCTGTGCTCACTCTCTCAGCGCGTGCTCTATTTCTCGCGCGTGCTCTCTGTCTTGCTCCCTCCTGCTCTCTCTCTCGCTCCCTCGTGCTCTCTCTCTCTCGCGCGCGATCTCTCTCTCTCTCTCATGCGTGCTCTCTCTCTCTTTCTCTCGTGCATGCTCCCTCTCACACGTGCTCTCTTTCTATTGAGCGTGGTCTCTGTCTCTCTCGCGCATGCTCTCTCTCTTGCGCCTTCTCTCTCTCTCATTCCCTCCTGCTCACTCGCTCCCTCATGCTCTCTCTCTATTGCATGTGCTCTATCTCTCTCTCACGTGTGCTCTCTCTCTCTCTTGCATGTGCTCTCTCTCTCTCTTGCGTGTGCTCTCTCTCTCTCGCGCGTGCTATCTCTCGCACGTGCTCTCTCTCGCGCGTGCTCTCTCTCTTGCTCCTTCATGCTCTCTCTCTCTCTCTCACGCATGCTCTCTCTGTCTCTCACCTGTGCTCTCTCTCAGCGCGTGCTCTATTTCTCGCGCGTGCTCTCTGTCTTGCTCCCTCCTGCTCTCTCTCTCGCTCCCTCGTGCTCTCTCTCTCGCTCCTTCATACTCTCTCTCTCGCGTGTCCTCTCTCTCTCTCGTGCGTGCTCTCTCTCTCTATATTGCGCATTCTCGCTCTCTCACGCATGCTCTCTCTCTTGTGCGTGCTCTCTCTCTCGCGCGTGCTCTCTCTTGCGCTCCCTCGTGCTCTCTCTTGCTCCCTCGTGCTCTCTCTCTCTCTCTCGTGTGCTCTCTCTCTTGCGCATGCTCTCTCTCAAATTCCCTCCTGCTCTCTCGCTACCTCATGCTCTCTCTCTATTGCGCGTGCTCTATCTCTCTCTCGCGCGTGCTCCCTCTCTCTCTCGTGCATGCTTCCTCTCACATGTGCTCCCTTTCTATTGCGCGTGCTCTCTCTCTCTCTCTCACGTGTTCTCTCTCTCGGTCCCTCGTGCTATCTCTCTCGCTCCTTCATGCTCTCTCTTCCTCGCGCGTCCTCTCTCTCTCTCGCGCATGCTCTCTCCGTCTCTATTGCACGTGCTCTCTCTCTTGCGCGTGCTCTCTTTCTCGCGCGTGCTCTCTGTCTTGCTCCCTCTTGCTCTCGCTCGCGCTCCCTCGTGCTCTCTCTCTCTCTCGCGCGTGCTCTCTCTCTCACGTGTGCTCTCTCTCTCTCTCGCTCATGCGATTGCTCTCTCTCTCGTGCTCTCTCTCCCTCATGCTCTCTCTCTCTCGTGCTCTCTCTCTCTCACGCGTGCTCTCTCTCTCGCGTGTGCTCTCTCTCTTGTGCGTGCTCTCTCTCTCGCGTGTGCTCTCTCTCTCTCACGCGTGCTCTCTCTCTCCCTCGCGCATGGTCCCTCTCTCTCTCTCATGCATGCGGTTTCTCTCTTGGACGCGTGCTCTCTCTCGCGCGATTGCTCTCTCTCGCGCGATTGCTCCCTCTCACACGATTGCTCTCTCTTTCTCTCGCGCAATTGCTCTCTCTCTACCTCGTACACTCTCTCTTTTGCACGTGCTCTCTCTCTCTCGCACGTGCTCTCTCTCTCACGCACGCTCTCTCTCTCATGCTCTCTCTCTCCCGCTTGCTCTCTCTCTCTCTCACGTGCTCTCTATCACTCTCTCGCGTGTGCTCTCTCGCTCGCTCCCTCATGCTATCTCTCTCACTCCCTCTTGCCCTCTCTCTCTCTCGTGTGCTCTCTCTCTCTCTCGTGTGCTCTCTCTCTCGCGCGCGTGCTCTCTCTCTCTATTGCGGTGCTCTCTCTCTTTCTCGCGCGTGCTCTCTCTCTCCCACACGTGCTCTCTCTCACGTGTGCTCTCTCTCTTGTGTGTGCTCCCTCTCACGTTCCCTCATGCTCTCTCTCTCGCTCCCTCGTACTCTCTCTCTCTCTCTCACGCGTGCTCTCTCTATCTCGCACGTGCTCTCTCTCTCTCTCTCGCGTGTGCTCTCTCTCATGTGTGCTCGCTTTCTCGCTCCCTCCTGCTCTCTCTCTCGCTCCCTCATGCTCTCTCTCTATTGCACGTGCTCTATCTCTCTCTCATGCATGCACCCTCTCACACGTGCTCTCTTTCTATTGCGTGTGCTTTCTCTCTCTCTCGCGCGTGCTCTCTCTCTTGCGCGTGCTCTCTCGTTCCCTCCTGCTATCTTGCTGCCTCATGCTCTCTCTCTATTGCGCGTGCACTACTTCTCTCTCGCGCGTGCTCTCTCTCTCTCTCGTGCATGCTCCCTCTCACATGTGCTCTCTTTCTATTGCGTGTGCTCTCTCTCTCTCTCGCATGTTCTCTCTCTCGCTCCCTCGTGCTCGCTCTCTCGCTCCTTCATACTCTCTCTCTCTCGCGCGTCCTCTCTCTCTCTCGCGCGTGCTCTCTCTCTCGCGCATGCTCTCTCTCTCGCTCCCTCGTGCTCTCTGTCTCGCTCCCTCGTGCTCTCTCTGTCTCTCGCGTGTGCTTTCTTTCTCGCGCGTGCTCTCTGTATTGCTCCCTCTTGCTCTCCCTCGTGCTCTCTCTCTCTCGCGCGTGCTCTCTCTCGCGTGTGCTCTCTCTCTCTCTCAAGTGTGCTCTCTCTCTCGCAAGTGCTCTCTATCTCGCGTATGCTCTCTCTCTCTCTCGCTCATGCGATTGCTCTCTCTCTCGCGCTCTCTCTCCCTCATGCTCTCTCTCTCGTGCTCTCTCTCTCTCACGCGTGCTCTCTCTCTCGCGTGTGCTCTCTCTCTTGTGCGTGCTCTCTCTCTCGCATGTGCTCTCTCTCTCTCGCGCTTGCTCTCTCTCTCTCTCGCGCATGGTCGCTCTCTCTCTCTCATGCATGCGGTCTCTCTCTTGGACGTGTGCTCTCTCTCGCGCGATTGCTCTCTCTCGCGCGATTGCTCCCTCTCACACGATTGCTCTCTCTCTCTCTCTCGCGTGATTGCTCTCTCTCTACCTCATACACTCTCTCTTTTGCACGTGCTCTCTCTCTCTCGCACGTGCTCTCTCTCTCACACACGCTCTCTCTCTCATGCTCTCTCTCTCGCGCATGCTCTCTCTCTCTCACGTGGTCTCTATCACTCTCTCGCGTGTGCTCTCTCTCTCGCTCCCTCATGCTATCTCTCTCGCTCCCTCATGCCCTCTCTCTCTCTCTCGCGTGCTCTCTCTCTCTCGCGTGTGCTCTCTCTCTCTCGTGCGTGCTCTCTCTCTCTATTGCACGTGCTCTCTCTCTTTCTCGCGCGTGCTCTCTCTCTCACACACGTGCTCTCTCTCACGTGTGCTCTCTCTCGTGTGTGCTTTCTCTTTCGCGCGTGCTCTCTCTCTCGTTCCCTCATGCTCTCTCTCTCGCTCCCTCGTACTCTCTCTCTCTCTCACGCGTGCTCTCTCTCTCTATCTCGCACGTGCTCTCTCTCTATTTCTCGCGCGTGCTCTCTCTCTCATGTGTGCTCGCTTTCTCGCTCCCTCCTGCTCTCTCTCTCGCTCCCTCATGCTCTCTCTCTATTGCACGTGCTCTATCTCACTCTCGTGCGTGCTCTCTCTCTCTCTCGTGCATGTACCCTCTCACACGTGCTCTCTTTCTATTGCGCGTGCTTTCTCTCTCTCTCTCGCGCGTGCTCTCTCTCTTGCGCGTGCTCTCTCTCTCGTTCCCTCCTGCTATCTTGCCCCCTCATTCTCTCTCTCCTTTGCGCGTGCTCTATTTCTCTCTCGCGCGTGCTCTCTCTCTCTCTCGTGCATGCTCCCTCTCACACGTGCTCTCTTTCTATTTTGTGTGCTCTCTCTCTCTCTCACGTGTTCGCTCTCTCGGTCCCTTGTGCTCTCTCTCTTGCTCCTTCATACTCTCTCTCTCGCGCGTCCTCTCTCTCTCTCGTGCGTGCTCTCTCTCTCTTTTTGCGCGTTCTCTCTCTCTCTCTCGCGCGTGCTCTCTCTCTCACGCATGCTCTCTCCTCTTGCGCGTGATCTCTCTCTCGCGCGTGCTCTCTCTTGTGCTCCCTCGTGCTCTCTCTCGCTCCCTCATGCTCTCTCTCTCTCTCGCGCGTGCTCTCTCTCTTGCGCGTGCTCTCTCTCTCGTTCCCTCCTGCTCTCTCGCTCCCTCATGCTCTCTCTCTATTGCGCGTGCTCTATCTCTCTCACGCGTGTGCTCCCTCTCTCTCTCATGCATGCTTCCTATCACACGTGCTCCCTTTCTATTGCGCGTGCTCTCTCTCTCTCTCTCACGTGTTCTCTCTCTCGCTCCCTCGTGCTATCTCTCTCGCTCCTTCATGCTCTCTCTTCCTCGCGCGTCCTCTCTCTCTCGTGCGTGCTCTCTCCGTCTCTATTGCGCGTGCTCTCTCTCTCGCGCGTGCTCTCTCTCTCGCGCATGCTCTCTCTCTCGCTCCCTCGTCCTCTCTGTCTCGCTCCCTCGTGCTCTCTCTCTCTCTCGCGCGTGCTCTCTTTCTCGCGCGTGCTCTCTGTATTGCTCCCTCTTGCTCTCGCTCGCGCTCCCTCGTGCTCTCTCTCTCTCTCGCGCGTGCTCTCTCTCTCGCGTGTGCTCTCTCTCTCTCTCAAGTGTGCTCTCTCTCTCGCAAGTGCTCTCTCTCTCGCGTATGCTCTCTCTCTCTCTCGCTCATGCGATTGCTCTCTCTCTCGCGCTCTCTCTCCCTCATGCTCTCTCTCTCGTGCTCTCTCTCTCTCTCGCGTGCTCTCTCTCTCGCGTGTGCTCTCTCTCTCTCGCGCTTGCTCTCTCTCTCTCTCGCACACGGTCCCTCTCTCTCTCTCATGCATGCGGTCTCTCTCTTGGACGCGTGCTCTCTCTCGCATGATTGCTCTCTCTCGCGCGATTGCTCCCTCTCACACGATTGTTCTCTCTCTCTCTCGCGCGATTGCTCTCTCTCTACCTCGTACACTCTCTCTTTTGCACGTGCTCTCTCTCTCTCGCACGTGCTCTCTCTCTCACACACGCTCTCTCTCTCATGCTCTCTCTCTCGCGCATGCTCTCTCTCTCTCTCACGTGGTCTCTATCACTCTCTCGCGTGTGCTCTCTCTCTCACTCCCTCATGCTATCTCTCTCGCTCCCTCGTGCCCTCTCTCTCTCTCTCACATGCTCTCTCTCTCGCGTGTGCTCTCTCTCTCTCGCGCGTGCTCTCTCTCTCTATTGCGCGTGCTCTCTCTCTTTCTCACGTGTGCTCTCTCTCTCACACACGTGCTCTCTCTCACGTGTGCTCTCTCTCTCGTGTGTGCTTTCTCTTTCGCGCGTGCTCTCTCTCTCATTCCCTCATGCTCTCTCTCTCGCTCCCTCGTACTCTCTCTCTCTCACGCGTGCTCTCTCTCTCTATCTCGCATGTGCTCTCTCTCTCTTTCTCGCGCGTGCTCTCTCTCTCATGTGTGCTCGCTTTCTGACTCCCTCCTGCTCTCTCTCTTGCTCCCTCATGCTCTCTCTCTATTGCACGTGCTCTATCTCTCTCTTGCACGTGCTCTCTCTCTCATCCATGCTCTCCCTCTCGCTCCCTCCTGCTCTCTCTTTTGCTCCCTCATGCTCTCTCTCTATTGCGCGTGCTCTATCTCTCTCTTGCGTGTTCTCTCTCTCTCTCTCGTGCATGCTCTCTCTCTCTCTCTCTCGCGCATGGTCCCTCTCTCTCTCTCACGCATGCGCACTCTCTCTTGGACGCGTGCTCTCTCTCTCGCGCGATTGTTCTCTCTTGTGCGATTGCTCTCTCTCGCACGATTGCTCTCTCTCTCTTGCGACCGATTGCTCTCTCACTCCCTCGTACACTCTCTCTCTTTTGCACATGCTCTCTCTTTCACACGTGCTCTCTCTCTCTCGCATGTGCTCTCTGTCTCTCATGCATGCTCTCTCTCTCTCGCGTATGCTCGCTCTCTCTCTTGTGCTCTCTCTCACTCTCTCGCGCATGCTCTCTCTCTCGTGCGTGCTCACTCTCTCGCTCCCTCGTGCTATCTCTCTCGCTCCCTTGCGCTCTCTCTCTCACGCGTGCTCTCTCTCTATTGCGCGTGCTCTCTCTCTTGCGCGTGCTCTCTCTCTCTCTCGCGCATGCTCTTTCTTACGCGCGTGCTCTCTCTCTCTTGCACACGTGCTCTCTCTCATGCGTGCTCTCTCTCTCGCTCCCTCGTGCTCTGTCTCTTGCTCCCTCGTACTCTCTCTCTCTCTCACGCGTGCTCTCTCTCTCTATCTCGCGCGTGCTCTCTCTTTCTCTTGCGGGTGCTCTCTCTCACACGCGTGCTCTCTCTCTCGCTCCCTCGTGCTCTCTCTCTCGCTCTATCGTACTCTCTCTCTCTCTCACCCGTGCTCTCTCTCTCTATCTCGCGCGTGCTCTCTCTTTCTCGTGCATGCGCTCTCTCTCTCGCTCGCGTGCTCTCTCTCTCTCTTGCTCATGTGATTGCTCTCTCTCTCGCACTCTCTCCCCCTCATGCTCTCTCTCTCGTGCTCTCTCTCTCTCATGCATGCTCTCTCCCTCATGTGTGCTCTCTCTCCTGTGCGTGCTCTCTCTCTCACGTGTGCTCTCTCTCTCTCGCGCATGCTCTCTCTCTCTCTCTCTCACGCATGGTCCCTCTCTCTCTCTCACGCATGCGCTCTCTCTCTTGGACGCGTGTTCCCTCACACGCGATTGCTCCCTCGCACACGATTGCTCTCTCTCTCTCTCGCTCGATTGCTCTCTCTCTACCTCGTACATTCTCTCTCTTTTGCACGTGCTCTCTTTCTCTCTCGCACGTGCTCTCTCTCTCACGCATGCTCTCTCTCATGCTCTCTCTCTCTCGCATGCTCTCTCTCTCTCTCATGCTCGTTCTCACTCTCTCGCGCGTGCTCTCTCTCACTCTCACGCGTGCTCTCTCTCTCTCGCGTGCTCTCTCTCTCTCTCACGTGTGCTCTCTCTCTCTCGCGCATGCTCTCTCTCTCTATTGCACATGCTCTCTCTCTTTCTCGCGTGTTCTCTCTCTCTCACACACGTGCTCTCTCTCACGTGTGCTCTCTCTCTCGTGCTTGCTCTCTCTCTCGCGTGTGCTCTCTCTCTCATTCCCTCGTGCTCTCTCCCTCGCTCTCTCATGCTCTCTCCCTCTCACGCGTGCTCTCTCTCTCTATCTCGCATGTGCTCTCTCTCTCTCTTGCACGTGCTCTCTCTCTCTCGCGTGCTCTCTCTCTCGCGTGTGCTCTCTCTCTTGTGCATGCTCTCTCTCTCGCATGTGCTCTGTCTCTCTCGCGCGTGAACTCTCTCTCTCGCGCATGGTCCCTCTCTCTCTCTCATGCATGCGCCCTCTCTCTTGGACGCGTGCTCTCTCTCACACGATTGCTCTCTCTCACGCGATTGCTCCCTCTCACACGATTGCTCTCTCTCTCTCTCGCGCGATTGCTCTCTCTCTCTACCTCGTACACTCTCTTTTGCACGTGCTCTCTCTCTCTCTCTTGCACGTGCTCTCTCTCTCATGCATGCTCTCTCTCTCATGCTCTCTCTCTCGCGCATGCTCTTTCTCTCTCCCTCGTGCTCCCTCTCACTCTCTCGCATGTGCTCTCTCTATCTCTCACGCGTGCACTCTCTCTCGCGCCTGCTCTCTCTCTCGCTCCCTCCTGCTCTCTCTCTCGCTCCCTCATGCTCTTTCTCTCTCGCGCGTGCTCTCTCTCTCTCTCGTGCATGCTCCCTCTCACACGTGCTCTCTCTCTATTGCGCGTGCTCTTTCTCTCTCTCGTGCGTTCTCTCTCTCTCTCGCGTGTGCTCTCTCTCTTGCTCCCTCGTGCTCTCTCTCTCGCTCCCTCGTGCTCTCTCTCTCGCTCCCTCATGCTCTCTCTCTATTGCGCGTGTTCTATCTCTCTCTCGTGCATGCTCCCTCTCACACGTGCTCTCTTTTTATTACGCGTGCTCTCTCTCTCTCTCGATCGTGCTCTCTCTCTCTCTATTGCGCGTGCTCTCTCTCTTTCTATTGTGCGTGCTCTCTTTCTCACACACGTTCTCTCTCTCACGTGTGCTCTCTCTCACGTGCGTGCTCTCTCTCTCTCGCGTGTTCTCTCTCTCGCTCCCTTGTGCTCTCTCTCTTGCTCCCTCCTGCTCTCTCTCCTTCGCGTGCTCTCTCTCTCTCTCGCGTTTGCTCTCTCTCTCTCGCGTGTGCTCTCTCTCTCATGCGTGCTCGCTCTCTCGCTCCCTCCTGCTCTCTCTCTCACTCCCTCATGCTCTCTCTCTATTGCGCGTGCTCTATCTCTCTCTCGCACGTGCTCTCTCTCTCTCTCGTGCATGCTCCCTCTCAGACATGCTCTCTTTCTATTGCGTGTTCTCTCTCTCTTGCTCGCGCGTGCTCTCTCTCTTGCACGTGCTCTCTCTCTCGTTCCCTCCTGCTCTCTCCCTCCCACATGCTCTCTCTCTATTGCGTGTGCTCTATCTCTCTCTCGCACGTGCTCTCTCTCTCTCGTGCATGCTTCCTCTCACATGTGCTCTCTTTCTATTGCGCGTGCTCTCTCTCTCTCTCGTGCATGCTCTCTCTCTTGCGCGTGCTCTCTCTCTCATTCCCTCCTGCTCTCTCACTCCCTCAAGCTCTCTCTCTATTACGCGTGCTCTATCTCTCTCTAGCGCATGTTCTCTATCTCTCTCGTGCATGCACCCTCTCACACATGATCTCTTTCAATTCTATTGTGCGTGCTCTCTCTCTCTCTCTCACGTGTTCTCTCTCTCAGTCCCTCGTGCTCTCTCTCTCGCTCCTTCATGCTCTCTCTCACGCCCGCTCTCTCTCTCTCTCTCGCGCATGCTCTCTCTCTCACGCATGCTCTCTGTCTCGCGTGTGCTCTCTCTCTCGCTCCCTCGTGCTCTCTCTCTCGATACCTCGTGCTCTCTCTGTCTCTCACGCGTGCACTCTCTCTCTCTCTCGCGCATTGTCCCTCTCTCTCTCTCATGCATGCGCTCTCTCTCTTGGACGCGTGCTCTCTCTCTCACGTGATTGCTCTCTCTCGCTCGATTGCTCTCTCTCTCTCGCGCGATTGCTCTCTCTACCTCGTACACTCTCTCTCTTTTGCACATGCTCTCTCTCTCTCACACGTGCTCTCTCTCTCTCGCATGTGCTCTCTGTCTCTCACGCATGCGCTCTCTCTCTCGCACATGCTCTCTCTCTCTCTCGTGCTCTCTCTCACTCCCTCACACGTGCTCTCTCTCTCTCTCATGCGTGCTCTCTCTCTCATGTGTGCTCGCTCTCTCGCTCCCTCCTGCTCTCTCTCTCGCTCCCTCATGCTCTCTCTCTATTGTGCGTGCTCTATCTCTCTCTCACGCGTGCTCGCTCTCTCTCTCGTGCATGCTCCCTTTCACACGTGCTCTCTTTCTATTGTGCGTGCTCTCTCTCTCTCTCATGCTTGCTCTCTCTCTTGCGCGTGCTCTCTCTCTCGTTCCCTCCTGCTCTCTCGCTCCCTCATGCTCTCTCTCTATTGCATGTGCTCTATCTCTCTCTCGCGCGTGCTCTCTCTCTCTCTTGCAAGCTCCCTCTCACATGTGCTCTCTTTCTATTGCGCGTGCTCTCTCTCTCTCTCGTGCGTGCTCTCTCTCTTGCACATGCTCTCTCTCTCGTTCCCTCCTGCTCTCTCACTCCCTCATGCTCTCTCTCTATTGCACGTGCTCTATCTCTCTCTCGCACGTGCTCTCTCTCTCTCGTGCATGCTCCCTCTCACACATGCTCTCTTTCTATTCTATTGCGCGTGCCCTCTCTCTCTCTCGCATGCTCTCTTTCTCGCTCCCTCGTGCTCTCTCTCTTGCTCCTTCATGCTCTCTCTCTCTCACGCGTGCTTACTCTCTCTCTCGTGCATGCTCTCTCTCTCACGTGTGCTCTCTCTCTCACGCGTGCTCTCTCTCTCGCTCCCTCGTGCTCTCTCTCTCGATCCCTCGTGCTCTCTCTGTCTCTCACGCGTGCTCTCTCTCTCTCACGCATGTTCCCTCTCTCTATCTCATGCATGCGTTCTCTCTCTTGGATGCGTCCTCTCTCTCTCACGTGATTGCTCTCTCTCGTGCGATTGCTCTCTCTCTCTCTTGTGCGATTGCTCTCTCTCTACCTCGTACACTCTCTCTCTTTTGCACATGGTCTCTCTCTCTCTCGCACATGCTCTCTCTCTCTCGCATGTGCTCTCTGTCTCTCATGCATGCTCTCTCTCTCATGCTCTCTCTCTCGCACATGCTCTCTCTCTCTCTCGTGCTCTAACTCACTCTCTCGCACATGCTCTCTCTCTCTCTCGCTCGTGCTCTCTCTCTTGCTCCCTCATGCTCTCTCTCGCTGCCTCGTGCTCCCTCTCTTGCTCCCTTGTGCTCTCTCTCTCTCACGTGCGTGCTCGCTCTCTCTGTCGCATTTGCTCTCTCTCTCTCTCTCACGCGTGCTCTCTCTATTGCGCGTGCTCTCACTCTTTCTCACGCGTGCTCTCTCTCTCTATCTCGCTCCTGCTCTCTCTCTTGCTCCCTCGTGCTCTCTTTCTCACGCGTTCTCTCTCTCTATCTCGCGCATGCTCTCTCTCTCGCGCGTGCTCTCTCTCTCGCTCCCTCCTGCTCTCTCTCTCGCTCCCTCATGCTCTCTCTCTCTCGCGTGTGCTCTATCTCCATCTCGCGCATGCTCTCTCTCTCTCTCATGCATGCTCCCTCTCACACGTGCTCTCTTTCGATTGCGCGTGCTCTCTCTCTCTCTCGCGTGTTCTCTCTCTCGCTCCCTCGTGCTCTCTCTCTCGCTCCCTCGTGCTCTCTCTCTCTCATGTGCTCTCTCTCTCTCGCGTGTGCTCTCTCTCTCTCGCGTGTGCTCTTTCTCTCTCGCTCGTGCTCTCTCTCTCTATTGCGCATGCTCTCTCTCTTTCTATTGCGCGTGCTCTCTTTCTCACACACGTTCTCTCTCTCACGTGTGCTCTCTCTCTCGTGCGTGCTCTCTCTCTCTTGCGTGTTCTCTCTCTCGCTCCCTCGTGCTCTCTCTCTCGCTCCCTCGTGCTCTCTCTCCTTCGCGTGCTCTCTCTCTCTCTCTCGCGTGTGCTCTCTCTCTCTCGCGCGTGCTCTCTCTCTCATGTGTGCTTGCTCTCTCGCTCCCTCCTGCTCTCTCTCTCACTCCCTCATGCTCTCTCTCTATTGCGCGTGCTCTATCTCTCTCTCGCGCGTGCTCTCTCTCTCTCTCGTGCATGCTCCCTCTCACACATGCTCTCTTTCTATTGCGTGTGCTCTCTCTCTTGCTCGCGCGTGCTCTCTCTCTTGCACGTGCTCTCTCTCTCTTCCCTCCTGCTCTCTCCCTCCCTCATGCTCTCTCTCTATTGCATGTCCTTTATCTCTCTCTCGCACGTGCTCTCTCTCTCTCTCGTGCATGCTTCCTCTCACATGTGCTCTCTTTCTATTGCGCGTGCTCTCTCTCTCTCGCGCATGCTCTCTCTCTTGCGCGTGCTCTCTCTCTCGTTCCCTCCTGCTCTCTCACTCCCTCATGCTCTCTCTCTATTACGCGTGCTCTATCTCTCTCTAGCGCGTGATCTCTCTCTCTCTCGTGCATGCACCCTCTCACACATGATCTCTTTCTATTCTATTGCGCGTGCTCTATCTCTCTCTCTCGCGTCTTCTCTCTCTTGCTCCCTCGTGCTCTCTCTCTCGCTCCTTCATGCTCCCTCTCTCTCACGCCCGCTCTCTCTCTCTCTCGCGCAATCTCTCTCTCTCACACATGCTCTCCGTCTCGCATGTGCTCTCTCAATCGCTCCCTTGTGATCTCTCTCTCGATCCCTCGTGCTCTCTCTGTCTCTCACGCGTGCACTCTCTCTCTCACTCGCGCATGGTCCCTCTCTCTCTCTCATGCATGCGCTCTCTCTCTTGGACACGTGCTCTCTCTCTCACGTGATTCCTCTCTCTCGCTCGATTGCTCTCTCTCTCTCGCGCGATTGCTCTCTCTCTACCTCATACACTCTCTCTCTTTTGCACATGCTCGCTCTCTCTTGTGCTCTCTCTCACTCCCTCGCATGTGCTCTCTCTCTATCTCTCGCGCGTGCTCTCTCTCTCATGCGTGCTCGCTCTCTCGCTCCCTCCTGCTCCCTCTCTCGCTCCCTCATGCTCTCTCTCTATTGCACGTGCTCTATCTCTCTCTCGCGCGTGCTCGCTCTCTCTCTCATGCATGGTCCCTCTCACACGTGCTCTCTTTCTATTGTGCGTGCTCTCTCTCTCTCGCATGTGCTCTCTGTCTCTTACGCATGCTCTCTCTCTCTCGCACATGCTCTCTCTCTCTCTTGTGCTCTCTCTCACTCCCTCGCATGTGCTCTCTCTCTATCTGTCGCGCGTGCTCTCTCTCTCTCTCACACTTGCTCTCTCTCTTGCACGTGCTCTCTCTCTCGTTCCCTCCTGCTCTCTCGCTCCCTCATGCTCTCTCTCTATTGCATGTGCTCTATCTCTCTCTCGCGCGTGCTCTCTCTCTCTTGCATGCTCCCTCTCACATGTGCTCTCTTTCTATTGCGTGTGCTCTCTCTCTCTCTCGCGCGTGCTCTCTCTCTTGCGCGTGCTCTCTCCCTCGTTCCCTCCTGCTCCCTCGCTCCCTCATGCTCTCTCCCTATTGCGCGTGCTCTATCTCTCTCTCGCAAGTGCTCTCTCTCTCTCGTGCATGCTCCCTCTCACACATGCTCTCTTTCTATTCTATTGCACTTGCCCTCTCTCTCTCTTGCGTGCTCTCTGTCTCGCTCCCTCGTGCTCTCTCTCTTGCTCCTTCATGCTCTCTCTCTCACGCGTGCTCACTCTCTCTCTCGCGCATGCTCTCTCTCTCACGTGTTCTCTCTCTCTCACGTGTGCTCTCCCTCTCGCTCCCTCGTGCTCTCTCTCTCGATCCCTCGTGCTCTCTCTGTCTCTCACGCGTGCTCTCTCTCTCTCTCGTGCATGTTCCCTCTCTCTCTCTCATGCATGTGTTCTCTCTCTTGGATGCGTCCTCTCTCTCTCACGTGATTGCTCTCTCTCGTGCGATTGCTCTCTCTCTCTCTCGCGCGATTGCTCTCTCTCTACCTCGTACACTCTCTCTCTTTTGCACATGCTCTCTCTCTCTCTCACGTGCTCTCTCTCGCTCGCATGTGCTCTCTGTCTCTCATGCATGCTCTCTCTCTCATGCTCTCTCTCGCACGTGCTCTCTCTCATGCTCTCTCTCACTCTCTCGCACATGCTCTCTCTCTCTCTCGCTCGTGCTCTCTCTCTCGCTCCCTTGTGCTCTCTCTCTCTGTCGCATTTGCTCTCTCTCTCTCTCTCACGCGTGTTCTCTCTATTGCGCTTGCATTCACTCTTTCTCACGTGTGCTCTCTCTCTCTATCTCGCTCCTGCTCTCTCTCTCGCTCCCTCGTGCTCTCTCTTTCTCATGCGTTCTCTCTCTCTCTATCTCGTGCGTGCTCTCTCTCTCTCTCCCGTGTGCTCTCTCTCTCTCGCGTGTGCTCTCTCTCTCTCGCTCGTGCTCTCTCTCTCTATTGCGCATGCTCTCTCTCTTTCTATTGCGCATGCTGTCTTTCTCAGACACGTTCTCTCTCTCACGTGTGCTCTCTCTCTCGTGCGTGCTCTCTCTCTCTCGCGTGTTCTCTCTCTCGCTCCCTCGTGCTCTCTCTCTCGCTCCCTCGTGCTCTCTCTCCTTCGCGTGCTCTCTCTCTCTCTCGCGTGTGCTCTCTCTCTCTCGCTCGTGCTCTCTCTCTCTATTGCGCATGCTCTCTCTCTTTCTATTGCGCATGCTGTCTTTCTCAGACACGTTCTCTCTCTCACGTGTGCTCTCTCTCTCGTGCGTGCTCTCTCTCTCTCGCGTGTTCTCTCTCTCGCTCCCTCGTGCTCTCTCTCTCGCTCCCTCGTGCTCTCTCTCCTTCGCGTGCTCTCTCTCTCTCATGTGTGCTCTCTCTCTCGCGCGTGCTCTCTCTCTCTATTGCGTGTGCTCTTCTCTTTCTCGCATGTGATCTCTCTCTCTCTTGTACGTGCTCTCTCTCGCGCGTGTGCTCTCTCTCTCTCGCTCACGCGTTCTCTCTCTCGTGTGCTCTCTCGCGTGTGCTTGCTCTCTCGCGCATGCTCTCTCTCTCGCTCCCTCATGCTCTCTCTCTCTCTCACGTGTGCTCTCTCTCTCTCTTGCGCATGATCTCTCTCTCGCTCGTGCTCTCTCTCTCTCGCTCCCTCATGCTCTCTTTCGATGCCTCGTGCTCCCTCTCTCGCTCCCCCGTGCTCTCTCTCTCTCACGTGCGTGCTCTCTCTCTCTGTCGCATGTGCTCCCTCTCTCTCTCTCTCTCTCACGCTTGCTCTCTCTATTGCGCGTACTCTCACTCTTTCTCACGCGTGCTCTCTCTCTCTATCTCGCTCCTGCTCTTTCTCTCGCTCCCTCGTGCTCTCTCTCTCTCACGCGTTCTCTCTCTCTCTATCTCGCGCGTGCTCTCTCTCTCTTTTGCGCGTGCTCTCTCTCTCGCGTGTGCTCTCTCTGTCACTCCCTCCTGCTCTCTCTCGCTCACTCCCTCATGCTCTCTCTCTCTCGCGCGTGCTCTCTCTCTCTCTCGTGCATGGTCCCTCTCACACGTGCTCCTTCTCTATTGTGCGTGCTCTTTCTCTCTCTCGCGCGTTCTCTCTCTCTCTCGCGTGTGCTCTCTCTCTTGCTCCCTCGTGCTCTCTCTCTCGCTCCCTCGTGCTCTCTCTATCTTGCGCGTCCTCTCTCTCTCTCGTGTGTGCTCTCTCTCTCTCGCGCGCGATTGCTCTCTCTCTACCTTGTACACTCTCTCTCTTTTGCACGTGCTCTCTCTCTCTCTCTCGTGCGTGCTCTCTCTCTATCACGCGTACATTCTCTCATGCGTGCTCTCTCTCTCACTCCCTCCTGCCCTCTCTCTCACTCCCTCATGCTCTCTCTCTATTGCGAGTGCTCTCTCTCTCTCGTGCATGCTCCCTCTCACACGTGCTCTCTTTCTATTGCGCGTGCTCTCTCTCTCTCTCACGCATGCTCTCTCTCTTGCGTGTGCTCTCTCTCTCGTTCCCTCCTGCTCTCTCACTCACTCATGCTCTCTCTCTCTCGTGCGTGCTCTCTCTCTCGTGCATGCTCCCTCACACACGTGCTCTCTTTCTTTTGCGCGTGCTCTCTCTCTCTCTCGCGTGTTCTCTCTCTCACTCCTTCATGCTCTCTCTCACTCTCTCGCGCGTCCTCTCTCTCTCTCTCGTGCGTGCTCTCTCTCTCTCTATTGCGCGTGCTCTCTCTCTCTCTCTCGCGCATGCATTCTCTCTCGTGCGTGCTCGCTCTCTCGCGCTTGCTCTCTCTCTTGCTCCCTCGTGCTCTGTCTCTCATGCGTGCTCTCTCTCTCTCTCTCTCGCGTGCATGCTCTCTCTCTCTCTCGTGCGTGCTCTATCTCTCATGCGTGCTCACTCTCTCACTCCCTCCTGCTCTCTTTCTCGCTCCCTCATGCTCTCTCTCTCTCGTGCGTGCTCTCTCTCTCGTGCATGCTCCCTCTCACACGTGCTCTCTTTCTATTGCATGTGCTCTCTCTGTTGCTCGCGCGTGCTCTCTCTCTTGCGTGTGCTCTCTAACTCCTTCCCTCCTGCTCTCTCGCTCCCTCATGCTCTCTCTATTGCGTGTGCTCTATCTCTCTCTCGTGCGTGCTCTCTCTCTCTCTCGTGCATGCTCCCTCTCACAAGTGCTCTCTCTCTATCGCGCGTGCTCTATCTCCCTCGCAAGTGCTCTCTCTCTCGCATATGCTCTCTCTCTCTTTCTCTCTCGCGCATGCACTCTCTCTCTCGCTCGCGTGCTCTCTCTCTCTCGCTCATGTGATTGCCCTCTCTCTTGCGCTCTCTCTCCCTCATGCTCTCTCTCTCGCGCTCTCTCTCTCTCACGCGTGCTCTCTCTCTCGCGTGTGCTCTCTCTCTTGTGCGTGCTCTCTCTCTCGCATGTGCTCTCTCTCTCTCGCGCGTGAACTCTCTCTCTCTCTCGTGCATGGTCCCTCTCTCTCTCTCATGCATGCGCTCTCTCTCTTGGACGCGTGCTCTCTCTCGCGCGATTGCTCTCTCTCGCACGATTGCTCCCTCTCACACGATTGCTCTCTCTCTCTCTCGCGCGATTGCTCTCTCTCTCTTCCTCGTACACTCTCTTTTGCATGTGCTCTCTCTCTCTCTCGCACGTGCTCTCTCTCTCATGCATGCTCTCTCTCTCATGCTCTCTCTCTCGTGCATGCTCTCTCTCTCTCCCTCGTGCTCTCTCTCACTCTCTCGCACGTGCTCTCTCTATCTCTCACGCGTGCACTGTCTCTCGCGCCTGCTCTCTATCTCGCTCCCTCCTGCTCTCTCTCTCACTCCCTCATGCACTCTCTCTATTGTGCGTGCTCTATCTCTCTCTCATGCATGCTCCCTCTCACACGTGCTCTCTTTCTATTGCACGTGCTCTCTCTCTCTGTCACGCGTGCTCTCTCTCTTGTACGTGCTCTCTCTCTCGTTCCCTCCTGCTCTCTCGCTCCCTCATGATCTCTCTCTATTGCATGTGCTCTATCTCTCTCTTGCGCGTGCTCTCTCTCTCTCGTGCATGCTCCCTCTCACACGTGCTCTCTTTCTATTGCGCGTGCTCTCTCTCTCTCTCGCGCGTGCTCTCTCTCTTGCAAGTGCTCTCTCTCTCGTTCCCTCCTGCTCACTCGCTCCCTCATGCTCTCTCTCTATTGCGTGTGCTCTATCTCTCTCTCACGCATGCTCTCTCTCTTGCGTGTGCTCTCTCTCTCGTTCCCTCCTGCTCTCTCACTCACTCATGCTCTCTCTCTCTCGTGCGTGCTCTCTCTCTCGTGCATGCTCCCTCACACACGTGCTCTCTTTCTTTTGCGCGTGCTCTCTCTCTCTCTCGCGTGTTCTCTCTCTCACTCCTTCATGCTCTCTCTCACTCTCTCGCGCGTCCTCTCTCTCTCTCTCGTGCGTGCTCTCTCTCTCTCTATTGCGCGTGCTCTCTCTCTCTCTCTCGCGCATGCATTCTCTCTCGTGCGTGCTCGCTCTCTCGCGCTTGCTCTCTCTCTTGCTCCCTCGTGCTCTGTCTCTCATGCGTGCTCTCTCTCTCTCTCTCTCGCGTGCATGCTCTCTCTCTCTCTCGTGCGTGCTCTATCTCTCATGCGTGCTCACTCTCTCACTCCCTCCTGCTCTCTTTCTCGCTCCCTCATGCTCTCTCTCTCTCGTGCGTGCTCTCTCTCTCGTGCATGCTCCCTCTCACACGTGCTCTCTTTCTATTGCATGTGCTCTCTCTGTTGCTCGCGCGTGCTCTCTCTCTTGCGTGTGCTCTCTAACTCCTTCCCTCCTGCTCTCTCGCTCCCTCATGCTCTCTCTATTGCGTGTGCTCTATCTCTCTCTCGTGCGTGCTCTCTCTCTCTCTCGTGCATGCTCCCTCTCACAAGTGCTCTCTCTCTATCGCGCGTGCTCTATCTCCCTCGCAAGTGCTCTCTCTCTCGCATATGCTCTCTCTCTCTTTCTCTCTCGCGCATGCACTCTCTCTCTCGCTCGCGTGCTCTCTCTCTCTCGCTCATGTGATTGCCCTCTCTCTTGCGCTCTCTCTCCCTCATGCTCTCTCTCTCGCGCTCTCTCTCTCTCACGCGTGCTCTCTCTCTCGCGTGTGCTCTCTCTCTTGTGCGTGCTCTCTCTCTCGCATGTGCTCTCTCTCTCTCGCGCGTGAACTCTCTCTCTCTCTCGTGCATGGTCCCTCTCTCTCTCTCATGCATGCGCTCTCTCTCTTGGACGCGTGCTCTCTCTCGCGCGATTGCTCTCTCTCGCACGATTGCTCCCTCTCACACGATTGCTCTCTCTCTCTCTCGCGCGATTGCTCTCTCTCTCTTCCTCGTACACTCTCTTTTGCATGTGCTCTCTCTCTCTCTCGCACGTGCTCTCTCTCTCATGCATGCTCTCTCTCTCATGCTCTCTCTCTCGTGCATGCTCTCTCTCTCTCCCTCGTGCTCTCTCTCACTCTCTCGCACGTGCTCTCTCTATCTCTCACGCGTGCACTGTCTCTCGCGCCTGCTCTCTATCTCGCTCCCTCCTGCTCTCTCTCTCACTCCCTCATGCACTCTCTCTATTGTGCGTGCTCTATCTCTCTCTCATGCATGCTCACTCTCACACGTGCTCTCTTTCTATTGCACGAGCTCTCTCTCTCTGTCACGCGTGCTCTCTCTCTTGTACGTGCTCTCTCTCTCGTTCCCTCCTGCTCTCTCGCTCCCTCATGATCTCTCTCTATTGCATGTGCTCTATCTCTCTCTTGCGCGTGCTCTCTCTCTCTCGTGCATGCTCCCTCTCACACGTGCTCTCTTTCTATTGCGCGTGCTCTCTCTCTCTCTCGCGCGTGCTCTCTCTCTTGCAAGTGCTCTCTCTCTCGTTCCCTCCTGCTCACTCGCTCCCTCATGCTCTCTCTCTATTGCGTGTGCTCTATCTCTCTCTCGCGCATGTTCTCTCTCTTGCTCCTTCATGCTCTCTCTCTCTCGCGCGTCCTCTCTCTCTCTCATGTGTGCTCTCTCTCTCTCTATTGTGCGTGCTCTCTCTCTCTCACGCGTGTTCTCTCTCTCTCTCACGCATGCTCTCTCTCTCGTGCGTGCTCTCTCTCTCGCGCGTGCTCTCTCTCTCGCTCCCTCGTGCTCTCTCTCTCGCTCCCTTGTGCTCTCTCACCCTCACGCGGGCTCTCTCTCTCTCGCGCATGCTCTCTTTCTCGCAAATGCTCTCTGTCTTACTCTCTCTTGCTCTCGCTCTCGTTCCCTCGTGCTCTCTCTCTCTCTCGCGTGCTCTCTCTCTCGCATGTGCTCTCTCTCTCTCTCAAGCATGCTCTCTCTCTCGCAATTGCTCTCTCTCTCGCATATGCTCTCTCTCTCTCGCGCATGCGCTCTCTCTCTCGCTCGCGTGCTCTCTCTCTCTCTCGCTCATGTGATTGCTCTGTCTTTCGCGCTCTCTCTCCCTCATGCTCTCTCTCTCGTGCTCTCTCTCTCTCTCATGTGTGTCTCTCTCTTGTGCGTGCTCTCTCTCTCACGTGTGCTCTCTCTCTCTCGTGCGTGCTCTCTCTCTCTCTCGCGCGCATGGTCCCTCTCTCTCTCTCACGCATGCGCTCTCTCTCTTGGACGCGTGTCCTCTCTCGCGCAATTGCTCTCTCACACGCGATTGCTCCCTCGCACACGGTTGCTCTCTCTCTCTCTCGCATGATTGCTCTCTCTCTACCTCATACATTCTCTCTCTTTTGTACGTGCTCTCTTTCTCTCTTGCACGTGCTCTCCCTCTCATGCATGCTCTCTCTCTCATGCTCTCTCTCTCTCGCATGCTCTCTCTCTCTCTCATGCTCGTTCTCACTCTCTCGCACGTGCTCTCTCTCTCTCTCACGCGTGCTCTCTCTCTCTCGCATGCTCTCTCTCTCTCTCACGTGTGCTCTCTCTCTCTCGCGCGTGCTTTCTCTCTCTATTGCACGTGCTCTCTCTCTTTCTCGCGCGTGCTCTCTCTCTCACACACGTGATCTCTCTCACGTGTGCTCTCTCTCTCGTGCTTGCTCTCTCTCTCGCGCGTGCTCTCTCTCTTGTTCCCTCGTGCTCTCTCCCTTGCTCCCTCATGCTCTCTCTCTCTCACACGCGCTCTCTCTCTCTATCTCGCATGTGCTCTCTCTCTCTCTCTCGCGCGTGCTCTCTCTCTCATGCGTGCTCGCTCTCTCGCTCCCTCCTGCTCTCTCTCTCGCTCCCTCATGCTCTCTCTCTATTGTGCGTGCTCTATCTCTCTCTCGCGCATGCTCTCTCTCTCTCTCATGCATGCTCCCTCTCACACGTGCTCTCTTACTATTGCGCGTGCTCTCTCTCTCTCTCGCGTGTTTTCTCTCTCGCTCCCTCGTGCTCTCTCTCTCGCTCCCTCGTGCTCTCTCTCTCTCGTGTGCTCTCTCTCTCTCTCGCGTGTGCTCTCTCTCTCTCACGTGTGCTCTCTCTCTCTCGCTCGTGCTCTCTCTATTGCGCATGCTCTCTCTCTTTCTATTGCGCGTGCTCTCTTTCTCACACACGTTCTCTCTCTCATGTGTGCTCTCTCTCTCGTGCGTGCTCTCTCTCTCTCGCGTGTTCTCTCTCTCGCTCCCTCGTGCTCTCTCTCTTGCTCCCTCGTGCTCTCTCTCCTTCGCGTGCTCTCTCTCTCTCTCGCGCGTGCTCTCTCTCATGCGTGCTCGCTCTCTTGCTCCCTCCTGCTCTCTCTCTCACTCCCTCATGCTCTCTCTATTGCGCGTGCTCTATCTCTCTCTCGCGCGTGCTCTCTCTCTCTCGTGCATGCTCCCTCTCACACTTGCTCTCTTTCTATTGCGTGTGCTCTCTCTTGCTCGCGCGTGCTCTCTCTCTTGCGCGTGCTCTCTCTCTCGTTCCCTCCTGCTCTCTCACTCCCTCATGCTCTCTCTCTATTGCACGTGCTCTATCTCTCTCTAACGCGTGATCTCTCTCTCTCTCGTGCATGCACCCTCTCACACATGATCTCTTTCTATTCTATTGCTTGTGCTCTCTCTCTCTCTCGCGTCTTCTCTCTCTCGCTCCCTCGTGCTCTCTGTCTCGCTCCTTGATGCTCTCTCTCTCTCACGCCCACTCTCTCTCTCTCTCGCGCATGCTCTCTCTCTCTCACACATGCTCTCTGTCTCGCGTGTGCTCTCTCTCTCGCTCCCTCGTGCTCTCTCTCTCGATCCCTCGTGCTCTCTCTGTCTCTCACGCGTGCTCTCTCTCTCATGCGTGCTCGCTCTCTCGCTCCCTCCTGCTCTCTCTCTCGCTCCCTCATGCTCTCTCTCTATTGCACGTGCTCTATCTCTCTCTCGCGCGTGCTCGCTCTCTCTCTCATGCATGCTCCCTCTCACACTTGCTCTCTTTCTATTGCGTGTGCTCTCTCTCTCTCTCACGCTTGCTCTCTCTCTTGCGCATGCTCTCTCTCTCGTTCCCTCCTGCTCTCTCGCTCCCTCATGCTCTCTCTCTATTGTGCGTGCTCTATCTCTCTCTCGCAAGTGCTCTCTCTCTCTCGTGCATGCTCCCTCTCACACATGCTCTCTTTCTATTCTATTGTGCGTGCCCTCTCTCTCTCGCATGCTCTCTGTCTCGATCCCTCATGCTCTCTCTCTTGCTCCTTCATGCTCTCTCTCTCTCACGCGTGCTCACTCTCTCTCTCGCGCATGCTCTCTCTCTCACGTGTGCTCTCTCTCTCACGCGTGCTCTCTCTCTCGTTCCCTCGTGCTCTCTCTCTCGATCCCTCGTGCTCTCTCTGTCTCTCACGCGTGCTCTCTCTCTCTCTCGTGCATGTTCCCTCTCTCTCTCTCATGCATGCGTTCTCTCTCTTGGATGCGTCCTCTCTCTCTCACGTGATTGCTCTCTCTCATGCGATTGCTCTCTCTCTGTCTCGCGCGATTGCTCTCTCTCTACCTCGTACACTCTCTCTCTTTTGCACATGCTCTCTCTCTCTCTCGCACGTGCTCTCTCTCTCTCGCATGTGCTCTCTGTCTCTCATGCATGCTCTCTCTCTCATGCTCTCTCTCTCGCACATGCTCTCTCTCTCTCATACTCTCTCTCACTCTCTTGCACGTGCTCTCTCTCTCTCTCGCTCGTGGTCTCTCTCTCTCTCCCTCATGCTCTCTCTCGCTGCCTCGTGCTCCCTCTCTCGCTCCCTTGTGCTCTCTCTCTCTCACGTGCGTGCTCTCTCTCTCTGTCGCATTTGCTCTGTTTCTCTCACGCGTGCTCTCTCTATTGCGCATGCTCTCACTCTTTCTCACGCGTTCTCTCTCTCTCTATCTCGCACGTGCTCTCTCTCTCTCTCTCGCGTGTGCTCTCTCTCTCGCGCGTGCTCTCTCTCTCTCGCGTGTGCTCTCTCTCTCTCGCGTGTGCTCTCTCGCTCTCGCTCATGCTCTCTCTCTCTATTGCGCGTGCTCTCTCTCTTTCTATTGCGTGTGCTCTCTTTCTCACACACGTTCTCTCTGTCACGTGTGCTCTCTCTCTCGTGCGTGCTCTCTCTCTCTCGTGTGTTCTCTCTCTCGCTCCCTCGTGCTCTCTCTCTCGCTCCCTCGTGCTCTCTCTCCTTCGTGTGCTCTCTCTCTCTCTCACGTGTGCTCTCTCTCTCTCTCGCGTGTGCTCTCTCTCTCTATTGCGCGTGCTCTTCTCTTTCTCGCATGTGATCTCTCTCTCTCTCGCACGTGCTCTCTCTCGCGCATATGCGCTCTCTCTCTCGCGCACGCGTTCTCTCTCCCGTGTGCTCTCTCGCGCGTGCTTGCTCTCTCGCGCATGCTCTCTCTCTCGCTCCCTCATGCTCTCTCTCTCTCACGCGTGCTCTCTCTCTCTCTTGCGCATGCTCTCTCTCTCGCTCATGCTCTCTCTCTCGCTCCCTCATGCTCTCTCTCGCTGCCTCGTGATCCCTCTCTCACTCTCTCATGCTCTCTCTCTCTCACGTGCGTGCTCTCTCTCTCTGTCGCATGTGCTCTCTCTCTCTCTCTCACGCGTGCTCTCTCTATTGCGCGTGCTCTCACTCTTTCTCGCTCCTGCTCTCTCTCTCGCTCCCTCGTGCTCTCTCTCTCTCACGCGTTCTCTCTCTCTCTATCTCGCGCGTGCTCTCTCTCTCATGCGTGCTCGCTCTCTCGCTCCCTCCTGCACTCTCTCTCGCTCCCTCATGCTCTCTCTCTATTGCGCGTGCTCTCTCTCTCTCTCGTGCATGCTCCCTCTCACACGCGCTCCCATTCTATTGCGTGTGCTCTCTCTCTTGCTTGCGCGTGCTCTCTCTCTTGTGCGTGCTCTCTCTCTCGTTCCCTCCTGCTCTCTCGCTCCCTCATGCTCTCTCTATTGTGTGTGCTCTATCTGTCTCTCGCGCGTGCTCTCTCTCTCTCATGCATGCTCCCCTCACACGTGCTCTCTTTCTATTGCGCGTGCTCTCTCTCTCGCGCGTGCTCTCTCTCTTGCGCGTGCTGTCTCTCTCGTTACCTCCTGCTCTCTCGCTCCCTCATGCACTCTCTCTGTTGTGCGTGCTCTATCTATCTCGCAAGTGCTCTCTCTCTCACGTATGCTCTCTCTCTCTTTCTCTCTTGGGCATGCGCTCTCTCGCTCGCATGCTCTCTCTCTCTCTCGCTCATGTGATTGCTCTCTCTCTCGCGTTCTCTCTCCCTCATGCTCTCTCTCTCGTGCTCTCTCTCTCTCTCACGCTTGCTCTCTCTCTCGCGTGTGCTCTATCTCTTGTGCGTGCTCTCTCTCTCGCGTGTGCTCTCTCTCTCTCGCGCGTGCTCTCTTTCTCTCTGTTGCGCATGGTCCCTCTCTCTCTCTCTCATGCACGCGCTCTCTCTTGGACGCGTGCTCTCTCTCGCTCGATTGCTCCCTCTCTCTACCTCGTACACTCTCTCTCTTTTGCTCTCTCACTCCCTCATGCTCTCTCTCTGTAGCGCGTGCTCGATCTCTCTCTCGTGCGTGCTCTCTCTCTCTCTCTCGTGCATGCTCCCTCTCACACATGCTCTCTTTCTTTTGCGCGTGCTCTCTCTCTCGCGTGTTCTCTCTCTCGCTCCTTCATGCTCTCTCTCTCTCGTGCGTCCTCTCTCTCTCTCGTGTGTGCTCTCTCTCTCTCTATTGCGTGTGCTCTCTCTCTCTCAAACGCGTGCTCTCTCTCTCTCGTGCATGCACTCTCTCTCGTGTGCTCGCTCTCTCACGCTTGCTCTCTCCCTTGCTCCCTCGTGCTCTCTCTCTCGTGCGTGCTCTCTCTCTCTCTCTCGCATGCGTGCTTTCTCTCTCTCTCGCACGTGCTCTCTCTCTTGCCCGTGCTCTCTCTCTCTCGTTCCCTCCTGCTCTCTTGCTCCCTCATGCTCTCTCTATTGTGTGTGCTCTATCTGTCTCTCGCGCGTGCTCTCTCTCTCTCATGCATGCTCCCCCTCACACGTGCTCTCTTTCTATTGCGCGTGCTCTCTCTCTCGCGCGTGCTCTCTCTCTTGCGCGTGCTCTCTCTCTCATTACCTCCTGTTCTCTCGCTCCCTCATGCACTCTCTCTATTGCGCGTGCTCTATCTATCTCGCAAGTGCTCTCTCTCTCGCGTATGCTCTCTCTCTTTCTCTCTCGCACATGCGCTCTCTCTCTCGCTCGCGTGCTCTCTCTCTTTCTCGCTCATGTGATTGCTCTCTCTTGTGCTCTCTCTCCCTCATGCTCTCTCTCTCGTGCTCTCTCTCTCTCTCACGCGTGCTCTCTCTCTCGCGTGTGCTCTATCTCTTGTGCGTGCTCTCTCTCTCGCGTGTGCTCTCTCTCTCTCGCGCATGCTGTCTTTCTCTCTGTTGCACATGGTCCCTCTCTCTCTCTCATGCATGCGCTCTCTCTCTTGGACGTGTGCTCTCTCTCGCGCGATTGGTCCCTCTCACACGATTGCTCTCTCTCTCTCTCGCGCGATTGCCCTCTCTCTCTACCTCGTACACTCTCTCTCTTTTGCACGTGCTCTCTCTCTCTCTCGCACGTGCTCTCTCTCTCATGCATGCTCTCTCTCTCATGCTCTCTCTCTCGCGCATGCTCTCTCTCTCTCCCTCGTGCTCTCTCTCAATCTCTCGCACGTGCTCTCTCTCTCTCTCACACGTGCTCTCTCTCTCACGCCTGCTCTCTCTCTCGCATCCTCCTGCTCTCTCTCTCACTCCCTCATGCTCTCTCTCTAATGCGCATGCTCTATCTCTCTCTCGTGCATGCTCCCTCTCACACGTGCTCTCTTTCTATTGCGCATGCTCTCTCTCTCTCTCACACATGCTCTCTCTCTTGCGCGTGATCTCTCTCTCGTTCCCTCCTGCTCTCTCGCTCCCTCATGCTCTCTCTCTATTGCGCGTGCTCTATCTCTCTATCGCGCGTGCTCTCTCTCTCTCTCTCGTGCATGCTCCCTCTCACATGTGCTCTATTTCTATTGCGCGTGCCCTCTCTCTCTCTCACGCATGCACTCTCTCTCGCGCGTGCTCTTTCTCTCGCTCCCTCGTGCTCTCTCTCTCGCTCCCTCGTGCTCTCTCTCTCGCTCCCTCGTGCTCTCTCTCTCTCATGCATGCTCTCTCTCTCTCACGCGTGCTCTCTCTCTCTCGCGCGTGCTCTCTTTCTCGTGAATGCTCTCTGTCTTGCTCCCTCTTGCTCTCGCTCTCGTTCCCTCGTGCTCTCTCTCTCTCTCACGCATGCTCTCTCTCTCGCGCGTGCTCTCTCTCTCGTGCGTGTTCTCTCTCTCGCTCCCTCGTGCTCTCTCTCTCGCTCCCTCGTGCTCTCTCTCCTTCGTGTGCTCTCTCTCTCTCTCACGTGTGCTCTCTCTCTCTCTCGCGTGTGCTCTCTCTCTCTATTGCGCGTGCTCTTCTCTTTCTCGCATGTGATCTCTCTCTCTCTCGCACGTGCTCTCTCTCGCGCGTATGCGCTCTCTCTCTCGCGCACGCGTTCTCTCTCGCGTGTGCTCTCTCGCGCGTGCTTGCTCTCTCGCGCATGCTCTCTCTCTCGCTCCCTCATGCTCTCTCTCTCTCACGCGTGCTCTCTCTCTCTCTTGCGCATGCTCTCTCTCTCGCTCATGCTCTCTCTCTCGCTCCCTCATGCTCTCTCTCGCTGCCTCGTGATCCCTCTCTCACTCTCTCATGCTCTCTCTCTCTCACGTGCGTGCTCTCTCTCTCTGTCGCATGTGCTCTCTCTCTCTCTCTCACGCGTGCTCTCTCTATTGCGCGTGCTCTCACTCTTTCTCGCTCCTGCTCTCTCTCTCGCTCCCTCGTGCTCTCTCTCTCTCACGCGTTCTCTCTCTCTCTATCTCGCGCGTGCTCTCTCTCTCATGCGTGCTCGCTCTCTCGCTCCCTCCTGCACTCTCTCTCGCTCCCTCATGCTCTCTCTCTATTGCGCGTGCTCTCTCTCTCTCTCGTGCATGCTCCCTCTCACACGCGCTCCCATTCTATTGCGTGTGCTCTCTCTCTTGCTTGCGCGTGCTCTCTCTCTTGTGCGTGCTCTCTCTCTCGTTCCCTCCTGCTCTCTCGCTCCCTCATGCTCTCTCTATTGTGTGTGCTCTATCTGTCTCTCGCGCGTGCTCTCTCTCTCTCATGCATGCTCCCCTCACACGTGCTCTCTTTCTATTGCGCGTGCTCTCTCTCTTGCGCGTGCTCTCTCTCTTGCGCGTGCTGTCTCTCTCGTTACCTCCTGCTCTCTCGCTCCCTCATGTACTCTCTCTGTTGCGCGTGCTCTATCTATCTCGCAAGTGCTCTCTCTCTCGCGTATGCTCTCTCTCTCTTTCTCTCTTGGGCATGCGCTCTCTCGCTCGCATGCTCTCTCTCTCTCTCGCTCATTTGATTGCTCTCTCTCTCGCGCTCTCTCTCCCTCATGCTCTCTCTCTCGTGCTCTCTCTCTCTCTCACGCTTGCTCTCTCTCTCGCGTGTGCTCTATCTCTTGTGCGTGCTCTCTCTCTCGCGTGTGCTCTCTCTCTCTCGCGCGTGCTCTCTTTCTCTCTGTTGCGCATGGTCCCTCTCTCTCTCTCTCATGCACGCGCTCTCTCTTGGACGCGTGCTCTCTCTCGCTCGATTGCTCCCTCTCTCTACCTCGTACACTCTCTCTCTTTTGCTCTCTCACTCCCTCATGCTCTCTCTCTGTAGCGCGTGCTCGATCTCTCTCTCGTGCGTGCTCTCTCTCTCTCTCTCGTGCATGCTCCCTCTCACACATGCTCTCTTTCTTTTGCGCGTGCTCTCTCTCTCGCGTGTTCTCTCTCTCGCTCCTTCATGCTCTCTCTCTCTCGTGCGTCCTCTCTCTCTCTCGTGTGTGCTCTCTCTCTCTCTATTGCGTGTGCTCTCTCTCTCTCAAACGCGTGCTCTCTCTCTCTCGTGCATGCACTCTCTCTCGTGTGCTCGCTCTCTCACGCTTGCTCTCTCCCTTGCTCCCTCGTGCTCTCTCTCTCGTGCGTGCTCTCTCTCTCTCTCTCGCGTGCGTGCTTTCTCTCTCTCTCGCACGTGCTCTCTCTCTTGCCCGTGCTCTCTCTCTCGTTCCCTCCTGCTCTCTTGCTCCCTCATGCTCTCTCTATTGTGTGTGCTCTATCTGTCTCTCGCGCGTGCTCTCTCTCTCTCATGCATGCTCCCCCTCACACGTGCTCTCTTTCTATTGCGCGTGCTCTCTCTCTCGCGCGTGCTCTCTCTCTTGCGCGTGCTCTCTCTCTCATTACCTCCTGTTCTCTCGCTCCCTCATGCACTCTCTCTATTGCGCGTGCTCTATCTATCTCGCAAGTGCTCTCTCTCTCGCGTATGCTCTCTCTCTTTCTCTCTCGCACATGCGCTCTCTCTCTCGCTCGCGTGCTCTCTCTCTTTCTCGCTCATGTGATTGCTCTCTCTTGTGCTCTCTCTCCCTCATGCTCTCTCTCTCGTGCTCTCTCTCTCTCTCACGCGTGCTCTCTCTCTCGCGTGTGCTCTATCTCTTGTGCGTGCTCTCTCTCTCGCGTGTGCTCTCTCTCTCTCGCGCATGCTCTCTTTCTCTCTGTTGCGCATGGTCCCTCTCTCTCTCTCATGCATGCGCTCTCTCTCTTGGACGTGTGCTCTCTCTCGCGCGATTGGTCCCTCTCACACGTTTGCTCTCTCTCTCTCTCGCGCGATTGCCCTCTCTCTCTACCTCGTACACTCTCTCTCTTTTGCACGTGCTCTCTCTCTCTCTCGCACGTGCTCTCTCTCTCATGCATGCTCTCTCTCTCATGCTCTCTCTCTCGCGCATGCTCTCTCTCTCTCCCTCGTGCTCTCTCTCAATCTCTCGCACGTGCTCTCTCTCTCTCTCACACGTGCTCTCTCTCTCACGCCTGCTCTCTCTCTCGCATCCTCCTGCTCTCTCTCTCACTCCCTCATGCTCTCTCTCTATTGCGCGTGCTCTATCTCTCTCTCGTGCATGCTCCCTCTCACACGTGCTCTCTTTCTATTGCGCATGCTCTCTCTCTCTCTCACACATGCTCTCTCTCTTGCGCGTGCTCTCTCTCTCGTTCCCTCCTGCTCTCTCGCTCCCTCATGCTCTCTCTCTATTGCGCGTGCTCTATCTCTCTATCGCGCGTGCTCTCTCTCTCTCTCTCGTGCATGCTCCCTCTCACATGTGCTCTCTTTCTATTGCGCGTGCCCTCTCTCTCTCTCACGCATGCACTCTCTCTCGCGCGTGCTCTTTCTCTCGCTCCCTCGTGCTCTCTCTCTCGCTCCCTCGTGCTCTCTCTCTCGCTCCCTCGTGCTCTCTCTCTCTCATGCATGCTCTCTCTCTCTCACGCGTGCTCTCTCTCTCTCGCGCGTGCTCTCTTTCTCGTGAATGCTCTCTGTCTTGCTCCCTCTTGCTCTCGCTCTCGTTCCCTCGTGCTCTCTCTCTCTCTCACGCATGCTCTCTCTCTCGCGTGTGCTCTCTCTCTCTATCATGCATGCTCTCTCTCTCGCAAGTGCTCTCTCTCTCGTGTATGCTCTCTCTCTCTCGCGCATGCGCTCTCTCTCGCTCGCGTGCTCTCTCTCTCGCTCATGTGATTGCTCTCTCTCTCGCGCTCTCTCTCCCTCATGCTCTCTCTCTCGTGCTCTCTCTCTCTCTCTCGTGTGCTCTCTCTCTCACGTGTGCTCTCTCTCTCTCGCGCGTCCTCTCTCTCTCTCTCGCACATGGTCCCTCTCTCTCTCTCACGCATGCACTCTCTCTCTTGGACGCGTGTTCTCTCTTGCGCAATTGCTCTCTCACACGCGATTGCTCCCTCTCACACGATTTCTCTCTCTCTCTCTCGCGCGATTGCTCTCTCTCTACCTCATACATTCTCTCTCTTTTGCTCGTGTTCTCTCTCTCTCTTGCACGCGCTCTCTCTCTCACGCATGCTCTCTCTCTCATGCTCTCTCTCTTGCGCAAGCTCTCTCTCATGCTCTCTCTCACTCTCTCGCACGTGCTCTCCCTCTCTCTCACGTGTGCTCTCTCTCTCACTCCCTCGTGCTATCTCTCTCGCTCCCTCGTGCCCGCTCTCTCTCTCGCGTGCTCTCTCTCTCTCACGTGTGCTCTCTCTCTCTCTCGCGCGTGCTCTCTCTCTCTATTGCGCGTGATGTCTCTCTCTATTGCGCGTGCTCTCTCTCTTTATCGCGCGTGCTCTCCCTCTCACACACATGCTCTCTCTCACGTGTGCTCTCTCTCTTGTGCGTGCACACTCTCTCGCGCGTGCTCTCTCTCTCATTCCCTCGTGCTCTCTCCCTCGCTCCCTTTTGCTCTCTCTCTCTCACGCGTGCTCTCTCTCTCTATCTCGCAAGTGCTCTCTCTCTCTCTCGAGCGTGCTCTCTCTCTCATGCGTGCTTGCTCTCTCGCTCCCTCCTGCTCTCTCTCTCGCTCCCTCATGCTCTCTCTCTATTGTGCGTGCTCTATCTCTCTGTCGTGCATGCTCTCTCTCTCTCTCATGCATGGTCCCTCTCACACGTGCTCTCTTTCTATTGCGTGTGCTCTCTCTCTCTCTCGCCTGTTCTCTCTCTCGCTCCCTCATGCTCTCTCTCTCGCTCCCTCGTGCTCTCTCTCTCTCGTGTGCTCTCTCTCTCTCGCGTGTGCTCTCTCTCTTTCGTTTGTGCTCTCTCTCTCTCTCGCGTGTGCTCTCTCTGTCTCGCGCGTGCTCTCTCTCTCTATTGCGCGTGCTCTCTCTCTTTCTATTGCGCGTGCTCTCTTTCTCACACACGTTCTCTCTCTCACGTGTGCTCTCTCTCTTGTGCATGCTCTCTCTCTCGCGCGTGCTCTCTCTCTCGTTCCCTCGTGATCTCTCCCTCACTCCCACGTGCTTTCTCTCTCTCACACGTGCTCTCTCTCTCTATCTCGCACGTGCTGTCTCTCTCTCTCGCGTGTGCTATCTCTCTCTCTCGCCTGTTCTCTCTCTCGCTCCCTCATGCTCTCTCTCTCGCTCCCTCGTGCTCTCTCTCTCTCGTGTGCTCTCTCTCTCTCGCGTGTGCTCTCTCTCTTTTGTTTGTGCTCTCTCTCTCTCGCGTGTGCTCTCTCTGTCTCGCGCGTGCTCTCTCTCTCTATTGCGCGTGCTCTCTCTCTTTCTATTGCGCGTGCTCTCTTTCTCACACACGTTCTCTCTCTCACGTGTGCTCTCTCTCTTGTGCATGCTCTCTCTCTCGCGCGTGCTCTCTCTCTCGTTCCCTCGTGATCTCTCCCTCGCTCCCACGTGCTTTCTCTCTCTCACGCGTGCTCTCTCTCTCTATCTCGCACGTGCTGTCTCTCTCTCTCGCGTGTGCTATCTCTCTCTCTCGCCTGTTCTCTCTCTCACTCCCTCATGCTCTCTCTCTCGCTCCCTCGTGCTCTCTCTCTCTCGTGTGCTCTCTCTCTTTTGTTTGTGCTCTCTCTCTCTCTCGCGTGTGCTCTCTCTGTCTCGCGCGTGCTCTCTCTCTCTATTGCGCGTGCTCTCTCTCTTTCTATTGCGCGTGCTCTCTTTCTCACACACGTTCTCTCTCTCACGTGTGCTCTCTCTCTTGTGCATGCTCTCTCTCTCGCGCGTGCTCTCTCTCTCGTTCCCTCGTGATCTCTCCCTCGCTCCCACGTGCTTTCTCTCTCTCACGCGTGCTCTCTCTGTCATGCGTGCTCGCTCTCTGGCTCCCTCCTGCTCTCTCTCATGCTCCCTCATGCTCTCTCTCTATTGCGCGTGCTCTATCTCGCTCTCGCGCGTGCTCTCTCTCTCTCTCGTGCATGCTCCCTCTCACACGTGTTCTCTTTCTATTGCGCATGCTCTCTCTCTCGCGTGTTCTCTCTTTCGCTCCCTCGTGCTCTCTCTCTTTCACGTGCTCTCTCTCTCTCTCGCGTGCGCTCTCTCTCTCTCGCGGGTGCTCTCTCTCTCATGCGTGCTCGCTCTCTCGCTCCCTCCTGCTCTCTCTCTCACTCCCTCATGCTCTCTCTCTCGCTCCCTCGCTCTCTCTCTTTCGCGTGCTCTCTCTCTCTCTCGCGTGTGCTCTCTCTCTCTCACGTGTGCTCTCTCTCTTGTGCGTGCTCTCTCTCTCATTCCCTCCTGCTCTCTCGCTCCCTCATGCTCTCTCTCTATTGCGTGTGCTCTATCTCTCTCTCGCGCGTGCTCTCTCTCTTGCTCCTTCATGCTCTCTCTCTCTCGCGCGTCCTCTCTCTCTCTCATGCGTGCTCTCTCTCTCTCTATTGCGCGTGCTTTCTCTCTCTCACACGTGTTCTCTCTCTCTCTCGCGCATGCTCTCTCTCTCATGAGTGCTCTCTCTCTCACGCGTGCTCTCTCTCTCGCTCCCTTGTGCTCTCTCCTTCGCTCCCTCGTTCTCTCTCTCTCTCACGCGTGCTCTCTCTCCCTCAAGCGTGCTCTCTCTCTCTCGCGCGTGCTCTCTTTCTCGCGAATGCTCTCTGTCTTACTCTCTCTTGCTCTCGTTCCCTCGTGCTCTCTCTCTCTCTCGCGTGCTCTCTCTCTCGCGTGTGCTCTCTCTCTCTCTCACACGTGCTCTCTCTCTCTCGCAATTGCTCTCTCTCTCGCGTATGCTCTCTCTCTCTCGCGCATGCGCTCTCTCTCTCGCTCGCGTGCTCTCTCTCTCTCTCGCTCATGTGATTGCTCTCTCTCTTGCGCTCTCACTCCCTCATGCTCTCTCTCTCGTGCTCTCTCTCTCTCTCATGCGTGCTCTCTCTCTCATGTGTGCTCTCTCTCTTGTGCGTGCTCTCTCTCTCACGTGTGCTCTCTCTCTCACTCGATTGCTCTCTCTCTACCTCATACATTCTCTCTCTTTTGCACGTGCTCTCTTTCTCTCTTGCACGTGCTCTCTCTCTCTCGCATGCTCTCTCTCTCTCTCTCATGCTCGTTCTCACTCTCTCGCGCGTGCTCTATCTCTCTCTCGCGCGTGCTCTCTCTCTTGCTCCTTCATGCTCTCTCTCTCTCGCGCGTCCTCTCTCTCTCTCATGCGTGCTCTCTCTCTCTCTATTGCGCGTGCTTTCTCTCTCTCACGCATGTTCTCTCTCTCTCTCGCGCATGCTCTCTCTCTCATGAGTGCTCTCTCTCTCGCGCGTGCTCTCTCTCTCGCTCCCTTGTGCTCTCTCCTTCGCTCCCTCGTTCTCTCTCTCTCTCACGCGTGCTCTCTCTCCCTCACGCGTGCTCTCTCTCTCTCGCGCGTGCTCTCTTTCTCGCGAATGCTCTCTGTCTTACTCTCTCTTGCTCTCGTTCCCTCGTGCTCTCTCTCTCTCTCGCGTGCTCTCTCTCTCGCGTGTGCTCTCTCTCTCTCTCACGCGTGCTCTCTCTCTCTCGCAATTGCTCTCTCTCTCGCGTATGCTCTCTCTCTCTCGCGCATGCACTCTCTCTCTCGCTCGCGTGCTCTCTCTCTCTCTCGCTCATGTGATTGCTCTCTCTCTTGCGCTCTCACTCCCTCATGCTCTCTCTCTCGTGCTCTCTCTCTCTCTCATGCGTGCTCTCTCTCTCATGTGTGCTCTCTCTCTTGTGCGTGCTCTCTCTCTCACGTGTGCTCTCTCTCTCACTCGATTGCTCTCTCTCTACCTCGTACATTCTCTCTCTTTTGCACGTGCTCTCTTTCTCTCTTGCACGTGCTCTCTCTCTCTCGCATGCTCTCTCTCTCTCTCTCATGCTCGTTCTCACTCTCTCGCGCGTGCTCTCTCTCTCTCACGCGTGCTCTCTCTCTCTCGCGTGCTCTCTCTCTCTCTCACGTGTGCTCTCTATCTCTCGCGCGTGCTCTCTCTCTCTATTGCACGTGCTCTCTCTCTTTCTCGCACGTGCTCTCTCTCTCACACACATGCTCTCTCTCACGTGTGCTCCCTCTCTCGTGCTTGCTCTCTCTCTCGCGCGTGTTCTCTCTCTCGTTCCCTCGTGCTCTCTCCCTCGCTCCCTCATGCTCTCTCTCTCTCACGCGTGCTCTCTCTCTCTATCTTGCATGTGCTCTCTCCCTCTCTCGCGCGTGCTCTCTCTCTCATGCGTGCTCGCTCCCTCGCTCCCTCCTGCTCTCTCTCTCACTCCCTCATGCTCTCTCTCTATTGTGCGTGCTCTATCTCTCTCTCGCGCATGATCTCTCTCTCTCTCATGCATGCTCCCTCTCACACGTGCTCTCTTTCTATTGCATGTGCTCTCTCTCTCTCTCGCGTGTTCTCTCTCTCGCTCCCTCGTGCTCTCTCTCTCGCTCCCTCGTGCTCTCTCTCTCTCGTGTGCTCTCTCTCTCTCTCGCGTGTGCTCTCTCTCTCTCACGTGTGCTCTCTCTCTCTCTCGCGTGTGCTCTCTCTCTCTTGCGTGTGCTCTCTCTCTCTCGCTCGTGCTCTCTCTCTCTATTGCACGTGCTCTCTCTCTTTCTATTGCGCGTGCTCTCTTTCTCACACATGTTCTCTCTCTCACGTGTGCTCTCTCTCTCGTGCGTGCTCACTCTCTCTCGCGTGTTCTCTCTCTCGCTCCCTCGTGCTCTATCTCTTGCTCCCTCGTGCTCTCTCTCCTTCGCGTGCTCTCTCTCTCTCTCGCGTGTGCTCTCTCTCTCTCGCGCGTGCTCTCTCTCTCATGCGTGCTTGCTCTCTCGCTCCCTCCTGCTCTCTCTCTCACTCCCTCATGCTCTCTCTCTATTGCGCGTGCTTTATCTCTCTCTCACGCGTGCTCTCTCTCTCTCGTGCATGCTCCCTCTCACACATGCTCTCTTTCTATTGCGTGTGCTCTCTCTCTTGCGCGTGCTCTCTCTCTCGTTCCCTCCTGCTCTCTCCCTCCCTCATGCTCTCTCTCTATTGCGTGTGCTCTATCTCTCTCTCGCACATGCTCTCTCTCTCTCTCGTGCATGCTTCCTCTCACATGTGCTCTCTTTCTATTGCGCATGCTCTCTCTCTCTCTCTCGCACATGCTCTCTGTCTTGCGCGTGCTCTCTCTCTCGTTCCCTCCTGCTCTCTCACTCCCTCATGCTCACTCACTATTGCATGTGCTCTCTCTCTCTCTCGCGTCTTCTCTCTCTCGCTCCCTCGTGCTCTCTCTCTCTCGCTCCTTCATGCTCTCTCTCTCTCACGCCCGCTCTCTCTCCCTCCCGCGCATGCTCTCTCTCTCACGCATGCTCTCTGTCTCGCGTGTGCTCTCTCTCTCGCTCCCTCGTGCTCTCTCTCTCGATCCCTCGTGCTCTCTCTGTCTCTCACGCGTGCACTCTCTCTCTCTCGCGCATGGTTCCTCTCTCTCTCTCATGCATGCGCTCTCTCTCTTGGACGCGTGCTCTCTCTCTCACATGATTGCTCTCTCTCGCTCGATTGCTCTCTATCTCTCGCGCGATTGCTCTCTCTCTACCTCGTACACTCTCTCTCTTTTGCACATGGTCTCTCTCTCTCGCACGTGCTCTCTCTCTCTCAGATGTGCTCTCTGTCTCTCACGCAAACTCTCTCTCTCTCGCATATGCTCTCTCTCTCTCTCGTGCTCTCTCTCACTCCCTCGCACGTGCTCTCTCTCTCTCTCGCGTGTGCTCTCTCTCTCGCTCCCTCCTGCTCTCTCTCTCGCTCCCTCATGCTCTCTCTCTATTGCGCATACTCTATCTCTCTCTCGCGCGTGCTCGCTCTCTCTCTCGTGCATGCTCCCTCTCACACGTGTTCTCTTTCTATTGTGCGTGCTCTCTCTCTCTCTCGCGTGTTCTCTCTCTCGCTCCCTCGTGCTCTCCCTCTCGCTCCCTCATGCTCTCTCGCTATTGCGTCCTCTCTCTCTCACGTGATTGCTCTCTATCGTGCGATTGCTCTCTCTCTCTCTTGCACGATTGCTCTCTCTCTCTCGCATGTGCTCTCTGTCTCTCATGCATGCTCTCTCTCTCATGCTCTATCTCTCGCACATGCTCTCTCTGTCTTTCGTGCTCTCTCTCACTCTCTCGCACGTGCTCTCTCTCTCTCTCGCGCGTGCTCTCTCTCATGCGTGCTCGCTCTCTCGCTCCCTCCTGCTCTCTCTCGCTCCCTCATTCTCTCTCTCTATTGCGCGTGCTCTATCTCTCTATCGCTCGTGCTCGCTCTCTCTCGTGCATGCTCCCTCTCACACGTGCTCTCTTTCTATTGCGCGTGCTCTCTCTCTCTCGCACGTGCTCTCTCTCTCGCATGTGCTCTCTGTCTCTCATGCATGCTCTCTCTCATGCTCTCTCTCTCGCACATGCTCTCTCTCTCTCGTGCTCTCTCTCACTCTCTCGCACGTGCTCTCTCTCTCTGTCTCATGCGTGCTCTATCTCTCATGCGTGCTTGCTCTCTCGCTCCCTCCTGCTCTCTCTCTCGCTCGCTCCCTCATGCTCTCTCTCTATTGCGCATGCTCTATCTCTCTCTCGCGCGTGCTCGCTCTCTCTCTCGTGCATGCTCCCTCTCACACGTGCTCTCTTTCTATTGTGCGTGCTCTCTCTCTCTCTCACGCGTGCTCTCTCTCTTGCGTGTGCTCTCTCTCTCGTTCCCTCCTGCTCTCTCGCTCCCTCATGCTCTCTCTCTATTGCGTGTGCTCTATCTCTCTCTCGCGCGTGCTCTCTCTCTCTCTCATGCATGCTCCCTCTCACACATGCTCTCTTTCTATTCTATTGCGCGTGCCCCCTCTCTCTCTCGCGTGTTCTCTCTCTTGCTCTCTCGTGCTCTCTCTCTCACTCCTTCATGCTCTCTCTCTCTCACGCGTGCTCTCTCTCTCTCTCGTGCATGCTCTCTCACGCATGCTCTCTCTCTCGTGCGTGCTCTCTCTCTCGCTCCATCGTGCTCTCTCTCTCGATCCCTCGTGCTCTCTCTGTCTCTCACGCATGCTCCCTCTCTCTCTCGCGCGCATGGTCCCTCTCTCTCTCTCATGCAAGCGCTCTCTCTCTTGGACGCATGCTCTCTCTCGCGTGATTGCACTCTCTCTCTCGCGTGATTGCTCACTCTCCACCTCGTACACTCTCTCTCTTTTGCACATGCTCTCTCTCTCTCTCGCACGTGCTCTCTCTCTCTCACATGTGCTCTCTGTTTCTCACACATGCTCTCTCTCTCATGCTCTCTCTGTCGCACATGCTCTCTCTCTCTCATGCTCTCTCGCACGTGCTCTCTCTCTCTCTCGCTCGTGCTCTCTCTCTCATGCGTGCTCGCTCTCTCGTTCCCTCGTGCTCTCTCTCTCGCTCCCTCGTGTTCTTTCTCTCTCTCTCACGTGCTCTCTCTCTCTCTTGCGTGTGCTCTCTCTCTCTATTGCGCATGCTCTCTCTCTTTCTCGTGCATGCTCTCTCTCTCGTGCCTGCTCTCTCTCTCGTGCATGCTCTGTCTCTCGCTCCCTCGTGCTCTCTCTCTCGCTCCCTCATGCTCTTTCTCTCTCTCACATGTGCTCTCTCTCTCTATCTCGCGTGTGCTCTCTCTCTCTCTCTCGCATGCTCTCTCTCTCGTGCGTGCTCGCTCTCTCGCTCCCTCCTGCTCTCCCTCTCGCTCCCTCATGCTCTCTCGCTATTGCGCGTGCTCTATCTCTCTCTCGCACGTGCTCTCTCTCTCGTGCATGCTCCCTCTCACACGTGGTCTCTTTCTATTGCACGTGCTCTCTCTCTCTCGCACGTGCTCTCTCTCTCGCGCGTGCTCTCTGTTTCAATCCCTCCTGCTCTCTCGCTCCCTCATGCTCTCTCTCTATTGCGCGTGCTCTATCTCTCTCTCGCGTGTGCTCTCTCTCTCGTGCATGCTCCCTCTCACACGTGCTCTCTTTCTATTGTGCGTGCTCTCTCTCTCTCGCGCATTCTCTCTCTCTCGCGCGTGCTCTCTCTCTCTCTCGCGCGTGCTCTCTCTCTCGCGCGTGCTCTCTCTCTCTCTCGCGCATGCTCTCTCTCTCTCGTGCGTGTGCTCTCTCTTGTGTTTGCTCTCTCTCTCACGCGTGCTCTCTCTCTCGCGCGTGCTCTCTCTCTCACTCCCTTGTGCTCTCTCACTCGCTCCCTCGTGCTCTCTCTCTCTCTCACGCGTGCTCTCTCTCTCGCGCGTGCTCTCTCTCTCTCTCGCGCATGCTCTCTCTCTCTCTTGCGTGTGCTCTGTCTCTCTCATGCATGCTCTCTCTCTCCCGCGTGCTCTCTCTCTCACGCGTGCTCTCTCTCTCGCACATGCTCTTGCTCGCGTGTGCTCTCTCTCTCGCTCGCGTGTGCTCTCTCTCTCGCGCGTGCTCTCTGTCTCGCTCCCTCCTGCTCTCTCTCTCTCATGCATGCTCTCTCTCTCACGTGTGCTCTCTCTCTCTCGCGCGTGCTCTCTTTCTCGTGAATGCTCTCTGTCTTGCTCCCTCTTGCTCTCGCTCTCATTCCCTCGTGCTCTCTCTCTCTCGCGTGCTCTCTCTCTCGCGTGTGCTCTCTCTCTCTCTCATGCATGCTCTCTCTCTCGCAAGTGCTCTCTCTCTCGTGTATGCTCTCTCTCTCTCGCGCATGCGCTCTCTCTCGCTCCCTCGTGCTCTCCCTCTCGCTCCCTCATGCTCTCTCGCTATTGCGTCCTCTCTCTCACGTGATTGCTCTCTATCGTGCGATTGCTCTCTCTCTCTATTGCGCGATTGCTCTCTCTCTCTCGCATGTGCTCTCTGTCTCTCATGCATGCTCTCTCTCATGCTCTCTCTCTCGCACATGCTCTCTCTCTCTCGTGCTCTCTCTCACTCTCTCGCACGTGCTCTCTCTCTCTGTCTCATGCGTGCTCTATCTCTCATGCGTGCTTGCTCTCTCGCTCCCTCCTGCTCTCTCTCTCGCTCGCTCCCTCATGCTCTCTCTCTATTGCGCGTGCTCTATCTCTCTCTCGCGCGTGCTCGCTCTCTCTCTCGTGCATGCTCCCTCTCACACGTGCTCTCTTTCTATTGCACGTGCTCTCTCTCTCTCTCACGCGTGCTCTCTCTCTTGCGTGTGCTCTCTCTCTCGTTCCCTCCTGCTCTCTCGCTCCCTCATGCTCTCTCTCTATTGTGCGTGCTCTATCTCTCTCTCGCGCGTGCTCTCTCTCTCTCTCGTGCATGCTCCCTCTCACACATGCTCTCTTTCTATTCTATTGCGCGTGCCCCCTCTCTCTCTCGCGTGTTCTCTCTCTTGCTCCCTCGTGCTCTCTCTCTCACTCCTTCATGCTCTGTCTCTCTCACGCGTGCTCTCTCTCTCTCGTGCATGCTCTCTCACGCATGCTCTCTCTCTCGTGCGTGCTCTCTCTCTCGATCCCTCGTGCTCTCTCTGTCTCTCACGCATGCTCCCTCTCTCTCTCTCATGCAAGCGCTCTCTCTCTTGGACGCATGCTCTCTCTCGCGTGATTGCTCTCTCTCTCTCGCGTGATTGCTCACTCTCTACCTCGTACACTCTCTCTCTTTTGCATATGCTCTCTCTCTCTCTCGCACGTGCTCTCTCTCTCTCACATGTGCTCTCTGTCTCTCACACATGCTCTCTCTCTCATGCTATCTCTGTCGCACATGCTCTCTCTCTCTCGTGCTCTCTCGCACGTGCTCTCTCTCTCTCTCGCTCGTGCTCTCTCTCTCATGCGTGCTCGCTCTCTCGTTCCCTCGTGCTCTCTCTCTCACTCCCTCGTGCTCTTTCTCTCTCTCTCACGTGCTCTCTCTCTCTCTCTCTTGCGCGTGCTCTCTCTCTCTATTGCACATGCTCTCTCTCTCGTGCCTGCTCTCTCTCTCGTGCATGCTCTGTCTCTCGCTCCCTCGTGCTCTCTCTCTCGCTCCCTCATGCTCTTTCTCTCTCTCACATGTGCTCTCTCTCTCTAACTCGCGTGTGCTCTCTCTCTCTCTCTCGCATGCTCTCTCTCTCGTGCGTGCTCGCTCTCTCGCTCCCTCCTGCTCTCCCTCTCGCTCCCTCATGCTCTCTCGCTATTGCGCGTGCTCTATCTCTCTCTCGCACGTGCTCTCTCTCTCGTGCATGCTCCCTCTCACACGTGCTCTCTTTCTATTGCACGTGCTCTCTCTCTCTCGCACGTGCTCTCTCTCTCGCGCGTGCTCTCTGTTTCAATCCCTCCTGCTCTCTCGCTCCCTCATGCTCTCTCTCTATTGCGCGTGCTCTATCTCTCTCTCGCGTGTGCTCTCTCTCTCGTGCATGCTCCCTCTCACACGTGCTCTCTTTCTATTGTGCGTGCTCTCTCTCTCTCTCGCGCATTCTCTCTCTCTCGCGCGTGCTCTCTCTCTCTCTCGCGCATGCTCTCTCTCTCGCGCGTGCTCTCTCTCTCTCTCGCGCATGCTCTCTCTCTCTCGTGCGTGTGCTCTCTCTTGTGTTTGCTCTCTCTCTCACGCGTGCTCTCTCTCTCGCACGTGCTCTCTCTCTCACTCCCTTGTGCTCTCTCACTCGCTCCCTCGTGCTCTCTCTCTCTCTCACGCGTGCTCTCTCTCTCGCGTTTGCTCTCTCTCTCTCTCGCGCATGCTCTCTCTCTCTCTTGCGTGTGCTCTGTCTCTCTCATGCATGCTCTCTCTCTCCCACGTGCTCTCTCTCTCACGCGTGCTCTCTCTCTCGCACATGCTCTTGCTCACGTGTGCTTTCTCTCGCTCGCGTGTGCTCTCTCTCTCGCGCATGCTCTCTGTCTCGCTCCCTCCTGCTCTCTCTCTCGCTCCCTCGTGCTCTCTCACTCTCTCGCGCGTGCTCTCTCTCTTGCGTGTGCTCTCTCTCTCTCTCACGCATGCTCTCTCTCTCTCTCTCGTGCATGCGCTCTCTCTCTCGCTCGCGTGCTCTCTCTCTCTTTCGCTCGTGTGATTGCTCTCCCTCTCTCGCTCTCTCTCTCCCTCGTGCTCTCTCTCTCGTGCTCTCTCTCTCTCATGCGTGCTCTCTATCTCGCGTGTGCTCTCTCTCTTGTGCGTGCTCTCTCTCTCTCACACACGTGCTCTCTCTCTCTCTCTCGCGCGTGGTCCCTCTCTCTCTCTCAAGCATGCGCTCTCTCTCTTGGATGTGTGCTCTCTCTCTCGCGCAATTGCTCTCTCTCGCACGATTGCTCTCTCTCACACGATTGCTCTCTCTCTCTCACGCGATTGCTCTCTCTCTCCCCGTACACTCTCTCTCTTTTGCACGTGCTCTCTCTTTCTCTCATGCATGCTCCCTCTCACATGTGCTCTCTTTCTATTGCGCGTGCTCTCTCTCTCTCGCACGCATGCTCTCTCTCTCTCTCTCTCGCGTGTGCTCTCTCTCTCTCTCGCGTGTCTTCTCTCTCTCTCTCACGCATGCTCTCTCTCTTGCTCCCTCGTGCTCTCTCTCTCGCTCCCTCATACTCTCTCTCTCGCGCGTGCTCTCTCTCTTTCGCGTGTGCTCTCTCTCGATTGCGTGTGCTCTCTCTCTTTCTTGCGCTCGCTATCTCTCTCTCTCGCGCGCGTGCTCTCTCTCGCGCGCGTGCTCTCTCTCTCTCGTTCATGTGCTCTCTCTTGTGTTTGCTCTCTCTCTCACGCATGCTCTCTCTCTCTCGTGCGTGCTCTCTCTCTCGCTCCCTCGTGCTCTCTCTCTCACTCCTTTGTGTTCTCCCTCTCTCAAGCGTGCTCTCTCTCTTGCACGTGCACTCTCTCTCTCGTGCGCGTGCTCTCTCTCTCTCTTGCGTGTGCTCTCTCTCTCTCTCCCGCGTGCTCTCTCTCTCCCGTGTGCTCTCTCTCTCCTGCGTGCTATCTCTCTCGTGCGTGCTTTCTCTCTCGCACGTGCTCTCTCTCTCGTGCGTGCTCTCTCTCTCGCTCGCGTGTGCTCTCTCTCTCATGCGTGCTCTCTTTCTCGCCCGTGCTCTCTGTCTCGCTCCCTCCTGCTCTCTCTCTCGCTCCCTCGTGCTCTCTCTCTCGCTCCCTCATGCTCTTTCTCTCTCTCACATGTGCTCTCTCTCTCTAACTCGCGTGTGCTCTCTCTCTCTCGCTCTCGCATGCTCTCTCGTGCATGCTCGCTCTCTCGCTCCCTCCTGCTCTCCCTCTCGCTCCCTCATGCTCTCTCTCTATTGCGCGTGCTCAATCTCTCTCTCGCACGTGCTCTCTCTCTCGTGCATGCTCCCTCTCACATGTGCTCTCTTTCTATTGCGCGTGCTCTCTCTCTCTCGCACGTGCTCTCTCTCTCGCGCGGGCTCTCTCTTTCATTCCCTCCTGCTCTCTCGCTCCCTCATGCTCTCTCTCTATTGCGCGTGCTCTATCTCTCTCTCGCGTGTGCTCTCTCTCTCGTGCATGCTCCCTCTCACACGTGCTCTCTTTCTATTGTGCGTGCTCTCTCTCTCTCTCGCACATTCTCTCTCTCTCGCGCGTGCTCTCTCTCTCTCTCGCGCGTGCTCTCTCTCTCGCGCGTGCTCTCTCTCTCTCTCGCGCATGCTCTCTCTCTCTCGTGCGTGTGCTCTCTCTTGTGTTTGCTCTCTCTCTCACGCGTGCTCTCTCTCTCGCGCGTGCTCTCTCTCTCACTCCCTTGTGCTCTCTCACTCGCTCCCTCGTGCTCTCTCTCTCGCTCCCTCATGCTCTTTCTCTCTCTCACATGTGCTCTCTCTCTCTAACTCGCGTGTGCTCTCTCTCTCTCGCTCTCGCATGCTCTCTCTCTCGTGCATGCTCGCTCTCTCGCTCCCTCCTGCTCTCCTTCTCGCTCCCTCATGCTCTCTCTCTATTGCGCGTGCTCAATCTCTCTCTCGCACGTGCTCTCTCTCTCGTGCATGCTCCCTCTCACATGTGCTCTCTTTCTATTGCGCGTGCTCTCTCTCTCTCGCAAGTGCTCTCTCTCTCGCGCGGGCTCTCTCTTTCATTCCCTCCTGCTCTCTCGCTCCCTCATGCTCTCTCTCTATTGCGCGTGCTCTATCTCTCTCTCGCGTGTGCTCTCTCTCTCGTGCATGCTCCCTCTCACACGTGCTCTCTTTCTATTGTGCGTGCTCTCTCTCTCTCTCGCGCATTCTCTCTCTCTCTCGCGTGTGCTCACTCTTTCGCGGGTCTTCTCTCTCTCATGCATGCTCTCTCTTGCTCCCTCGTGCTCTCTCTCTCGCTCCCTCGTGCTCTCTCTCTCGCGCGTCCTCTCTCTCTATTGCGTGTGCTCTCTCTCTTTCTTGCGCGTGCTCTCTCTCTCTCTCATGCATGCTCTCTCACGCGCGCGTGCTCTCTCTCGCGCGCGTGCTCTCTCTCTCTCGTGCATGTGCTCTCTCTTGTGTTTGCTCTCTCTCTCACGCGCGCTCTCTCTCTCGCATGTGCTCTCTCTCTCACTCCCTCGTGCTCTCTCTCTCGCTCCCTCGTGCTCTCTCTCTCTCTCATGCGTGCTCCCACTCTCGCGCGTGCTCTCTCTCTCTCTCGCGCATGCTCTCTCTCTCTCGTGCATGTGCTCTCTCTTGTGTTTGCTCTCTCTCTCGCACGTGCTCTCTCTCTCGCGCGTGCTCTCCCTCTCACTCCCTTGTGCTCTCTCTCTCGCTCCCTCGTGCTCTCTCTCTCTCTCACGCATGCTCTCTCTCTCGCGCGTGCTCTCTCTCTCTCTCGCGCATGCTCTCTCTCTCTCTTGCGTGTGCTCTGTCTCTCTCATGCATGCTCTCTCTCTCCCGCGTGCTCTCTCTCTCAAGCGTGCTCTCTCTCTCGCACATGCTCTTGCTCGCGTGTGCTCTCTCTCTTGCTCGCGCGTGCTCTCTCTCTTGCGCGTGCTCTCTCTCTCATTCCCTCCTGCTCTCTCGCTCCCTCATGCTCTCTCTCTATTGTGTGTGCTCTATCTGTCTCTCGCGCGTGCTCTCTCTCTCTCATGCATGCTCCCCCTCACATGTGCTCTCTTTCTATTGCACGTGCTCTCTCTCTCGCGCGTGCTCTCTCTCCTGCGCGTGCTCTCTCTCTCGTTACCTCCTGCTCTCTCGCTCCCTCATGCACTCGCTCTATTGCGCGTGCTCTATCTCTCTCTCGCACGTGCTCTCTCTCTCTCTCGTGCATGCTCCCTCTCACACATGCTCTCTTTCTTTTGCGCGTGCTCTCTCTCTCTCTCTCGCGTGTTCTCTTTCTCGCTCCTTCATGCTCTCTCTCTCTCGTGTGTTCTCTCTCTCTCTCTATTGCGCGTGCTCTCTCTCTCTCACGCGTGGTCTCTCTCTCTCTCGCGCATGCTCTCTCTCTCGTGAGTGCTCTCTCTCTCACGCGTGCTCTCTCTCTCGCTCCCTCGTGCTCTCTCTCTCTCATGCATGCTCTCTCTCTCTCACGCGTGCTCTCTCTCTCTCGCGCGTGCTCTCTTTCTCGCGAATGCTCTCTGTCTTGCTCCCTCTTGCTCTCGCTCTCGTTCCCCCGTGCTCTCTCTCTCTCTCTCGCGTGCTCTCTCTCTCGCGTGTGCTCTCTCTCTCACGCATGCTCTCTCTCTCGCAAGTGCTCTCTCTCTCGCGTATGCTCTCTCTCTCGCGCGCATGCGCTCTCTCTCGCTCGCGTGCTCTCTCTGTCTCTCGCTCATGTGATTGCTCTCTCTCTCGCGCTCTCTCTCCCTCATGCTCTCTCTCTCGTGCTCTCTCTCTCTCTCAAGCGTGCTCTCTCTCTCATGTGTGCTCTCTCTCTTGTGCGTGCTCTCTCTCTCGCGTGTGCTCTCTCTCTCGCGCATGGTCCCTCTCTCTCTCTCACGCATGCGCTCTCTCTCTTGGACACGTGTTCTCTCTCGCGCAATTGCTCTCTCACATGTGATTGCTCCCTCTCACATGATTGCTCTCTCTCTCTCTCGCGCGATTGCTCTCTCTCTACCTCGTACATTCTCTCTCTTTTGCACGTGCTCTCTCTCTCTCTCGCACGCGCTCTCTCTCTCACGCATGCTCTCTCTCTCAAGCTCTCTCTCTTGCGCATGCTCTCTCTCTCTCTCTCTCATGCTCTCTCTCACTCTCTCATGCGTGCTCTCTCTCTCACGCGTGCTCTCTCTCCCGCGCGTGCTCTCTTTCTCGCTCCCTCGTGCTATCTCTCTCGCTCCCTCGTGCCCGCTCTCTCTCTCGCGTGCTCTCTCTCTCTCGCGTGTGCTCTCTCTCTCTCTCGCGCGTGCTCTCTCTCTCTATTGCGCGTGCTCTCTCTCTCTATTGCGCGTGCTCTCTCTCTCTATTGCGCGTGCTCTCTCTTTTTATCGCGCGTGCTCTCCCTCTCACACACGTGCTCTCTCTCACGTGTGCTCTCTCTCTTGTGTGTGCTCTCTCTCTCGCGCGTGCTCTCTCTCTCATTCCCTCGTGCTCTCTCCCTCGCTCCCTTTTGCTCTCTCTCTCTCATGCGTGCTCTCTCTCTCTATCTCGCACGTGCTCTCTCTCTCTCTCGAGCGTGCTCTCTCTCTTATGCGTGCTTGCTCTCTCTCTCCCTCATGCTCTCTCTCTATTGAGCGTGCTCTATCTCTCTGTCGTGCATGCTCTCTCTCTCTCATACATGGTCCCTCTCACACGTGCTCTCTTTCTATTGCGTGTGCTCTCTCTCTCTCTCGCCTGTTCTCTCTCTCGCTCCCTCATGCTCTCTCTCTCGCTCCCTCATGCTCTCTCTCTCTCGTGTGCTCTCTCTCTCGCGTGTGCTCTCTCTCTTTTGTTTGTGCTCTCTCTCTCTCGCGTGTGCTCTCTCTCTCTCGCACGTGCTCTCTCTCTCTATTGCGCATGCTCTCTCTCTTTCTATTGCGCTTGCTCTCTTTCTCACACACGTTCTTTCTCTCACGTGTGCTCTCTCTCTCGTGCGTGCTCTCTCTCTCGCGCGTGCTCTCTCTCTCATTCCCTCGTGATCTCTCCCTCGCTCCCACGTGCTTTCTCTCTCTCACGCGTGCTCTCTCTCTCTATCTCGCACGTGCTCTCTCTCTCTCGCGCATGCTCTCTCTGTCATGCATGCTTGCTCTCTGGCTCCCTTCTGCTCTCTCTCTCGCTCCCTCATGCTCTCTCTCTATTGCGCGTGCACTATCTCGCTCTCGCGCGTGCTCTCTCTCTCTCTCTCGTGCATGCTCCCTCTCACACATGTTCTCTTTCTATTGCGTGTGCTCTCTCTCTCTCTCGCGTGTTCTCTCTCTCGCTCCCTCGTGCTCTCTCTCTTGCTCCCTCGTGCTCTCTCTTTCACGTGCTCTCTCTCTCTTGTGTGCTCTCTCTCTCTCGCGGGTGCTCTCTCTCTCATGCGTGCTCTCTCTCTCGCTCCCTCCTGCTCTCTCTCCCACTCCCTCATGCTCTCTCTCGCTCCCTCGTGCTCTCTCTCTTTCGCGTGCTCTCTCTCTTGCGTGTGCTCTCTCTCTCTCTCACGCGTGCTCTCTCTCTTGCGCATGCTCTCTCTCTCATTCCCTCCTGCTCTCTCGCTCACTCATGCTCTCTCTCTATTGCGCGTGCTCTATCTCTCTCTCGCGCGTGCTCTCTCTCTCTCTGGCTTGCGCGTGCTCTCTCTCTCGTTCCCTCCTGCTCTCTCACTCCCTCATGCTCTCTCTCTATTGTGCGTGCTCTATCTCTCTCTAGCGCGTGATCTCTCTCTCTCGTGCATGCACCCTCTCACACATGATCTCTTTCTATTCTATTGCATGTGCTCTCTCTCGCTCTTGGGTGTTCTCTCTCTCGCTCCCTCGTGCTCTCTCTCTCGCTTCTTCATGCTCTCTCTCTCTCTCACGCGTGCTCTCTCTCTCTCTCGCGGATGCTCTCTCTCTCACGCGTGCTCTCTCTCTCTCTCTCGCGCATGTTCCCTCTCTCTCTCTCATGCATGCGCTCTGTCTCTTAGACGCGTCCTCTCTCTCTCACGTGATTGCTCTCTCTCGTGCGATTGCTCTCTCTCTCTCTCGCTCGATTGCTCTCTCTCTACCTCGTACACTCTCTCTCTTTTGCACATGCTCTCTCTCTCTCGCACGTGCTCTCTCTCTCTCGCATTTGCTCTCTGTCTCTCATGCATGCTCTCTCTCTCATGCTCTCTCTCTCGCACATGCTCTCTCTCTTTCGTGCTCTCTCTCACTCTCTCGCACGTGCTCTCTCTGTCATGCGTGCTCGCTCTCTGGCTCCCTCCTGCTCTCTCTCTTGCTCCCTCACGCTCTCTCTCTATTGCACGTGCTCTATCTCGCTCTCGCGCATGCTCTCTCTCTCTCTCATGCATGCTCCCTCTCACACGTGTTCTCTTTCTATTGTGCGTGCTCTCTCTCTCTCTCGCGTGTTCTCTCTCTCGCTCCTTCGTGCTCTCCCTCTCGCTCCCTCATGCTCTCTCACTATTGCGTCCTCTCTCTCTCACGTGATTGCTCTCTATCGTGCGATTGCTCTCTCTCTCTCTTGCGTGATTGCTCTCTCTCTCTCGCATGTGCTCTCTGTCTCTCAAGCATGCTCTCTCTCTCATGCTCTCTCTCTCGCACATGCTCTCTCTGTCTTTCGTGCTCTCTCTCACTCTCTCACACGTGCTGTCTCTCTCTCTCGCGCGTGCTCTCTCTCATGCGTGCTCGCTCTCTCGCTCCTGCTCTCTCTCGCTCCCTCATTCTCTCTCTCTATTGCGCGTGCTCTATCTCTCTCTCGCGCGTGCCCGCTCTCTCTCGTGCATGCTCCCTCTCACACGTGCTCTCTTTCTATTGCGCGTGCTCTCTCTCTCACGCGTGCTCTCTCTCTTGCGTGTGCTCTCTCTCTCGTTCCCTCCTGCTCTCTCGCTCCCTCATGCTCTCTCTCTATTGCGTGTGCTCTATCTCTCTCTCGCACATGCTCTCTCTCTCTCGTGCATGCTCCCTCTCACACATGCTCTTTTTCTATTCTATTGCGTGTGCTCCCTCTCTCTCTCACGTGTTCTCTCTCTTGCTCCCTCGTGCTCTCTCTCTCACTCCTTCATGCTCTCTCTCTCTCACACGTGCTCTCTCTCTCTCTCGTGCATGCTCTCTCTCTCACGCATGCTCTCTCTCTCGCACGTGCTCTCTCTCTCGCTCCATCGTGCTCTCTCTCTGGATCCCTCGTGCTCTCTCTGTCTCTCACGCATGCTCTCTCTCTCTCTCTCGCGCATGGTCCCTCTCTCTCTCTCATGCATGCGCTCTCTCTCTTGGACGCGTGCTCTCTCTCGCGTGATTGCTCTCTCTCTCTCGTGCGAGTGCTCTCTCTCTACCTCATACACTCTCTCTCTTTTGCACATGCTCTCTCTCTCTCGCACGTGCTCTCTCTCTCTCGTTTGTGCTCTCTGTCTCTCACACATGCTCTCTCTCTCATGCTCTCTCTGTAGCACATGCTCTCTCTCTCTCTCGCTCGTGCTCTCTCTCTCGTGCATGCTCGCTCTCTCGCTCCCTTGTGCTATCTCTCTCGCTCCCTCGTGCTATCTCTCTCGCTCCCTCGTGCTCTCTCTCTCTCTCTCTCACGTGCTCTCTCTCTCTCTCGCTCGTGCTCTCTCTCTCGTGCGTGCTCGCTCTCTCGCTCCCTCGTGCTATCTCTCTTGCTCCCTCGTGCTCTCTCTCTCTCTCGCGTGCTCTCTCTCTCTCTCTTGTGCGTGCTCTCTCTCTCTATTGCGCATGCTCTCTCTCTTTCTCGCGCATGCTCTCTCTCTTGTGCATGCTCTCTCTCTCATGCGTGCTCTCTCTCTCGCTCTCTCGTGCTCTCTCTCTCGTTCCCTCGTGCTCTTCCTCTCTCTCACATGTGCTCTCTCTCTCTATCTCGCGTGTGCTCTCTCTCTCTCTCGCATGCTCTCTCTCTCTCTCGTGCATGCTCCCTCTCACACGTGCTCTCTCTCTATTGCGCGTGCTCTATCTCTCGCGCGTGCTTTCTCTCTCTCTCTCGTGCATGCTCCCTCTCACACATGCTCTCTTTCTATTACACGTGCTCTCTCTTTCTTTCTCGCGCATTCTCTGTCTCTCTCGCGTGTGCTCTCTCTCTCTCGCGTGTTTCTCTCTCTCTCAAGCATACTCTCTCTCTTGCTCCCTCGTGCTCTCTCTCTCACTCCCTCATGCTCTCTCTCTCACGCGTCCTCTGTCCCTCTCTATTGCGTGAGCTCTCTCTCTTGTGCATGCTCTCTCTCTCTCACGCATGCTCTCTCACGTGCGTGTGCTCTCACCCGCGCGCGTGCTCTCTCTCTCTCATGCGTGTGCTCTCTCTTGTGTTTGCTCTCTCTCTCATGCGTGCTCTCTCTCTTGCACGTGCTCTGTCTCTCGCTCCCTCGTGCTCTCTCTCTCGGTCCCTCGTGCTCTCTCTCTCTCTCACGCATGCTCTCTCTCTCGCGCGTGCTGTCTCTCTCTCTCTTGCATGTGCTCTGTCTCTCTCATGCATGCTCTCTCTCTCCCGCGTGCTCTCTCTCTCATGTGTGCTCTCTCTCTCGCGCATGCTCTCGCTCGCGTGTGCTCTCTCTCTCGCTTGCGTGTGCTCTCTTTCTCGCGCGTGCTCTCTGTCTCGCTCCCTCCTGCTCTCTGTTTCGCTCCCTTGTGCTCTCTCTCTCTCTCGGGCGTGCTCTCTCTCTTGCGTGTGCTCTCTCTCTCTCTCACGCATGCTCTCTCTTTCTCTCTCGTGCATGCGCTCTCTCTCTCACTCGTGTGCTCTCTCTCTCTTTCGCTCGTTTGATTGCTCTCCCTCTTTCGCTCTCTCTCTCCCTCGTGCTCTCTCTCTCGTGCTCTCTCTCTCTCACGCGTGCTCTCTCTCTCGCGTGTGCTCTCTCTCTTGTGCGTGCTCCCTCTCTCTCTCACGCGTGCTCTCTCTCTCTCTCTCGCGTGTGGTCCCCCTCTCTCTCTCACGCATGCGCTCTCTCTCTTGGCTGCGTGCTCTCTCTCTCACGCGATTGCTCTCTCTCGCACGATTGCTCTCTCTCACACGATTGCTCTCTCTCTCTCGCGCGATTGCTCTCTCTCTCCCCGTACACTCTCTCTCTTTTGCACGTGTTCTCCCTCTCTCTCATGCATGCTCCCTCTCACACGTGCTCTCTTTCTATTGCGCGTGCTCTCTCTCTCGCACGCATGCTCTCTCTCTCTCTCTCTCTCTCTCTCGTGTGTGCTCTCTCTCTCTCTCGCGTGTCTTCTCTCTCTCTCTCACGCATGCTCTCTCTCTTGCTCCCTCGTGCTCTCTCTCTCTCGCTCCCTCATACTCTCTCTCTCGCGCATGCTCTCTCTCTTTTGCGTGTGCTCTCTCTCTCTATTGCGTGTGCTCTCTCTCTTTCTTGCGTGTGCTCTCTCTCTGTCTCTCGCGCGTGCTCTCTCTCGCGCGCGTGCTCTCTCTCGCGCGCGTGCTCTCTCTCTCTCGTTCATGTGCACTCTCTTGTGTTTGCTCTCTCTCTCACGCATGCTCTCTCTCTCTCACGCGTGCTCTCTCTCTTGCACGTGCTCTCTCTCTCTCGCGCGCGTGCTCTCTCTCTCTCTTGTGTGTGCTTTCTCTCTCTCATGCGTGCTCTCTCTCTCCCACGTGCTCTCTCTCTCCTGCGTGCTATCTCTCTCGCGCGTGCTCTCTCTCGTGCGTGCTCTCTCTCTCGCTCGCGTGTGCTCTCTCTCTCGCGCGTGCTGTCTTTCTCGCGCATGCTCTCTGTCTCGCTCCCTCCTGCTCTCTCTCTCGATCCCTCGTGCTCTCTCTCTCTCTCTCTCGCGAGTGCTCTCTCTCTTGCGTGTGCTCTCTCTCTCTCTCACGCATGCTCTCTCTCTCTCTCTCGTGCATGCACTCTCTCTCTCATTCATGTGCTCTCCCTCTCTTTCGCTCGTGTGATTGCTCTCCCTCTCTCGCTCTCTCTCCCCCTCGTGCTTTCTCTCTCAATGCTCTCTCTTTCTCACGCGTGCTCTCTCTCTCACGTGTGCCCTCTCTCTTGTGCGTGCTCTATCTCACGCGTGCTCTCTCTCTCTCTCTTGCGCGTGGTCCCTCTCTCTCTCTCACGCATGCGCTCTCTCTCTTGGATGCGTGCTCTCTCTCTCACGTGATTGCTCTCTCTCGTGTGATTGCTCTCTCTCTCTCTCGTATGATTGCTCTCTCTCTACCTCATACACTCTCTCTCTTTGGCACATGCTCTCTCTCTCACGTGCTCTCTCTCTCTCGCATGTGCTCTCTGTCTCACACATGCTCTCCCTCTCATCTCTCTCTGTCGCACATGCTCTCTCTCTCGTGCTCTCTCTCACTCTCTCGCATGTGCTCTCTCTCTCTCTCGCTCGTGCTCTCTCTCTCGTGCGTGCTCGCTCTCTCGCTCCCTCGTGCTATCTCTCTCGCTCCCTCGTGCTCTCTCTCTCTCTCACGTGCTCTCTCTCTCTCTCTTGCGCGTGCTCTCTCTCTCTATTGCCCATGCTCTCTCTCTTTCTCGCGCCTGCTCTCTCTCTCGTGCATGCTCTCTCTCTCGTGTGTGCTCTCTCTCTCGCTCCCTCGTGCTCTCTCTCTCGCTCCCTCGTGCTCTATCTCTCTCTCACATGTGCTCTCTCTCTCTCTTTCGCATGCTCTCTCTCTCGTGCGTGCTCGCTCTCTCGCTCCCTCCTGCTCTCTCTCTATTGCGCGTGCTCTATCTCTCTCTCGCGCGTGCTCTCTCTCTCTCTCGTGCATGCTCCCTCTCACACGTGCTCTCTTTCTATTGCGTGTGCTCTCTCTCTCTCGCACGTGCTCTCTCTCTCGCGCGTGCTCTCTCTCTCGCTCCCTCGTGCTCTCTCTCTCTCGTGTGCTCTCTCTCTCTCTCGCGTGTGCTCTCTCTCTTTCGTTTGTGCTCTCTCTCTCTCACGTGTGCTCTCTCTCTCTCGCGCGTGCTCTCTCTCTATTGCGCGTGCTCTCTCTCTTTCTATTGCGCGTGCTCTCTTTCTCACACACGTTCTCTCTCTCACGTGTGCTCTCTCTCTCGTGCGTGCTCCCTCTCTCGCGTGTGCTCTCTCTCTCGTTCCCTCGTGATCTCTCCCTCGCTCCCACGCGCTTTCTCTCTCTCACGCGTGCTCTCTCTCTCTATCTCGCACGTGCTCTCTCTCTCTCGCGCGTGCTCTCTCTGTCATGCGTGCTCGCTCTCTGGCTCCCTCCTGCTTTCTCTCTCACTCCCTCATGCTCTCTCTCTATTGCGCGTGCTCTCTCTCTCTCTCGTGTGTTCTCTCTCTCACTCCCTCGTGCTCTCTCTCTCGCTCCCTCGTGCTCTCTCTCTTTCACGTGCTCTCTCTCTCTCTCGCGTGTGCTCTCTCTCTCTCGTGGGTGCTCTCTCTCTTATGCATGCTCGCTCTGTCGGTCCCTCCTGCTCTCTCTCTCACTCCCTCATGCTCTCTCTCTCGCTCCCTCGTGCTCTCTCTCTTTCGCGTGCTCTCTCTCTCTCTCGCGCGTGCTCTCTCTCTCTCGTGCATGCTTCCTCTCACACGTGCTCCCTTTCTATTGCGCGTGCTCTCTCTCTATCGCGCGTGTTCTCTTTCTCGTTCCCTCCTGCTCTCTCACTCCCTCATGCTCTCTCTCTATTGCGCGTGCTCTATCTCTCTCTAGCACGTGATCTCTCTCTCTCATGCATGCACCCTCTCACACATGATCTCTTTCTATTCTATTGCACGTGCTCTCTCTCTCTCTCGTGTGTTCTCTCTCTCGCTCCCTCGTGCTCTCTCTCTCGCTCCTTCATGCTCTCTCTCTCACACGCGCGCTCGCTCTCTCTCGCGCATGCTCTCTCTCTCACGCATGCTCTCTCTCTCGCGTGTGCTCCCTCTCTCGCTCCCTCGTGCTCTCTCTCTCGATCCCTCGTGCTCTCTCTGTCTCTCACGCGTGCTCTCTATCTCTCTCTTGCGCATGTTCCCTCTCTCTCATGCATGCGCTCTATCTCTTAGACGCGTCCTCTCTCTCTCACGTGATTGCTCTCTCTCGTGCGATTGCTCTCTCTCTCTCTCGCGCGATTGCTCTCTCTCTACCTCATACACTCTCTCTCTTTTGCACATGCTTTCTCTCTCTCTCACACTTGCTCTCTCTCTCTCGCATGTGCTCTCTGTCTCTCATGCATGCTCTCTCTCATGCTCTCTCTCTCGCACATGCTCTCTCTCTTTCGTGCTCTCTCTCACTCTCTCGCACGTGCTCTCTCTCTCTGTCTCATGCGTGCTCTATCTCTCATGCGTGTTCGCTCTCTCGCTCCCTCCTGCTCTCTCTCCCGCTCGCTCCCACATGCTCTCTTTCTATTGCGCGTGCTCTCTCTCTCTCTCACGCATGCTCTCTCTCTTGCGTGTGCTCTCTCTCTCGTTCCCTCCTGCTCTCTCGCTCCCTCATGCTCTCTCTCTATTGCGTGTGCTCTATCTGTCTCTCGCGCATGCTCTCTCTCTCTCTCGTGCATGCTCCCTCTCACACATGCTCTCTTTCTATTCTATTGCGCGTGCCTCCTCTCTCTCTCGCGTGTTCTCTCTCTTGCTCCCTCGTGCTCTCTCTCTCACTCCTTCATGCTCTCTCTCTCTCACGTGTGCTCTTTCTCTCTCGTGCATGCTCTCTCACGCATGCTCTCTCTCTCGCGCGTGCTCTCTCTCTCGCTCCATCGTGCTCTCTCTCTCGATCCCTCGTGCTCTCTCTGTCTCTCACGCATGCTCCCTCTCTCTCTCGCGTGCATGGTCGCTCTCTCTCTCTAATGCATGCACTCTCTCTCTTGGATGCATGCTCTCTCTCGCGTGATTGCTCTCTCTCTCTCGCGTGATTGCTCTCTCTCTACCTCGTACACTCTCTCTCTTTTGCACATGCTCTCTCTCTCTCTCGCATGTGCTCTCTCTCTCTCTCGCATGTGCTCTCTGTCTCTCACACATGCTCTCTCTCTCATGCTCTCTCTGTCGGACATGCTCTCTCTCTCTCGTGCTCCTTCGCACGTGCTCCCTCTCTCTCTCGCTCGTGCTCTCTCTCTCGTGCGTGCTCACTCTCTCGCTCCCTCGTGCTCTCTCTCTCGCTCCCTCGTGCTCTTTCTCTCTCTCTCACGTGCTCTCTCTCTCTCTCTCTTGTGCGTGCTCTCTCTCTCTATTGCGCATGCTCTCTCTCTTTCTCTTGCATGTTCTCTCTCTCATGCATGCTCTCTCTCTCGTGCATGCTCTCTCTCTCGCTCCCTCGTGCTCTCTCTCTATTGTGCGTTCTCTATCTCTCTCTCGCGTGTGCTCTCTCTCTCGTGCATGCTCCCTCTCACACGTGCTCTCTTTGTATTGTGCGTGCTCTCTCTCTCTCTCACGCATGCTCTCTCTCTCTCGTGCGTGTGCTCTCTCTTGTGTTTGCTCTCTCTCTCACGCGTGCTCTCTCTCTCGCGCGTGCTCTCTCTCTCTCTCGCGCATGCTCTCTCTCTCTCGTGCGTGTGCTCTCTCTTGTGTTTGCTCTCTCTCTCACGCGTGCTCTCTCTCTCGCGCGTGCTCTCTCTCTCACTCCCTTGTGCTCTCTCTCTCGCTCCCTCGTGCTCTCCCGCTCTCTCACGCGTGCTCTCTCTTTCGCGCATTCTCTCTCTCTCTCTCGCGCATGCTCTCTCTCTCTTGCATGTGCTCTGTCTCTCTCATGCATGCTCTCTCTCTCCCGCGTGCTCTCTCTCTCACGCGTGCTCTCTCTCTCGCACATGCTCTTGCTCGCATGTGCTCTCTCTCTCGCTCGCGTGTGCTCTCTCTCTCGCGCGTGCTCTCTGTCTCGCTCCCTCCTGCTCTCTCTCTCGCTCCCTCGTGCTCTCTCTCTCTCTGACGCGTGCTCTCTCTCTCGCACATGCTCTTGCTCGCGTGTGCTCTCTCTCTCGCTCGCGTGTGCTCTCTCTCTCGCGCGTGCTCTCTGTCTCGCTCCCTCCTGCACTCTCTCTCGCTCCCTCGTGCTCTCTCACTCTCTCGCGCATGCTCTCTCTCTTGCGTGTGCTCTCTCTCTCTCTCACGCATGCTCTCTCTCTCTCCCTCTCGTGCATGCGCTCTCTCTCTCGCTCGCGTGCTCTGTCTCTCTTTCGCTCGTGTGATTGCTCTCCCTCTCTCGCTCTCTCTCTCCCTCGTGCTCTCTCTCTCGTGCTCTCTCTCTCTCATGCGTGCTCTCTCTCTCGCGTGTGCTCTCTCTCTTGTGCGTGCTCTCTCTCTCTCTCACACGTGCTCTCTCTCTCTCTCGCGCGTGGTCCCTCTCTCTCTCTCACGCATGCGCTCTCTCTCTTGGATGCGTGCTCTCTCTCTCGCGCGATTGCTCTCTCTCGCACGATTACTCTCTCTCACACGATTGCTCTCTCTCTCTCTCACGCGATTGCTCTCTCTCTCCCCGTACACTCTCTCTCTTTTGCACGTGCTCTCTCTTTCTCTCATGCATGCTCCCTCTCACACGTGCTCTCTTTCTATTGCGCGTGCTCTCTCTCTCTCGCACGCATGCTCTCTCTCTTGCTCCCTCGTGCTCTCTCTCTCGCTCCCTCATACTCTCTCTCTCGCGTGTGCTCTCTCTCTTTCGCGTGTGCTCTCTCTCTCTCTATTGCGTGTGCTCTCTCTCTTTCTTGCGCTTGCTCTCTCTCTCCCTCGCGTGCGTGCTCTCTCTCGCGCGCGTGCTCTCTCTCTCTCGTTCATGTGCTCTCTCTTGTGTTTGCTCTCTCTCTCACACATGCTCTCTCTCTCTCATGCGTGCTCTCTCTCTCGCTCCCTCGTGCTCTCTCTCTCGCTCCTTTGTGCTCTCTCTCTCTCTCACGCGTGCTCTCTCTCTTGCACGTGCACTCTCTCTCTCGCGCACGTGGTCTCTCTCTCTCTTGCGTGTGCTCTCTCTCTCTCTCCCGCGTGCTCTCTCTCTCCCGCGTGCTCTCTCTCTCCTGCGTGCTATCTCTCTCGTGCGTGCTCTCTCTCTCGCACGTGCTCTCTCTCTCGTGCGTGCTCTCTCTCTCGCTTGCGTGTGCTCTCTCTCTCGTGCATGCTCTCTTTCTCGCGTGTGCTCTCTGTCTCGCTCCCTCCTGCTCTCTCTCTCGCACCCTCGTGCTCTCTCTCATCTCGCGTGTGCTCTCTCTCTTGCGTGTGCTCTCTCTCTCTCTCACGCATGCTCTTTCTCTCTCTCTCTCGTGCATGCACTCTCTCTCTTGCTCACGTGCTCTCTCTCTCTTTCACTCGTGTGATTGCTCTCCCTCTCTCACTCTCTCTCCCCCTCTTGCTCTCTCTCTCATGCTCTCTCTCTCTCACGCGTGCTCTCTCTCTCGCGTGTGCCCTCTCTCTTGTGCGTGCGCTCTCTCTCACGCGTGCTCTCTCTCTCTCTCTCTTGCGCGTGGTCCCTCTCTCTCTCTCACGCATACGCTCTCTCTCTTGGATGCGTGCTCTCTCTCTCATGTGATTGCTCTCTCTCGCGTGATTGCTCTCTCTCTACCTCATACACTCTCTCTCTTTTGCACATGCTTTCTCTCTCTCGCACATGCTCTCTCTCGCATGTGCTCTCTGTCTCTCACGCATGCTCTCTCTCTCATGCTCTCCCTCTCGCACATGCTCTCTCTCTTGTGCTCTCTCTCACTCTCTCGCGCATGCTCTCTCTCTCGTGCGTGCTCACTCTCTCGCTCCCTCGTGCTAGCTCTCTCGCTCCCTCGTGCTCTCTCTCTCGCGTGCTCTCTCTCTCTCTCTCGCGTGTGCTCTCTCTCTCTCTCTTGCGCATGCTCTCTCTCTCTATTGCGCATGCTCTTTCTCTTTCTCGCGCATACTCTCTCTCTCATGCATGCTCTCTCTCTCACGCTTGCTCTCTCTCTCGCTCTCTCGTGCTCTTTCTCTCTCTCACATGTGCTCTCTCTCTCATGCGTGCTCGCTCTCTTGCTCCCTCCTGCTCTCTCTCTCGCTCCCTCATGCTCTCTCTCTATTGCGCGTGCTCTATCTCTCTCTCGCGCATGCTCTCTCTCTCTCTCGTGCATGCTCCCTCTCACACGTGCTCTCTTTCTATTGCGCGTGCTCTCTCTCTCTCTCGCACGTGCTCTCTCTCTCGTGCGTGCTCTCTCTCTCATTCCCTCCTGCTCTCTCGCTGCCTCATGCTCTCTCTCTATTGCGTGTGCTCTATCTCTCTCTCGCGCGTGCTCTCTCTCTCTCTCTCTTGTGCATGCTCCCTCTCACACGTGCTCTCTTTCTATTGCGCGTGCTATCTCTCTCTCTCGCGCATTCTCTCTCTCTCTCTCGCATGTGCTCTCTCTCTCTCTCTCTCATGCATGCTCCCTCTCACACGTGCTCTCTTTCTATTGCGCGTGCTCTCTCTCTCTCACACGCATGCTCTCTCTCTTGCTCCCTCGTGCTCTCTCTCTCGCTCCCTCATGCCCTCTCTCTCTCGCGCGTCCTCTCTCTCTCTATTGCGTGTGCTCTCTATCTTTCTTGCGCGTGCTCTCTCTCTCGCGCGCGTGCTCTCTCTCTCTCATGCATGTGCTCTCTCTTGTGTTTGCTCTCTCTCTCACACGTGCTCTCTCTCTCGCACGTGCTCTCTCTCTCGCTCCCTCGTGCTCTCTCTCTCGCTCCCTCGTGCTCTCTCTCTCATTCACGTGTGCTCTCTCTCTCGCGCATGCTCTCTCTATCTCTCGCGCATGCTCTCTCTCTCTTGCATGTGCTCTGTCTCTCTCATGCGTGCTTTCTCTCTCCCGCGTGCTCTCTCTCTCACGCGTGCTCTCTCTCTCGCGCGTGCTCTCTCTCGTGTGTGCTCTCTTTCTCGCTCGCGTGTGCTCTCTCTCTCGCGTGTGCTCTCTTTCTCGCGCGTGCTCTCTGTCTCGCTCCCTCCTGCTCTCTCACTCGCTCCCTCGTGCTCTCTCTCTCTCTCGCACATGCTCTCTCTCTTGCATGTGCTCTCTCTCTCTCATGCATGCTCTCTCTCTCTCTCTCTCGTGCATGCGCTCTCTCTCTCGCTCGCGTGCTCTCTCTCTCTTTCACTCGTGTGATTGCTCTCCCTCGCTCGCGCTCTCTCTCCCTCGTGCTCTCTCTCTCATGCTCTCTCTCTCTCACGCGTGCTCTCTCTCTCGCGTGTGCTCTCTCTCTTGTGCGTGCTCTCTCTCTCATGCGCGTGGTCCCTCTCTCTCTCTCACGCATGTGCTCTCTTTCTTGGATGCGTGCTCTCTCTCTCGCGCGATTGCTCTCTCTCGCACGATTGCTCTCACTCACACGATTGCTCTCTCTCTCTCTCGCGCGATTGCTCTCTCTCTCCTTCGTACACGCTCTCTCTTTTGCACGTGCTCTCTCTTTCTCTCGTGCATGCTCCCTCTCACACGTGCTCTCTTTCTATTGCGCGTGCTCTCTCTCTCTCGCACGCGTGCTCTCTCTCTCTCTCGCGTGTCTTCTCTCTCTCTCTCACGCATGCTCTCTCTCTTGCTTCCTCGTGCTCTCTCTCTCGCTTCCTCATACTCTCTCTCGTGCGTCCTCTCTCTCTTTTGCATGTGCTCTCTCTCTCTCTATTGCGTGTGCTCTCTCTCTTTCTTGCGCGTGCTCTCTCTCTCTCTCTCACGCATGCTCTCTCTCACGCGCGTGCTCTCTCTCGTGCGCGTGCTCTCTCTCTCGTGCATGTGCTCTCTCTTGTGTTTGCTCTCTCTCTCACGCATGCTCTCTCTCGCGCAAGCTCTCTCTGTCGCTCCCTCGTGCACTCTCTCTCTCTCTCGCGCGTGCTCTATCTCTCTCTCGCGCGTGCTCTCTCTCTCTCTTGCGTGTGCTCTCTCTCTCTCATGCGTGCTCTCTCTCTCCCGCTTGCTCTCTCTCTCCCGCGTGCTATCTCTCTCACGCGTGCTCTCTATCTCGCGTGTGCTCTCTCTCTCGCGCGTGCTCTCTTTCTCGCACATGCTCTCTGTCTCGCTCCCTCCTGCTCTCTCTCTTGCTCCCTCGTGCTCTCTCTCTCTCTCGCGTGTGCTCTCTCTCTTGCGTGTGCTCTCTCTCTCACGCATGCTCTCTCTCGCTCTCTCGTGCATGCGCTCTCTCTCTCACTCACATGCTCTCTCTCTCTCTCTCGCACGTGGTCCCTCTCTCTCTCTCACGCATGCGCTCTCTCTCTTGGATGCGTGCTCTCTCTCTCACGTGATTGCTCTCTCTCACACGATTGCTCTCTCTCTCTCTCACGTGATTGCTCTCTCTCTCCCTCGTACACTCTCCCTTTTGCATGTGCTCTCTCTCTCTCTCTTGCATGCTCCCTCTCACACGTGCTCTCTTTCTATTGCACGTGCTCTCTCTCTCTCGCATGTGCTCTCTCTCTCTCTCACGTGTCTTCTCTCTCTCTCTCACGCGTGCTCTCTCTCTTGCTCCCTCATGCTCTCTCTCTCGCTCCCTCATGCTCTGTCTCTCTCGCACGTCCTCTCTCTCTTTTGCGCGTGCTCTCTCACTCTCTAATGCGCGTGCTCTCTCTCTTTCTTGCGTGTGCTCTCTCTCTCATGCGTGCTCTCTCTGTCGCGCGTCCTCTCTGTCTTTTGCGCGTGCTTTCTCACTCTCTAATGCGCGTGCTCTCTCTCTTTCTTGCGTGTGCTCTCTCTCTCGCTTGTGTGTGCTCTCTCTCTCTCGCGTGTGCTCTCTTTCTCGCGTGTTCTCTCTGTCTCGCTCCCTCCTGCTCTCTCTCTCTCGCTCCCTTGCGCTCTCTCTCTCTCTCTCACGCGTGCTCTCTCTCTTGCTTGTGCTCTTTCTCTCTCTCACACGTGCTCTCTCTCTCGCACGTGCTCTCTCTCTCGCTCCCTTGTGCTCTCTCTCTCTAATGCGCGTGCTTTCTCTCTCGCGTATTTTCTCTCTCGCTCCCTTGTGCTCTCTCTCTTGCTCCCTCATACTCTCTCTCTCTCTCGCGCATGCTCTCTCTCTCTCACGCATGCTCTCTCTCTCGCTCCCTCGTGATCTCTCTCTCGCTCCCTCGTACTCTCTCTGTCTCTCACTTGTGCTGTCTCTCTGACTCGCGCTTGCTCTCTCTCTCTCTCCCTCATGCTCTCTCTCTCTCGCATGTGCTCTCTCTCTCTCTCACACGTTCTCTCTCTCTCCCTCGTGCTCTCTCTCTCTCTTGCGCATGCTCTCTCTCTCTCGCGCGTGCTCTCTCTCTCGCTCGCGTGTGCTCTCTCTCTCGTGCGTGCTCTGCTCTCTGTCTCTCTCGCACGTGCTCTCTCTCTCTGTTGCGTGTGCTCTCTCTCTCTCATGCGTGCTCTCTCTCTTGCGCGTGCTCTCTCACTCGTGCGTGCTCTCTCTCACTCGCGTGTGCTCTCTCTCTCGCGCATGCTCTCTTTCTCGCGTGTGCTCTCTGTCTCGCTCCCTCCTGCTCTCTCTCTCGCTCCCTCATGTTCTCTCTCTCTCGTGCGTCCTCTCTCTCTTGTGTGTGCTCTCTCTCTCTCACGCCTGCTCTCTCTCTCTCTCGTGCATGCGCTCTCTCTCTCGCCCGCGTGCTCTCTCTCTCATTCGCTCGTGTGATTGCTCTCCCTCTCTCGCTCTCTCTCTCCCTCGTGCTTTCTCTCTTGTGCTCTCTCTCTCTCGCACATGCTCTCTCTCTCTCTCGCGCATGCTCTCTCTCTCGCTCCCTCGTGCTCTCTCTCTCCTGCTCCCTCGTAATCTCTCTGTCACTCACGGGTGCTCTCTCTCTGTCTCGCGCGTGCTCTCTCTCTCTCTCGTGCATGCTCTCTCTCTCGTGTGTGCTATCTCTCTCGCTCCCTGCTGCTCTCTCTCTCGCTCCCTCATGCTCTCTCTCTATTGCGCGTGCTCTATCTCTCTCTCGCATGTGCTCTCTCTCTCTCGCTTGTGCTCTCTCTCTCTCACGCATGCTGTCTCCCTCATGCTCTTTCTCTTGTGCTCTCTCTCTCGTGCTCTATCTCTCTCTCTCGCACGTGCTCTCTCTCTCATGCAAGCTCTCTCTCTCGCGCGTGCTCTTTCTCACTTTCTCGTGCTCTCTCTCTCACTCCCTCGTGCTCTCTCTCTTGCTCCCTCATGCTCTCTCTCTATTGCACGTGCTCTATCTCTCTCTTGCATGTGCTCTCTCTCTCTCTCGCGTGTGCTCTCTCTCTCTCACGCATTCTCTCTCTCTCATGCTCTCTCTCATGCTCTCTCTCTCGTGCTCTCTCTCTCTCACACGTGGTCTCTCTCTCACGCGTGCTCTCTCTCACGTTTGCTCTTTCTCGCTTCCTCGTGCTCTCTCTCTCACTCCATTGTGCTCTCTCTCTTGCTCCTTTGTGCTCTCTCTCTCTCTCGCGTGTGCTCTCTCTCTCTATTGCGCGTGCTCTCTCTCTATTGCGCTTGCACTCTCTCTTTCTCGCGCGTGCTCTCTCTCTCTCACATGTGCTCCCTCTCTCTCACGCACATGCTCTCTCTCGCGCATGCACTCTCCCTTGTGCGTGCTCACTCTCTCGCGCTTGCTTTCTCTCTCGCTCCCTCGGGCTCTCTCTCTCATGCGTGCTCTCTCTCTCTCTCGCTCGTGCGATTGCTCTCTCTCTCGCTCTCTCTCTCCCTCATGCTCTCTCTCTCGTGCTCTCTCTCTCTCACGCGTGCTCTCTCTCTCGTTTGTGCTCTCTCTCTTGTGCCTGCTCTCTCTCGCATGTTCCCTCTCTCTCTCGTGCATGCTCTGTCTCTCTCTCTCGTGCATGCTCCCTCACTCTATCTCATGCATGTGCTCTCTCTCGCACGTGTGCTCTCTCCCTCGCGCGATTGCTCTCTCTTGCGCGATTGCTCTCTCTCGCACGATTGCTCTCTCTCTCTCGTGCCTGCTCTCTCTCTCGCTTCCTCGTGCTCTCTCTCTCACTCCCTCGTGCTCTCTCTCTCTCTCTCTCACGCGTGCTCTCTCTCTCTCTCGCGCGTGCTCTCTGTCTCTCACGTTTGCTCTTTCTCTCTCAGGCGTGCTCCCTTTCTCGTGCGTGCTGCTGTCTCCCTCCCTCTTGCTCTCTATCTCGCTCCCTCGTGCTCTCTCTCTCTCTCACGCGTGCTCTCTCTCTCTCTCGCGTGTTCTCTCACTCGCTCCTTCGTGCTCTTTCTCTCGCTCCCTCGTGCTCTCTCTCTCGCTCCCTCATGCTCTCTCTCTCTCTCGCACGTGCACTCTCTCTCTCTCGCGTGTGCTTTCTCTCTCTCTCATGCGTGCTCTCTCTCTATTGCACGTGCTCTCTCTCTCTCTTGCACGTGCTCTCACGCGTGCTCTCTCTCTCACGTGTGCTCTCTCTCTCGCGCATGCTCGCTCTCTCGCTCCCTCGTGCTCTCTCTCTCGTGCTCTCTCTCTCGCTCGCACGTGCTCTCTCTCTCGCTTCCTCGTGCTCTCTCTCTCACTCCCTCGTGCTCTCTCTCTCTCGTGCTCTCTCTCTCTCTCGCACGTGCTCTCTCTCTCGCGCGTGATCTCTCTCTCGCGCGTGCTCTCTCTCTCGCTTCCTCGTGCTCTCTCTCGCTCCCTCGTGCTCTCTCTCTCTCGCGCATACTCTCTCTCTCTCTCGCGCGCGTGCTCTCTATCTCTCACGTTTGCTCTCTCTCTCTCGCGTGCTCCCTTTCTCGTGCGTGCTGTCTGTCTCGCCCACTCTTGCTCTCTCTCTCGCTCCCTTGTGCTCTCTCTCTCTCTATTGCGCGTGCTTTCTCTCTCTCTCTCACGTGTTTTCTTTCTCGCTCCCTTGTGCTCTCTCTCTTGCTCCCTCATACTCTCTCTCTCCCTCGCGCATGCTCTCTCTCTCTCGCGCATGCTCTCTCTCTCACTCCCTCGTGCTCTCTCTCTCGCTCCCTTGTACTCTCTCTGTCTCTCACGCGTGCTCTCTCTCTGTCTCGCGCGTGCTCTCTCTCTCTCGCGCATGCTCTCTCTCTTGTGCGTGCTCTCTCTCTCACTCCCTCATAATCTCTCTCTCACTCCCTCATGCTCTCTCTCTCTCTTGCATGTGCTCTCTCTCTCTCTCACGCGTTCTCTCTCTCTCCCTCGTGCTCTCTCTCTCGCTCGCGTGTGCTCTCTCTCTCGCGCGTGCTCTCTTTCTCGCGTGTGCTCTCTGTCTCGCTCCCTCCTGCTCTCTCTCTCGCTCCCTTGTGCTCTCTCTCTGTCTGGCGCGTGCTCTCTCTCTTGTGTGTGCTCTCTCTCTCTCTCACGCATGCTCTCTCTCTCTCTCGTGCATGCGCTCTCTCTCTCGCTCGCGTGCTCTCTCTCTCTTTCGCTCGTGTGATTGCTCTCGCTCTCTCGCTCTCTCTCTCCCTCGTGCTCTCTCGCTCGTGCTCTCTCTCTCTCACGCGTGCTCTCTCTCTCGCATGTGCTCTCTCTCTTGTGCCTGCTCTCTCTCTCTCTCACGCATGCTCTCTCTCTCTCTCTCGCGCGTGGTCCCTCTCTCTCTCTCACGCATGCACTCTCTCTCTTGGATGCGTGCTCTCCCTCTCGCGCGATTGCTCTCTCTCGCACGATTGCTCTCACACGATTGCTCTCTCTCTCTCTCGTGCGACAGCTCTCTCTCTCCCTCGTACACTCTCTCTCTTTTGCACATGCTCTCTCTCTCTCTCTTGCATGCTCCCTCTCACACGTGCTCTCTTTCTATTGCGCGTGCTCTCTCTCTCTCTCTCACGCGTGCTCTCTCTCTCGCTCCCTCATGCTCTCTCTCTCGCTCCCTCATGCACTCTCTCTCTCGCGCGTCCTCTCTCTCTCTCGCGCATGCTCTCTCAATCTCTATTGCGCATGCTCTCTCCCTTTCCTGCGCGTGCTCTCTCTCTCTCTCTCGTGCGTGTTCTCTCTCACGTGCTCTCTCTCACGCGTGCTCTCTCTCTTGCTCCCTCGTGCTCTCTCTCTCTCGCGCATGCTCTCTATCTCTCACGTTTGCTCTCTCTCTCTCACGTGTTCTCCCTTTCTCATGCATGCTGTCTGTCTTGCTCCCTCTTGCTCTCTCTCTCGCTTCCTCCTGCTCTCTCTCTCGCTCCCATATGCTCTCTCTCTATTGCACGTGCTCTATCTCTCTCTCGCACGTGCTCTCTCTCTCTCTCGTGTGTGCTCTCTCTCTCTCACGCATGCTCTCTCTCTCATGGTCTCTCTCTCGTGCTCTCTCTCTCGTGCTCTCTCTCTCTCGCACGTGCTCTCTCTCTTGTGCGTGCTCTCTCTCTCTATTGCGCGTGCTCTCTCTCTCTATTGCGCGTGCTCTCTCTCTTTCTCGCGCGTGCTCTCTCTCTATCACGTGTGCTCTCTCTCTCTCGTGCATGCGTTCTCTCTCGTGCAAGCACTCTCTCTCGTGCATGCACGCTCTCTCGCGCTTGCTCTCTCTCTCGCTCCCTCATGCTCTCTCTCACTCCCTCGTGCTCTCTCTCTCACGCGTGCTCTCTCTCTCTCTCGCTCGTGCGATTGCTCTCTCTATCTCGTTCTCTCTCTCCCTCGTGCTCTCTCTCTCGTGGTCTCTCTCTCTCACGCATGCTCTCTCTCTCTCGCGTGTGCTCTCTCTCTTGTGCGTGCTTTCTCTCTCGCATGTTCTCTCTCTCTCTCGTGCGTGCTCTGTCTCTCTCTCTTGCGCATGCTCTCTCTCTCTCTCTCGCACGTGCTCTCTCTCTCTCGCGCATGCTCTCTCAATCTCTATTGCGCATGCTCTCTCCCTTTCCTGCGCCTGCTCTCTCTCTCTCTCTCGTGCGTGTTCTCTCTCACGTGCTCTCTCTCACGTGTGCTCTCTCTCTTGCTCCCTCGTGCTCTCTCTCTCTCGCGCATGCTCTCTATCTCTCACGTTTGCTCTCTCTCTCTCACGCGTTCTCCCTTTCTCATGCATGCTGTCTGTCTCGCTCCCTCTTGCTCTCTCTCTCGCTTCCTCCTGCTCTCTCTCTCGCTCCCATATGCTCTCTCTCTATTGCACGTGCTCTATCTCTCTCTCGCACGTGCTCTCTCTCTCTCTCGCGTGTGCTCTCTCTCTCTCACGCATGCTCTCTCTCTCATGGTCTCTCTCTCGTGCTCTCTCTCTCGTGCTCTCTCTCTCTCGCACGTGCTCTCTCTCTTGTGCGTGCTCTCTCTCTCTATTGCGCGTGCTCTCTCTCTCTATTGCGCGTGCTCTCTCTCTTTCTCGCGCGTGCTCTCTCTCTATCACGTGTGCTCTCTCTCTCTCGTGCATGCGTTCTCTCTCGCGCAAGCACTCTCTCTCGTGCATGCACGCTCTCTCGCGCTTGCTCTCTCTCTCGCTCCCTCATGCTCTCTCTCACTCCCTCGTGCTCTCTCTCTCACGCGTGCTCTCTCTCTCTCTCGCTCGTGCGATTGCTCTCTCTATCTCGTTCTCTCTCTCCCTCGTGCTCTCTCTCTCGTGGTCTCTCTCTCTCACGCATGCTCTCTCTCTCTCGCGTGTGCTCTCTCTCTTGTGCGTGCTTTCTCTCTCGCTTGTTCTCTCTCTCTCTCGTGCGTGCTCTGTCTCTCTCTCTTGCGCATGCTCTCTCTCTCTCTCTCGCACGTGCTCTCTCTCTCTCGCGCATGCTCTCTCAATCTCTATTGCGCATGCTCTCTCCCTTTCCTGCGCCTGCTCTCTCTCTCTCTCTCGTGCGTGTTCTCTCTCACGTGCTCTCTCTCACGTGTGCTCTCTCTCTTGCTCCCTCGTGCTCTCTCTCTCTCGCGCATGCTCTCTATCTCTCACGTTTGCTCTCTCTCTCTCACGCGTTCTCCCTTTCTCATGCATGCTGTCTGTCTCGCTCCCTCTTGCTCTCTCTCTCGCTTCCTCCTGCTCTCTCTCTCGCTCCCATATGCTCTCTCTCTATTGCACGTGCTCTATCTCTCTCTCGCACGTGCTCTCTCTCTCTCTCGCGTGTGCTCTCTCTCTCTCACGCATGCTCTCTCTCTCATGGTCTCTCTCTCGTGCTCTCTCTCTCGTGCTCTCTCTCTCTCGCACGTGCTCTCTCTCTTGTGCGTGCTCTCTCTCTCTATTGCGCGTGCTCTCTCTCTCTATTGCGCGTGCTCTCTCTCTTTCTCGCGCGTGCTCTCTCTCTATCACGTGTGCTCTCTCTCTCTCGTGCATGCGTTCTCTCTCGCGCAAGCACTCTCTCTCGTGCATGCACGCTCTCTCGCGCTTGCTCTCTCTCTCGCTCCCTCATGCTCTCTCTCACTCCCTCGTGCTCTCTCTCTCACGCGTGCTCTCTCTCTCTCTCGCTCGTGCGATTGCTCTCTCTATCTCGTTCTCTCTCTCCCTCGTGCTCTCTCTCTCGTGGTCTCTCTCTCTCACGCATGCTCTCTCTCTCTCGCGTGTGCTCTCTCTCTTGTGCGTGCTTTCTCTCTCGCATGTTCTCTCTCTCTCTCGTGCGTGCTCTGTCTCTCTCTCTTGCGCATGCTCTCTCTCTCTCGCACGTGCTCTCTCTCTCGCATGTGCTCTCTCTCTCTCTCGCGCGTGCTCTCTATCTCTCACATTTGCTCTCTCTCTCGCGTGTGCTCCCTTTCTCGTGCGTGCTGTCTGTCTTGCTCCCTCTTGCTCTCTCTCTCGCTCCCTTGTGCTCTCTCTCTCTAATGCGCGTGCTTTCTCTCTCTCTCGCGTATTTTCTCTCTCGCTCCCTTGTGCTCTCTCTCTTGCTCCCTCATACTCTCTCTCTCTCTCGCGCATGCTCTCTCTCTCTCACGCATGCTCTCTCTCTCGCTCCCTCGTGATCTCTCTCTTGCTCCCTCGTACTCTCTCTGTCTCTCACTTGTGCTGTCTCTCTGTCTCGCGCTTGCTCTCTCTCTCTCTCCCTCATGCTCTCTCTCTCTCGCATGTGCTCTCTCTCTCTCTCACACGTTCTCTCTCTCTCCCTCGTGCTCTCTCTCTCTCTTGCGCATGCTCTCTCTCTCTCGCGCGTGCTCTCTCTCTCGCTCGCGTGTGCTCTCTCTCTTGTGCGTGCTCTGCTCTCTGTCTCTCTCGCACGTGCTCTCTCTCTCTGTTGCGTGTGCTCTCTCTCTCTCATGCGTGCTCTCTCTCTTGCGCGTGCTCTCTCTCTCGTGCGTGCTCTCTCTCTCACTCGCGTGTGCTCTCTCTCTCGCGCATGCTCTCTTTCTCGCGTGTGCTCTCTGTCTCGCTCCCTCCTGCTCTCTCTCTCGCTCCCTCATGTTCTCTCTCTCTCGCGCGTCCTCTCTCTCTTGTGTGTGCTCTCTCTCTCTCACGCCTGCTCTCTCTCTCTCTCGTGCATGCGCTCTCTCTCTCGCCCGCGTGCTCTCTCTCTCATTCGCTCGTGTGATTGCTCTCCCTCTCTCGCTCTCTCTCTCCCTCGTGCTTTCTCTCTTGTGCTCTCTCTCTCTCGCACATGCTCTCTCTCTCTCTCGCGCATGCTCTCTCTCTCGCTCCCTCGTGCTCTCTCTCTCCTGCTCCCTCGTAATCTCTCTGTCACTCACGCGTGCTCTCTCTCTGTCTCGCGCGTGCTCTCTCTCTGTCTCGCGCGTGCTCTCTCTCTCTCTCGTGCATGCTCTCTCTCTCGTGTGTGCTATCTCTCTCGCTCCCTGCTGCTCTCTCTCTCGCTCCCTCATGCTCTCTCTCTATTGCGCGTGCTCTATCTCTCTCTCGCATGTGCTCTCTCTCTCTCGCTTGTGCTCTCTCTCTCTCACGCATGCTGTCTCCCTCATGCTCTTTCTCTTGTGCTCTCTCTCTCGTGCTCTATCTCTCTCTCTCGCACGTGCTCTCTCTCTCATGCAAGCTCTCTCTCTCGCGCGTGCTCTTTCTCACTTTCTCGTGCTCTCTCTCTCACTCCCTCGTGCTCTCTCTCTTGCTCCCTCATGCTCTCTCTCTATTGCACGTGCTCTATCTCTCTCTTGCATGTGCTCTCTCTCTCTCTCGCGTGTGCTCTCTCTCTCTCACGCATTCTCTCTCTCTCATGCTCTCTCTCATGCTCTCTCTCTCGTGCTCTCTCTCTCTCGCACGTGGTCTCTCTCTCACGCGTGCTCTCTCTCACGTGTGCTCTTTCTCGCTTCCTCGGTGCTCTCTCTCTCACTCCATTGTGCTCTCTCTCTTGCTCCTTTGTGCTCTCTCTCTCTCTCGCGTGTGCTCTCTCTCTCTATTGCGCGTGCTCTCTCTCTATTGCGCTTGCACTCTCTCTTTCTCGCGCGTGCTCTCTCTCTCTCACATGTGCTCCCTCTCTCTCACGCACATGCTCTCTCTCGCGCATGCACTCTCCCTTGTGCGTGCTCACTCTCTCGCGCTTGCTTTCTCTCTCGCTCCCTCGGGCTCTCTCTCTCACGCGTGCTCTCTCTCTCTCTCGCTCGTGCGATTGCTCTCTCTCTCGCTCTCTCTCTCCCTCATGCTCTCTCTCTCGTGCTCTCTCTCTCTCACGCGTGCTCTCTCTCTCGTGTGTGCTCTCTCTCTTGTGCCTGCTCTCTCTCTCGCATGTTCCCTCTCTCTCTCGTGCATGCTCTGTCTCTCTCTCTCGTGCATGCTCCCTCTCTCTATCTCATGCATGTGCTCTCTCTCGCACGTGTGCTCTCTCCCTCGCGCGATTGCTCTCTCTTGCGCGATTGCTCTCTCTCGCACGATTGCTCTCTCTCTCTCGTGCCTGCTCTCTCTCTCGCTTCCTCGTGCTCTCTCTCTCACTCCCTCGTTGCTCTCTCTCTCTCTCTCTCACGCGTGCTCTCTCTCTCTCTCGCGCGTGCTCTCTGTCTCTCACGTTTGCTCTTTCTCTCTCAGGCGTGCTCCCTTTCTCGTGCGTGCTGCTGTCTCCCTCCCTCTTGCTCTCTATCTCGCTCCCTCGTGCTCTCTCTCTCTCTCACGCGTGCTCTCTCTCTCTCTCGCGTGTTCTCTCACTCGCTCCTTCGTGCTCTCTCTCTCGCTCCCTCGTGCTCTCTCTCTCGCTCCCTCATGCTCTCTCTCTCTCTCGCACGTGCACTCTCTCTCTCTCGCGTGTGCTTTCTCTCTCTCTCATGCGTGCTCTCTCTCTATTGCACGTGCTCTCTCTCTCTCTTGCACGTGCTCTCACGCGTGCTCTCTCTCTCACGTGTGCTCTCTCTCTCGCGCATGCTCGCTCTCTCGCTCCCTCGTGCTCTCTCTCTCGTGCTCTCTCTCTCGCTCGCACGTGCTCTCTCTCTCGCTTCCTCGTGCTCTCTCTCTCACTCCCTCGTGCTCTCTCTCTCTCTCATGCTCTCTCTCTCTCTCTCGCACGTGCTCTCTCTCTCGCGCGTGATCTCTCTCTCGCGCGTGCTCTCTCTCTCGCTTCCTCGTGCTCTCTCTCGCTCCCTCGTGCTCTCTCTCTCTCGCGCATACTCTCTCTCTCTCGCGCGCGTGCTCTCTATCTCTCACGTTTGCTCTCTCTCTCTCGCGTGCTCCCTTTCTCGTGCGTGCTGTCTGTCTCGCCCACTCTTGCTCTCTCTCTCGCTCCCTTGTGCTCTCTCTCTCTCTATTGCGCGTGCTTTCTCTCTCTCTCTCACGTGTTTTCTTTCTCGCTCCCTTGTGCTCTCTCTCTTGCTCCCTCATACTCTCTCTCTCCCTCGCGCATGCTCTCTCTCTCTCGCACATGCTCTCTCTCTCACTCCCTCGTGCTCTCTCTCTCGCTCCCTCGTACTCTCTCTGTCTCTCACGCGTGCTCTCTCTCTGTCTCGCGCGTGCTCTCTCTCTCTCGCGCATGCTCTCTCTCTTGTGCGTGCTCTCTCTCTCACTCCCTCATAATCTCTCTCTCACTCCCTCATGCTCTCTCTCTCTCTTGCATGTGCTCTCTCTCTCTCTCACGCGTTCTCTCTCTCTCCCTCGTGCTCTCTCTCTCGCTCGCATGTGCTCTCTCTCTCGCGCGTGCTCTCTTTCTCGCGTGTGCTCTCTGTCTCGCTCCCTCCTGCTCTCTCTCTCGCTCCCTTGTGCTCTCTCTCTGTCTGGCGCGTGCTCTCTCTCTTGTGTGTGCTCTCTCTCTCTCTCACGCATGCTCTCTCTCTCTCTCGTGCATGCGCTCTCTCTCTCGCTCGCGTGCTCTCTCTCTCTTTCGCTCGTGTGATTGCTCTCGCTCTCTCGCTCTCTCTCTCCCTCGTGCTCTCTCGCTCGTGCTCTCTCTCTCTCACGCGTGCTCTCTCTCTCGCATGTGCTCTCTCTCTTGTGCCTGCTCTCTCTCTCTCTCACGCATGCACTCTCTCTCTTGGATGCGTGCTCTCCCTCTCGCGCGATTGCTCTCTCTCGCACGATTGCTCTCACACGATTGCTCTCTCTCTCTCTCGTGCGACAGCTCTCTCTCTCCCTCGTACACTCTCTCTCTTTTGCACATGCTCTCTCTCTCTCTCTTGCATGCTCCCTCTCACACGTGCTCTCTTTCTATTGCGCGTGCTCTCTCTCTCTCTCTCACGCGTGCTCTCTCTCTCGCTCCCTCATGCTCTCTCTCTCGCTCCCTCATGCACTCTCTCTCTCGCGCGTCCTCTCTCTCTCTCGCGCATGCTCTCTCAATCTCTATTGCGCATGCTCTCTCCCTTTCCTGCGCGTGCTCTCTCTCTCTCTCTCGTGCGTGTTCTCTCTCACGTGCTCTCTCTCACGCGTGCTCTCTCTCTTGCTCCCTCGTGCTCTCTCTCTCTCGCGCATGCTCTCTATCTCTCACGTTTGCTCTCTCTCTCTCACGCGTTCTCCCTTTCTCATGCATGCTGTCTGTCTCGCTCCCTCTTGCTCTCTCTCTCGCTTCCTCCTGCTCTCTCTCTCGCTCCCATATGCTCTCTCTCTATTGCACGTGCTCTATCTCTCTCTCGCACGTGCTCTCTCTCTCTCTCGCGTGTGCTCTCTCTCTCTCACGCATGCTCTCTCTCTCATGGTCTCTCTCTCGTGCTCTCTCTCTCGTGCTCTCTCTCTCTCGCACGTGCTCTCTCTCTTGTGCGTGCTCTCTCTCTCTATTGCGCGTGCTCTCTCTCTCTATTGCGCGTGCTCTCTCTCTTTCTCGCGCGTGCTCTCTCTCTATCACGTGTGCTCTCTCTCTCTCGTGCATGCGTTCTCTCTCGCGCAAGCACTCTCTCTCGTGCATGCACGCTCTCTCGCGCTTGCTCTCTCTCTCGCTCCCTCATGCTCTCTCTCACTCCCTCGTGCTCTCTCTCTCACGCGTGCTCTCTCTCTCTCTCGCTCGTGCGATTGCTCTCTCTATCTCGTTCTCTCTCTCCCTCGTGCTCTCTCTCTCGTGGTCTCTCTCTCTCTTGCACGTGCTCTCTCTCACGCGTGCTCTCTCTCTCACGTGTGCTCTCTCTCTCGCGCATGCTCGCTCTCTCGCTCCCTCGTGCTCTCTCTCTCGTGCTCTCTCTCTCGCTCGCACGTGCTCTCTCTCTCGCTTCCTCGTGCTCTCTCTCTCACTCCCTCGTGCTCTCTCTCTCTCTCTCTCGTGCTCTCTCTCTCTCTCTCGCACGTGCTCTCTCTCTCGCGCGTGATCTCTCTCTCGCGCGTGCTCTCTCTCTCGCTTCCTCGTGCTCTCTCTCGCTCCCTCGTGCTCTCTCTCTCTCGCGCGTACTCTCTCTCTCTCGCGCGCGTGCTCTCTATCTCTCACGTTTGCTCTCTCTCTCTCGCGTGCTCCCTTTCTCGTGCGTGCTGTCTGTCTCGCCCACTCTTGCTCTCTCTCTCGCTCCCTTGTGCTCTCTCTCTCTCTATTGCGCGTGCTTTCTCTCTCTCTCTCACGTGTTTTCTTTCTCGCTCCCTTGTGCTCTCTCTCTTGCTCCCTCATACTCTCTCTCTCCCTCGCGCATGCTCTCTCTCTCTCACGCATGCTCTCTCTCTCGCTCCCTCGTGATCTCTCTCTCGCTCCCTCGTACTCTCTCTGTCTCTCACTTGTGCTGTCTCTCTGTCTCGCGCTTGCTCTCTCTCTCTCTCCCTCATGCTCTCTCTCTCTCGCATGTGCTCTCTCTCTCTCTCACGCGTTCTCTCTCTCTCCCTCGTGCTCTCTCTCTCTCTTGCGCATGCTCTCTCTCTCTCGCGCGTGCTCTCTCTCTCGCTCGCGTGTGCTCTCTCTCTCGTGCGTGCTCTCTTTCTCGCGCATGCTCTCTGTCTCTCTCGCACGTGCTCTCTCTCTCTGTTGCGTGTGCTCTCTCTCTCTCATGCGTGCTCTCTCTCTTGCGCGTGCTCTCTCTCTCGTGCGTGCTCTCTCTCTCACTCGCGTGTGCTCTCTCTCTCGCGCATGCTCTCTTTCTCGCGTGTGCTCTCTGTCTCGCTCCCTCCTGCTCTCTCTCTCGCTTCCTCATGCTCTCTCTCTCTCTCGCGCGTCCTCTCTCTCTTGTGTGTGCTCTCTCTCTCTCACGCCTGCTCTCTCTCTCTCTCGTGCATGCGCTCTCTCTCTCGCTCGCGTGCTCTCTCTCTCATTCGCTCGTGTGATTGCTCTCCCTCTCTCGCTCTCTCTCTCCCTCGTGCTTTCTCTCTTGTGCTCTCTCTCTCTCGCACGTGCTCTCTCTCTCTCTCGCGCATGCTCTCTCTCTCGCTCCCTCGTGCTCTCTCTCTCCTGCTCCCTCGTAATCTCTCTGTCACTCACGCGTGCTCTCTCTCTGTCTCGCGCGTGCTCTCTCTCTCTCTCGTGCATGCTCTCTCTCTCGTGTGTGCTATCTCTCTCGCTCCCTGCTGCTCTCTCTCTCGCTCCCTCATGCTCTCTCTCTATTGCGCGTGCTCTATCTCTCTCTCGCATGTGCTCTCTCTCTCTCTCGCTTGTGCTCTCTCTCTCTCACGCATGCTGTCTCCCTCATGCTCTTTCTCTTGTGCTCTCTCTCTCTTGCTCTATCTCTCTCTCTCGCACGTGCTCTCTCTCTCATGCAAGCTCTCTCTCTCGCGCGTGCTCTTTCTCACTTTCTCGTGCTCTCTCTCTCACTCCCTCGTGCTCTCTCTCTTGCTCCCTCATGCTCTCTCTCTATTGCACGTGCTCTATCTCTCTCTTGCATGTGCTCTCTCTCTCTCTCGCGTGTGCTCTCTCTCTCTCACGCATTCTCTCTCTCTCATGCTCTCTCTCATGCTCTCTCTCTCGTGCTCTCTCTCTCTCGCACGTGGTCTCTCTCTCACGCGTGCTCTCTCTCACGTGTGCTCTTTCTCGCTTCCTCGTGCTCTCTCTCTCACTCCATTGTGCTCTCTCTCTTGCTCCTTTGTGCTCTCTCTCTCTCTCGCGTGTGCTCTCTCTCTCTATTGCACGTGCTCTCTCTCTATTGCGCTTGCACTCTCTCTTTCTCGCGCGTGCTCTCTCTCTCTCACATGTGCTCCCTCTCTCTCACGCACATGCTCTCTCTCGCGCATGCACTCTCCCTTGTGCGTGCTCACTCTCTCGCGCTTGCTTTCTCTCTCGCTCCCTCGGGCTCTCTCTCTCACGCGTGCTCTCTCTCTCTCTCGCTCGTGCGATTGCTCTCTCTCTCGCTCTCTCTCTCCCTCATGCTCTCTCTCTCGTGCTCTCTCTCTCTCACGCGTGCTCTCTCTCTCGTGTGTGCTCTCTCTCTTGTGCCTGCTCTCTCTCTCGCATGTTCCCTCTCTCTCTCGTGCATGCTCTGTCTCTCTCTCTCGTGCATGCTCCCTCTCTCTATCTCATGCATGTGCTCTCTCTCGCACGTGTGCTCTCTCCCTCGCGCGATTGCTCTCTCTTGCGCGATTGCTCTCTCTCGCACGATTGCTCTCTCTCTCTCGTGCCTGCTCTCTCTCTCGCTTCCTCGTGCTCTCTCTCTCACTCCCTCGTGCTCTCTCTCTCTCTCTCTCGCGCGTGCTCTCTCTCTCTCTCGCGCGTGCTCTCTGTCTCTCACGTTTGCTCTTTCTCTCTCAGGCGTGCTCCCTTTCTCGTGCGTGCTGCTGTCTCCCTCCCTCTTGCTCTCTATCTCGCTCCCTCGTGCTCTCTCTCTCTCTCACGCGTGCTCTCTCTCTCTCGCGTGTTCTCTCACTCGCTCCTTCGTGCTCTCTCTCTCGCTCCCTCGTGCTCTCTCTCTCGCTCCCTCATGCTCTCTCTCTCTCTCGCACGTGCACTCTCTCTCTCTCGCGTGTGCTTTCTCTCTCTCTCATGCGTGCTCTCTCTCTATTGCACGTGCTCTCTCTCCCTCTTGCACGTGCTCTCACGCGTGCTCTCTCTCTCACGTGTGCTCTCTCTCTCGCGCATGCTCGCTCTCTCGCTCCCTCGTGCTCTCTCTCTCGTGCTCTCTCTCTCGCTCGCACGTGCTCTCTCTCTCGCTTCCTCGTGCTCTCTCTCTCACTCCCTCGTGCTCTCTCTCTCTCTCTCGTGTGCTCTCTCTCTCTCTCTCGCGCGTGCTCTCTCTCTCGCGCGTGCTCTCTCTCTCGCGCGTGCTCTCTCTATCACTCCCTTGTGCTCCATCTCGCTCCCTCGTGCTCTCTCTCTCTCGCGCATACTCTCTCTCTCTCGCGCGCGTGCTCTCTATCTCTCACGTTTGCTCTCTCTCTCTCGCGTGCTCCCTTTCTCGTGCGTGCTGTCTGTCTCGCCCACTCTTGCTCTCTCTCTCGCTCCCTTGTGCTCTCTCTCTCTATTGCGCGTGCTTTCTCTCTCTCTCTCACGTGTTTTCTTTCTCGCTCCCTTGTGCTCTCTCTCTTGCTCCCTCATACTCTCTCTCTCCCTCGCGCATGCTCTCTCTCTCTCGCGCATGCTCTCTCTCTCACTCCCTCGTGCTCTCTCTCTCGCTCCCTCGTACTCTCTCTGTCTCTCACGCGTGCTCTCTCTCTGTCTCGCGCGTGCTCTCTCTCTCTCGCGCATGCTCTCTCTCTTGTGCGTGCTCTCTCTCTCACTCCCTCATAATCTCTCTCTCACTCCCTCATGCTCTCTCTCTCTCTTGCATGTGCTCTCTCTCTCTCTCACGCGTTCTCTCTCTGTAACTCGTGCTCTCTCTCTCGCTCGCGTGTGCTCTCTCTCTCGCGCGTGCTCTCTTTCTCGCGTGTGCTCTCTGTCTCGCTCCCTCCTGCTCTCTCTCTCGCTCCCTTGTGCTCTCTCTCTGTCTGGCGCGTGCTCTCTCTCTTGTGTGTGCTCTCTCTCTCTCTCACGCATGCTCTCTCTCTCTCTCGTGCATGCGCTCTCTCTCTCGCTCGCGTGCTCTCTCTCTCTTTCGCTCGTGTGATTGCTCTCGCTCTCTCGCTCTCTCTCTCCCTCGTGCTCTCTCGCTCGTGCTCTCTCTCTCTCACGCGTGCTCTCTCTCTCGCATGTGCTCTCTCTCTTGTGCCTGCTCTCTCTCTCTCTCACGCATGCTCTCTCTCTCTCTCTCGCGCGTGGTCCCTCTCTCTCTCTCACGCATGCACTCTCTCTCTTGGATGCGTGCTCTCCCTCTCGCGCGATTGCTCTCTCTCGCACGATTGCTCTCACACGATTGCTCTCTCTCTCTCTCGTGCGACAGCTCTCTCTCTCCCTCGTACACTCTCTCTCTTTTGCACATGCTCTCTCTCTCTCTCTTGCATGCTCCCTCTCACACGTGCTCTCTTTCTATTGCACGTGCTCTCTCTCTCTCTCTCACGCGTGCTCTCTCTCTCGCTCCCTCATGCTCTCTCTCTCGCTCCCTCATGCACTCTCTCTCTCGCGCGTCCTCTCTCTCTCTCGCGCATGCTCTCTCAATCTCTATTGCGCATGCTCTCTCCCTTTCCTGCGCGTGCTCTCTCTCTCTCTCTCGTGCGTGTTCTCTCTCACGTGCTCTCTCTCACGCGTGCTCTCTCTCTTGCTCCCTCGTGCTCTCTCTCTCTCGCGCATGCTCTCTATCTCTCACGTTTGCTCTCTCTCTCTCACGCGTTCTCCCTTTCTCATGCATGCTGTCTGTCTTGCTCCCTCTTGCTCTCTCTCTCGCTTCCTCCTGCTCTCTCTCTCGCTCCCATATGCTCTCTCTCTATTGCACGTGCTCTATCTCTCTCTCGCACGTGCTCTCTCTCTCTCTCGCGTGTGCTCTCTCTCTCTCACGCATGCTCTCTCTCTCATGGTCTCTCTCTCGTGCTCTCTCTCTCGTGCTCTCTCTCTCTCGCACGTGCTCTCTCTCTTGTGCGTGCTCTCTCTCTCTATTGCGCGTGCTCTCTCTCTCTATTGCGCGTGCTCTCTCTCTTTCTCGCGCGTGCTCTCTCTCTATCACGTGTGCTCTCTCTCTCTCGTGCATGCGTTCTCTCTCGTGCAAGCACTCTCTCTCGTGCATGCACGCTCTCTCGCGCTTGCTCTCTCTCTCGCTCCCTCATGCTCTCTCTCACTCCCTCGTGCTCTCTCTCTCACGCGTGCTCTCTCTCTCTCTCGCTCGTGCGATTGCTCTCTCTATCTCGTTCTCTCTCTCCCTCGTGCTCTCTCTCTCGTGGTCTCTCTCTCTCTTGCACGTGCTCTCTCTCACGCGTGCTCTCTCTCTCACGTGTGCTCTCTCTCTCGCGCATGCTCGCTCTCTCGCTCCCTCGTGCTCTCTCTCTCGTGCTCTCTCTCTCGCTCGCACGTGCTCTCTCTCTCGCTTCCTCGTGCTCTCTCTCTCACTCCCTCGTGCTCTCTCTCTCTCTCTCTCGTGCTCTCTCTCTCTCTCTCGCACGTGCTCTCTCTCTCGCGCGTGATCTCTCTCTCGCGCGTGCTCTCTCTCTCGCTTCCTCGTGCTCTCTCTCGCTCCCTCGTGCTCTCTCTCTCTCGCGCGTACTCTCTCTCTCTCGCGCGCGTGCTCTCTATCTCTCACGTTTGCTCTCTCTCTCTCGCGTGCTCCCTTTCTCGTGCGTGCTGTCTGTCTCGCCCACTCTTGCTCTCTCTCTCGCTCCCTTGTGCTCTCTCTCTCTCTATTGCGCGTGCTTTCTCTCTCTCTCTCACGTGTTTTCTTTCTCGCTCCCTTGTGCTCTCTCTCTTGCTCCCTCATACTCTCTCTCTCCCTCGCGCATGCTCTCTCTCTCTCACGCATGCTCTCTCTCTCGCTCCCTCGTGATCTCTCTCTCGCTCCCTCGTACTCTCTCTGTCTCTCACTTGTGCTGTCTCTCTGTCTCGCGCTTGCTCTCTCTCTCTCTCCCTCATGCTCTCTCTCTCTCGCATGTGCTCTCTCTCTCTCTCACGCGTTCTCTCTCTCTCCCTCGTGCTCTCTCTCTCTCTTGCGCATGCTCTCTCTCTCTCGCGCGTGCTCTCTCTCTCGCTCGCGTGTGCTCTCTCTCTCGTGCGTGCTCTCTTTCTCGCGCATGCTCTCTGTCTCTCTCGCACGTGCTCTCTCTCTCTGTTGCGTGTGCTCTCTCTCTCTCATGCGTGCTCTCTCTCTTGCGCGTGCTCTCTCTCTCGTGCGTGCTCTCTCTCTCACTCGCGTGTGCTCTCTCTCTCGCGCATGCTCTCTTTCTCGCGTGTGCTCTCTGTCTCGCTCCCTCCTGCTCTCTCTCTCGCTTCCTCATGCTCTCTCTCTCTCTCGCGCGTCCTCTCTCTCTTGTGTGTGCTCTCTCTCTCTCACGCCTGCTCTCTCTCTCTCTCGTGCATGCGCTCTCTCTCTCGCTCGCGTGCTCTCTCTCTCATTCGCTCGTGTGATTGCTCTCCCTCTCTCGCTCTCTCTCTCCCTCGTGCTTTCTCTCTTGTGCTCTCTCTCTCTCGCACGTGCTCTCTCTCTCTCTCGCGCATGCTCTCTCTCTCGCTCCCTCGTGCTCTCTCTCTCCTGCTCCCTCGTAATCTCTCTGTCACTCACGCGTGCTCTCTCTCTGTCTCGCGCGTGCTCTCTCTCTCTCTCGTGCATGCTCTCTCTCTCGTGTGTGCTATCTCTCTCGCTCCCTGCTGCTCTCTCTCTCGCTCCCTCATGCTCTCTCTCTATTGCGCGTGCTCTATCTCTCTCTCGCATGTGCTCTCTCTCTCTCTCGCTTGTGCTCTCTCTCTCTCACGCATGCTGTCTCCCTCATGCTCTTTCTCTTGTGCTCTCTCTCTCTTGCTCTATCTCTCTCTCTCGCACGTGCTCTCTCTCTCATGCAAGCTCTCTCTCTCGCGCGTGCTCTTTCTCACTTTCTCGTGCTCTCTCTCTCACTCCCTCGTGCTCTCTCTCTTGCTCCCTCATGCTCTCTCTCTATTGCACGTGCTCTATCTCTCTCTTGCATGTGCTCTCTCTCTCTCTCGCGTGTGCTCTCTCTCTCTCACGCATTCTCTCTCTCTCATGCTCTCTCTCATGCTCTCTCTCTCGTGCTCTCTCTCTCTCGCACGTGGTCTCTCTCTCACGCGTGCTCTCTCTCACGTGTGCTCTTTCTCGCTTCCTCGTGCTCTCTCTCTCACTCCATTGTGCTCTCTCTCTTGCTCCTTTGTGCTCTCTCTCTCTCTCGCGTGTGCTCTCTCTCTCTATTGCACGTGCTCTCTCTCTATTGCGCTTGCACTCTCTCTTTCTCGCGCGTGCTCTCTCTCTCTCACATGTGCTCCCTCTCTCTCACGCACATGCTCTCTCTCGCGCATGCACTCTCCCTTGTGCGTGCTCACTCTCTCGCGCTTGCTTTCTCTCTCGCTCCCTCGGGCTCTCTCTCTCACGCGTGCTCTCTCTCTCTCTCGCTCGTGCGATTGCTCTCTCTTGCGCGATTGCTCTCTCTCGCACGATTGCTCTCTCTCTCTCGTGCCTGCTCTCTCTCTCGCTTCCTCGTGCTCTCTCTCTCACTCCCTCGTGCTCTCTCTCTCTCTCTCTCGCGCGTGCTCTCTCTCTCTCTCGCGCGTGCTCTCTGTCTCTCACGTTTGCTCTTTCTCTCTCAGGCGTGCTCCCTTTCTCGTGCGTGCTGCTGTCTCCCTCCCTCTTGCTCTCTATCTCGCTCCCTCGTGCTCTCTCTCTCTCTCACGCGTGCTCTCTCTCTCTCGCGTGTTCTCTCACTCGCTCCTTCGTGCTCTCTCTCTCGCTCCCTCGTGCTCTCTCTCTCGCTCCCTCATGCTCTCTCTCTCTCTCGCACGTGCACTCTCTCTCTCTCGCGTGTGCTTTCTCTCTCACTCATGCGTGCTCTCTCTCTATTGCACGTGCTCTCTCTCCCTCTTGCACGTGCTCTCACGCGTGCTCTCTCTCTCACGTGTGCTCTCTCTCTCGCGCATGCTCGCTCTCTCGCTCCCTCGTGCTCTCTCTCTCGTGCTCTCTCTCTCGCTCGCACGTGCTCTCTCTCTCGCTTCCTCGTGCTCTCTCTCTCACTCCCTCGTGCTCTCTCTCTCTCTCTCGTGCTCTCTCTCTCTCTCTCGCACGTGCTCTCTCTCTCGCGCGTGATCTCTCTCTCGCGCGTGCTCTCTCTCTCGCTTCCTCGTGCTCTCTCTCGCTCCCTCGTGCTCTCTCTCTCTCGCGCATACTCTCTCTCTCTCGCGCGCGTGCTCTCTATCTCTCACGTTTGCTCTCTCTCTCTCGCGTGCTCCCTTTCTCGTGCGTGCTGTCTGTCTCGCCCACTCTTGCTCTCTCTCTCGCTCCCTTGTGCTCTCTCTCTCTATTGCGCGTGCTTTCTCTCTCTCTCTCACGTGTTTTCTTTCTCGCTCCCTTGTGCTCTCTCTCTTGCTCCCTCATACTCTCTCTCTCCCTCGCGCATGCTCTCTCTCTCTCGCGCATGCTCTCTCTCTCACTCCCTCGTGCTCTCTCTCTCGCTCCCTCGTACTCTCTCTGTCTCTCACGCGTGCTCTCTCTCTGTCTCGCGCGTGCTCTCTCTCTCTCGCGCATGCTCTCTCTCTTGTGCGTGCTCTCTCTCTCACTCCCTCATAATCTCTCTCTCACTCCCTCATGCTCTCTCTCTCTCTTGCATGTGCTCTCTCTCTCTCTCACGCGTTCTCTCTCTCTCCCTCGTGCTCTCTCTCTCGCTCGCGTGTGCTCTCTCTCTCGCGCGTGCTCTCTTTCTCGCGTGTGCTCTCTGTCTCGCTCCCTCCTGCTCTCTCTCTCGCTCCCTTGTGCTCTCTCTCTGTCTGGCGCGTGCTCTCTCTCTTGTGTGTGCTCTCTCTCTCTCTCACGCATGCTCTCTCTCTCTCTCGTGCATGCGCTCTCTCTCTCGCTCGCGTGCTCTCTCTCTCTTTCGCTCGTGTGATTGCTCTCGCTCTCTCGCTCTCTCTCTCCCTCGTGCTCTCTCGCTCGTGCTCTCTCTCTCTCACGCGTGCTCTCTCTCTCGCATGTGCTCTCTCTCTTGTGCCTGCTCTCTCTCTCTCTCACGCATGCTCTCTCTCTCTCTCTCGCGCGTGGTCCCTCTCTCTCTCTCACGCATGCACTCTCTCTCTTGGATGCGTGCTCTCCCTCTCGCGCGATTGCTCTCTCTCGCACGATTGCTCTCACACGATTGCTCTCTCTCTCTCTCGTGCGACAGCTCTCTCTCTCCCTCGTACACTCTCTCTCTTTTGCACATGCTCTCTCTCTCTCTCTTGCATGCTCCCTCTCACACGTGCTCTCTTTCTATTGCGCGTGCTCTCTCTCTCTCTCTCACGCGTGCTCTCTCTCTCGCTCCCTCATGCTCTCTCTCTCGCTCCCTCATGCACTCTCTCTCTCGCGCGTCCTCTCTCTCTCTCGCGCATGCTCTCTCAATCTCTATTGCGCATGCTCTCTCCCTTTCCTGCGCGTGCTCTCTCTCTCTCTCTCGTGCGTGTTCTCTCTCACGTGCTCTCTCTCACGCGTGCTCTCTCTCTTGCTCCCTCGTGCTCTCTCTCTCTCGCGCATGCTCTCTATCTCTCACGTTTGCTCTCTCTCTCTCACGCGTTCTCCCTTTCTCATGCATGCTGTCTGTCTTGCTCCCTCTTGCTCTCTCTCTCGCTTCCTCCTGCTCTCTCTCTCGCTCCCATATGCTCTCTCTCTATTGCACGTGCTCTATCTCTCTCTCGCACGTGCTCTCTCTCTCTCTCGCGTGTGCTCTCTCTCTCTCACGCATGCTCTCTCTCTCATGGTCTCTCTCTCGTGCTCTCTCTCTCGTGCTCTCTCTCTCTCGCACGTGCTCTCTCTCTTGTGCGTGCTCTCTCTCTCTATTGCGCGTGCTCTCTCTCTCTATTGCGCGTGCTCTCTCTCTTTCTCGCGCGTGCTCTCTCTCTATCACGTGTGCTCTCTCTCTCTCGTGCATGCGTTCTCTCTCGCGCAAGCACTCTCTCTCGTGCATGCACGCTCTCTCGCGCTTGCTCTCTCTCTCGCTCCCTCATGCTCTCTCTCACTCCCTCGTGCTCTCTCTCTCACGCGTGCTCTCTCTCTCTCTCGCTCGTGCGATTGCTCTCTCTATCTCGTTCTCTCTCTCCCTCGTGCTCTCTCTCTCGTGGTCTCTCTCTCTCTTGCACGTGCTCTCTCACACGCGTGCTCTCTCTCTCACGTGTGCTCTCTCTCTCGCGCATGCTCGCTCTCTCGCTCCCTCGTGCTCTCTCTCTCGTGCTCTCTCTCTCGCTCGCACGTGCTCTCTCTCTCGCTTCCTCGTGCTCTCTCTCTCACTCCCTCGTGCTCTCTCTCTCTCTCTCTCGTGCTCTCTCTCTCTCTCTCGCACGTGCTCTCTCTCTCGCGCGTGATCTCTCTCTCGCGCGTGCTCTCTCTCTCGCTTCCTCGTGCTCTCTCTCGCTCCCTCGTGCTCTCTCTCTCTCGCGCGTACTCTCTCTCTCTCGCGCGCGTGCTCTCTATCTCTCACGTTTGCTCTCTCTCTCTCGCGTGCTCCCTTTCTCGTGCGTGCTGTCTGTCTCGCCCACTCTTGCTCTCTCTCTCGCTCCCTTGTGCTCTCTCTCTCTCTATTGCGCATGCTTTCTCTCTCTCTCTCACGTGTTTTCTTTCTCGCTCCCTTGTGCTCTCTCTCTTGCTCCCTCATACTCTCTCTCTCCCTCGCGCATGCTCTCTCTCTCTCACGCATGCTCTCTCTCTCGCTCCCTCGTGATCTCTCTCTCGCTCCCTCGTACTCTCTCTGTCTCTCACTTGTGCTGTCTCTCTGTCTCGCGCTTGCTCTCTCTCTCTCTCCCTCATGCTCTCTCTCTCTCGCATGTGCTCTCTCTCTCTCTCACGCGTTCTCTCTCTCTCCCTCGTGCTCTCTCTCTCTCTTGCGCATGCTCTCTCTCTCTCGCGCGTGCTCTCTCTCTCGCTCGCGTGTGCTCTCTCTCTCGTGCGTGCTCTCTTTCCCGCGCATGCTCTCTGTCTCTCTCGCACGTGCTCTCTCTCTCTGTTGCGTGTGCTCTCTCTCTCTCATGCGTGCTCTCTCTCTTGCGCGCGCTCTCTCTCTCGTGCGTGCTCTCTCTCTCACTCGCGTGTGCTCTCTCTCTCGCGCATGCTCTCTTTCTCGCGTGTGCTCTCTGTCTCGCTCCCTCCTGCTCTCTCTCTCGCTTCCTCATGCTCTCTCTCTCTCTCGCGCGTCCTCTCTCTCTTGTGTGTGCTCTCTCTCTCTCACGCCTGCTCTCTCTCTCTCTCGTGCATGCGCTCTCTCACTCGCTCGCGTGCTCTCTCTCTCATTCGCTCGTGTGATTGCTCTCCCTCTCTCGCTCTCTCTCTCCCTCGTGCTTTCTCTCTTGTGCTCTCTCTCTCTCGCACGTGCTCTCTCTCTCTCTCGCGCATGCTCTCTCTCTCGCTCCCTCGTGCTCTCTCTCTCCTGCTCCCTCGTAATCTCTCTGTCACTCACGCGTGCTCTCTCTCTGTCTCGCGCGTGCTCTCTCTCTCTCTCGTGCATGCTCTCTCTCTCGTGTGTGCTATCTCTCTCGCTCCCTGCTGCTCTCTCTCTCGCTCCCTCATGCTCTCTCTCTATTGCGCGTGCTCTATCTCTCTCTCGCATGTGCTCTCTCTCTCTCTCGCTTCTGCTCTCTCTCTCTCACGCATGCTGTCTCCCTCATGCTCTTTCTCTTGTGCTCTCTCTCTCGTGCTCTATCTCTCTCTCTCGCACGTGCTCTCTCTCTCATGCAAGCTCTCTCTCTCGCGCGTGCTCTTTCTCACTTTCTCGTGCTCTCTCTCTCACTCCCTCGTGCTCTCTCTCTTGCTCCCTCATGCTCTCTCTCTATTGCACGTGCTCTATCTCTCTCTTGCATGTGCTCTCTCTCTCTCACGCATTCTCTCTCTCTCATGCTCTCTCTCATGCTCTCTCTCTCGTGCTCTCTCTCTCTCGCACGTGGTCTCTCTCTCACGCGTGCTCTCTCTCACGTGTGCTCTTTCTCGCTTCCTCGTGCTCTCTCTCTCACTCCATTGTGCTCTCTCTCTTGCTCCTTTGTGCTCTCTCTCTCTCTCGCGTGTGCTCTCTCTCTCTATTGCGCGTGCTCTCTCTCTATTGCGCTTGCACTCTCTCTTTCTCGCGCGTGCTCTCTCTCTCTCACATGTGCTCCCTCTCTCTCACGCACATGCTCTCTCTCGCGCATGCACTCTCCCTTGTGCGTGCTCACTCTCTCGCGCTTGCTTTCTCTCTCGCTCCCTCGGGCTCTCTCTCTCACGCGTGCTCTCTCTCTCTCTCGCTCGTGCGATTGCTCTCTCTCTCGCTCTCTCTCTCCCTCATGCTCTCTCTCTCGTGCTCTCTCTCTCTCACGCGTGCTCTCTCTCTCGTGTGTGCTCTCTCTCTTGTGCCTGCTCTCTCTCTCGCATGTTCCCTCTCTCTCTCGTGCGTGCTCTGTCTCTCTCTCTCGTGCATGCTCCCTCTCTCTATCTCATGCATGTGCTCTCTCTCGCACGTGTGCTCTCTCCCTCGTGCGATTGCTCTCTCTTGCGCGATTGCTCTCTCTCGCACGATTGCTCTCTCTCTCTCGCGCCTGCTCTCTCTCTCGCTTCCTCGTGCTCTCTCTCTCACTCCCTCGTGCTCTCTCTCACTCCCTCGTGCTCTCTCTCTCTCTCTCTCGCGCGTGCTCTCTCTCTCTCTCGCACGTGCTCTCTGTCTCTCACGTTTGCTCTTTCTCTCTCAGGCTTGCTCCCTTTCTCGTGCGTGCTGCTGTCTCCCTCCCTCTTGCTCTCTATCTCGCTCCCTCGTGCTCTCTCTCTCTCTCACGTGTGCTCTCTCTCTCTCTCGCGTGTTCTCTCACTCGCTCCTTCATGCTCTCTCTCTCGCTCCCTCGTGCTCTCTCTCTCGCTCCCTCATGCTCTCTCTCTCTCTCGCACGTGCACTCTCTCTCTCTCGCGTGTGCTTTCTCTCTCTCTCATGCGTGCTCTCTCTCTATTGCACGTGCTCTCTCTCTCTCTTGCACGTGCTCTATCTCTCGCTTCCTCGTGCTCTCTCTCGCTCCCTCGTGCTCTCTCTCTCTCGCGCGTACTCTCTCCCTCTCGCGCGCGTGCTCTCTATCTCTCACGTTTGCTCTCTCTCTCTCACGTGCTCCCTTTCTCGTGCGTGCTGTCTGTCTCGCCCACTCTTGCTCTCTCTCTCGCTCCCTTGTGCTCTCTCTCTCTCTATTGCGCGTGCTTTCTCTCTCTCTCTCACGTGTTTTCTTTCTCGCTCCCTTGTGCTCTCTCTCTTGCTCCCTCATACTCTCTCTCTCCCTCGCGCATGCTCTCTCTCTCTCGCGCATGCTCTCTCTCTCACTCCCTCGTGCTCTCTCTCTCGCTCCCTCGTACTCTCTCTGTCTCTCACGCGTGCTCTCTCTCTGTCTCGCGCGTGCTCTCTCTCTCTCGCGCATGCTCTCTCTCTTGTGCGTGCTCTCTCTCTCACTCCCTCATAATCTCTCTCTCACTCCCTCATGCTCTCTCTCTCTCTCGCATGTGCTCTCTCTCTCTCTCACGCTTTCTCTCTCTCTCCCTCGTGCTCTCTCTCTTGCTCGCGTGTGCTCTCTCTCTCGCGCGTGCTCTCTTTCTCGCGTGTGCTCTCTGTCTCGCTCCCTCCTGCTCTCTCTCTCGCTCCCTTGTGCTCTCTCTCTGTCTGGCACGTGCTCTCTCTCTTGTGTGTGCTCTCTCTCTCTCTCACGCATGCTCTCTCTCTCTCTCTCGTGCATGCGCTCTCTCTCTCGCTCGCGTGCTCTCTCTCTCTTTCGCTCGTGTGATTGCTCTCGCTCTCTCGCTCTCTCTCTCCCTCGTGCTCTCTCGCTCGTGCTCTCTCTCTCTCACGCGTGCTCTCTCTCTCGCATGTGCTCTCTCTCTTGTGCCTGCTCTCTCTCTCTCTCATGCATGCTCTCTCTCTCTCTCTCGCGCGTGGTCCCTCTCTCTCTCTCACGCATGCACTCTCTTTCTTGGATGCGTGCTCTCTCTCTCGCACGATTGCTCTCTCTCACACGATTGCTCTCTCTCTCTCGCGCGATTGCTCTCTCTCTCCCTCGTACACTCTCTCTCTTTTGCACGTGCTGTCTCTCTCTCTCGTGCATGCTCCCTCTCACACGTGCTCTCTTTCTATTGTGCGTGCTCTCTCTCTCTCTCTCGCACGCGTGCTCTCTCTCTCTCACTCTCGCGTGTGCTCTCTCTCTCTCTCGCATGTCTTCTCTCTCCCTCTCACGCGTGCTCTCTCTCTCGCTCCCTCATGCTCTCTCTCTAGCTCCCTCACGCTCTCTCTCTCTCGCGCGTCCTCTCTCTCTCTCGCGCGTGCTCTCTCACTCTCTATTGTGCGTGCTCTCTCTCTTTCTTGCGCATGCTCTCACTCTCTCTCTCGTGCGTGTTCTCTCTCTTGAGTGTGCTCTCTCTCTCTCTCGCGTGTTTTCTCTCTCGCTCCCTCGTGCTCTCTCTCTCGCTTCCTCATGCTCTCTCTCTCTCTCTCTCGCACGTGCTCTCTCTCTCTCTCGCGCATGTTCTCTCTCTCGCTCCCTCGTGCTCTCTCTCTCCTGGTCTCTCATACTCTCTCTGTCTCTCACGCGTGCTCTCTCTCAGTCTCGCGTGTGCTCTCTCTCTCTCTCTCGCGCATGCTCCCTCTCTCGTGCGTGCTATCTCTCTCGCTCCCTTCTGCTCTCTCTCTCGCTCCCTCATGCTCTCTCTCTATTGCGCGTGCTCTATCTCTCTCTTGCAGTGCTCTCTCTCTCTCGCGTGTGCTCTCTCTCTCTCACGCATGCTCCCTCTCTCATGCTCTCTCTCTCGTGCTCTCTCTCTCTCTCTCGCACGTGCTCTCTCTCACACGCATGCTCTCTCTCTCGCGCGTGCTCTTTCTCGCTTCCTTGTGCTCTCTCTCTCACTCCCTCGTGCTCACTCTCTTGCACTCTTGTGCTCTCTCTCTCTCTCACGCGTGCTCTCTCTCTCTATTGCGCATGCTCTCTCTCTATTGCGCGTGCTCTCTCTTTTTCTTGCTCGTGCTCTCTCTCTCTCACGTGTGCTCTCTCTCTCGTGCACATGCTCTCTCTCGTGCGTGCACTCTCTCTCGTGCATGCTCGCTCTCTCGCGCTTGTTTTCTCTGTCGCTCCCTCGGGCTCTCTCTCTCACTCCCTCGTGCTCTCTCTCTCACGCATGCTCGCTCTCTCGCTCGTGCGATTGCTCTCTCTCTCTCGCTCTCTCTCTCACGCGTGCTCTCTCTCTCGCGTGTGCTCTCTCTCTCGTGCTCTCTCTCGTGCTCTCTCTCTCTCTCTCACACGTGCTCTCTCTCACACGCATGCTCTCTCTCTCGCGTGTGCTCTTTCTTGCTTCCTCGTGCTCTCTCTCTAACTCCCTCGTGCTCACTCTCTTGCACCCTTGTGCTCTCTCTCTCTCGCGCGTGCTCTCTCTCTCTATTGCGCGTGCTCTCTCTCTCTATTGTGCGTGCTCTCTCTCTTTCTTGCGTGTGCTCTCTCTCACGTGTGCTCTCTCTCTCGCACACGTGCTCTCTCTCGCGCGTGCACTCTCTCTCGTGCGTGCTCGCTCTCTCGCGCTTGCTTTCTCTCTCGCTCCCTCGGGCTCTCTCTCTCACTCACTCATGCTCTCTCTCTCACGCATGCTCTCTCTCTCGCTCGTGCGATTGCTCTCTCTCTCTCGCTCTCTCTCTCTCCCTCGTGCTCTCTCTCTCGTGCTCTCTCCCTCATGCTCTCTCTCTCTCGCGCGTCCTCTCTCTCTTGTGTGTGCTCTCTCTCTTTCACGCCTGCTCTCTCTCTCTCTCGTGCATGCGCTCTCTCTCTCGCTCGCGTGCTCTCTCTCTCATTCGCTCGTGTGATTGCTCTCCCTCTCTCGCTCTCTCTCTCCCTCATGCTTTCTCTCTTGTGCTCTCTCTCTCTCGCACGTGCTCTCTCTCTCTCTCGCGCATGCTCTCTCTCTCGCTCCCTCGTGCTCTCTCTCTCCTGCTCCCTCGTAATCTCTCTGTCACTCACGCGTGCTCTCTCTCTGTCTCGCGCGTGCTCTCTCTCTCTCTCGTGCATGCTCTCTCTCTCGTGTGTGCTATCTCTCTCGCTCCCTGCTGCTCTCTCTCTCGCTCCCTCATGCTCTCTCTCTATTGCGCGTGCTCTATCTCTCTCTCGCATGTGCTCTCTCTCTCTCTCGCTTGTGCTCTCTCTCTCTCACGCATGCTGTCTCCCTCATGCTCTTTCTCTTGTGCTCTCTCTCTCGTGCTCTATCTCTCTCTCTCGCACGTGCTCTCTCTCTCATGCAAGCTCTCTCTCTCGCGCGTGCTCTTTCTCACTTTCTCGTGCTCTCTCTCTCACTCCCTCGTGCTCTCTCTCTTGCTCCCTCATGCTCTCTCTCTATTGCACGTGCTCTATCTCTCTCTTGCATGTGCTCTCTCTCTCTCTCGCGTGTGCTCTCTCTCTCTCACGCATTCTCTCTCTCTCATGCTCTCTCTCATGCTCTCTCTCTCGTGCTCTCTCTCTCTCGCACGTGGTCTCTCTCTCACGCGTGCTCTCTCTCACGTGTGCTCTTTCTCGCTTCCTCGTGCTCTCTCTCTCACTCCATTGTGCTCTCTCTCTTGCTCCTTTGTGCTCTCTCTCTCTCTCGCGTGTGCTCTCTCTCTCTATTGCGCGTGCTCTCTCTCTATTGCGCTTGCACTCTCTCTTTCTCGCGCGTGCTCTCTCTCTCTCACATGTGCTCCCTCTCTCTCACGCACATGCTCTCTCTCGCGCATGCACTCTCCCTTGTGCGTGCTCACTCTCTCGCGCTTGCTTTCTCTCTCGCTCCCTCGGGCTCTCTCTCTCATGCGTGCTCTCTCTCTCTCTCGCTCGTGCGATTGCTCTCTCTCTCGCTCTCTCTCTCCCTCATGCTCTCTCTCTCGTGCTCTCTCTCTCTCACGCGTGCTCTCTCTCTCGTGTGTGCTCTCTCTCTTGTGCCTGCTCTCTCTCTCGCATGTTCCCTCTCTCTCTCGTGCGTGCTCTGTCTCTCTCTCTCGTGCATGCTCCCTCTCTCTATCTCATGCATGTGCTCTCTCTCGCACGTGTGCTCTCTCCCTCGTGCGATTGCTCTCTCTTGCGCGATTGCTCTCTCTCGCACGATTGCTCTCTCTCTCTCGCGCCTGCTCTCTCTCTCGCTTCCTCGTGCTCTCTCTCTCACTCCCTCGTGCTCTCTCTCACTCCCTCGTGCTCTCTCTCTCTCTCTCTCGCGCGTGCTCCCTCTCTCTCTCGCACGTGCTCTCTGTCTCTCACGTTTGCTCTTTCTCTCTCAGGCTTGCTCCCTTTCTCGTGCGTGCTGCTGTCTCCCTCCCTCTTGCTCTCTATCTCGCTCCCTCGTGCTCTCTCTCTCTCTCACGCATGCTCTCTCTCTCTCTCGCGTGTTCTCTCACTCGCTCCTTCATGCTCTCTCTCTCGCTCCCTTGTGCTCTCTCTCTCGCTCCCTCATGCTCTCTCTCTCTCTCGCACGTGCACTCTCTCTCTCTCGCGTGTGCTTTCTCTCTCTCTCATGCGTGCTCTCTCTCTATTGCACGTGCTCTCTCTCTCTCTTGCACGTGCTCTCTCTCACGCGTGCTCTCTCTCTCACGTGTGCTCTCTCTCTCGCGCATGCTCGCTCTCTCGCTCCCTCGTGCTCTCTCTCTCGTGCTCTCTCTCTCGCTCGCACGTGCTCTCTCTCTCGCTTCCTCGTGCTCTCTCTCTCACTCCCTCGTGCTCTCTCTCTCTCTCTCTCTCGTGCTCTCTCTCTCTCTCTCGCACGTGCTCTCTCTCTCGCGCGTGATCTCTCTCTCGCGTGTGCTCTCTCTCTCGCTTCCTCGTGCTCTCTCTCGCTCCCTCGTGCTCTCTCTCTCTCGCGCGTACTCTCTCTCTCTCGCGCACGTGCTCTCTATCTCTCACGTTTGCTCTCTCTCTATCGCGTGCTCCCTTTCTCGTGCGTGCTGTCTGTCTCGCCCACTCTTGCTCTCTCTCTCGCTCCCTTGTGCTCTCTCTCTCTCTATTGCGCATGCTTTCTCTCTCTCTCTCACGTGTTTTCTTTCTCGCTCCCTTGTGCTCTCTCTCTTGCTCCCTCATACTCTCTCTCTCCCTCGCGCATGCTCTCTCTCTCTCGCGCATGCTCTCTCTCTCACTCCCTCGTGCTCTCTCTGTCTCTCACGCGTGCTCTCTCTCTGTCTCGCGCGTGCTCTCTCTCTCTCGCGCATGCTCTCTCTCTTGTGCGTGCTCTCTCTCTCACTCCCTCATAATCTCTCTCTCTCTCCCTCGACGCGTGCTCTCTCTCTGTCTCGCGCGTGCTCTCTCTCTCTCTCGCGCATGCTCTCTCTCTCGTGCGTGCTCTCTCTCTCGCTCCCTCCTGCTCTCTCTCTCGCTCCCTCATGCTCTCTCTCTATTGTGCGTGCTCTATCTCTTTCTCGCGCGTGCTCTCTGTCTCGCTCCCTCCTGCTCTCTCTCTCGCTCCCTCGTGCTCTCTCTCTGTCTCGCGCGTGCTCTCTCTCTCTCTCACGCATGCTCTCTCTCTCTCGTGCATGCGCTCTCTCTCTCTCGCTCGCGTGCTCTCTCTCTCTTTCGCTCATGTGATTTCTCTCGCTCTCTCACTCTCTCTCTCCCTCGTGCTCTCTCTCTCGTGCTCTCTCTCTCTCACGCGTGCTCTCTCTCTCGCATGTGCTCTCTCTCTTGTGCGTGCTTTCTCTCTCTCTCACGCATGCTCTCTCTCTCTCGCGCGTGGTCCCTCTCTCTCTCACGCATGCGCTCTCTCTCGCACACGTATTCGCTCCCTCGCGCGATTGCTCCATCTTGCGTGATTGCTCTCTCTCGCACGTTTGCTCTCTCTCTCTCGCGCGATTGCTCTCTCTCTCCCTCGTACACTCTCTCTCTTTTGCACGTGCTCTCTCTCTCTCGTGCATGCTCCCTCTCACACGTGCTCTCTTTCTATTGTGCGTACTCTCTCTCTCTCTCGCATGCGTGCTCTCTCTCTCTCACTCTCGCGTGTGCTCTCTCCCTCTCTCGCATGTCTTCTCTCTCTCTCTCATGCGTGTTCTCTCTCTCACTTCCTCGTGCTCTCTCTCTCTCTCTCCCTCATGCTCTCTCTCGCTCCCTCGTGCTCTCTCTTTCTCGAGCGAGTGCTCTCTATCTCTCACGTTTGCTCTCTCTCTCTCACGTGTGCTCCCTTTCTCATGCGTGCTCTCTGTCTCACTCCCTCGTGCTCTCTCTCTCGCTCCCTCGTGCTCTCTCTCTCTTGCGCGTGCTCTATCGCTCTATTGCGCATTTTCTCTCTCTCTATTGCGCGTGCTCTCTCTCTTTCTCGCGCGTGCTCTCTCTATCTCACGTGTGCTCTCTCACTCTCGCGCACGTGCTCTCTCTCGCGCATGCTCTCTCTCTCGTGCGTGCTCGCTCTCTCGCGCTTGCTCTCTCTCTTGCTTCCTTGTGCTCTCTCTCACTCATTCCCTCATGCTCTTTCTCTCACGCGTGCTCTCTCTCTCTCTCTCGCGTGCATGCTCTCTCTCTTGCGTGTGCTCTCTCTCTCGCGCATGCTCTCTCTCTCACTCCCTCCTGCTCTCTCTCTCGCTCCCTCCTGATCTCTCTATTGCGCGTGCTCTATCTCTCTCTTGCGCATGCTCATTCTCTCTCTCGTGCATGCTCTCTCTCTCGCTCCCTCGTACTCTCTCTCTCGCTCCCTCGTGCTCTCTCTCTCTCGCGCGTGCTCTCTATCTCTCTCGCGTGTGCTCTCTCTCTCTCTCTCGCATGTGCTCTCTCTCTCTCTCAGCGCATGCTCTCTCTCTCGCGCGTGCTCTCTCTCTCGCTCCCTCGTGCTCTCTCTCTCGCTCCCTCACGCACTCTCTCTCTCTCGCGCGTGCTCTCTCTCTCACGTGTGCTTTCTCTCTCTCTCATGCGTGCTCTCTCTCTATAGCGCATGCTCTCTCTCTCTCTCGCGCGCGTGGTCTCTCTCTATCTCGCGCGTGCTCTGTCTAACTCTCTTGCGCATGCTCTCTCTCGCACGTGCTCTCTCTCTCTCTCGCGCATGCTCTCTCTCTCGCGCATGCTCTCTCTCTCTCGCGCGTGCTCTCTCTCACGTGTGCTCTCTCTCTCTCGCGCACGTGCTCTCTCTCGCGCGTGCTCTTTCTCTCGTGCATGCTCACTCTCTCGCGCTTGCTCTCTCTCTCGCGTGCCCTCTCTCTTGTGTGTGCTCTCTCTCTCTCTCACGCGTGCTCTCTCTCTCGCGTGTGCTCTCTCTCTTGTGTGTGCTCTCTCTCTCTCTCACGCGTGCTCTCTCTCTCTCGCGCATGCGTGGTCCCTCTCTCACTCTCACACATGCGCTCTCTCTCTTGGATATGTGCTCTCCCTCTCGAGCGATTGCTCTCTCTCGCACGATTGCTCTCTCTCACACGATTGCTCTCTCTCTCTCGCGCGCGATTGCTCTCTCTCTCCCTCATACACTCTCTCTCTTTTGTACGTGCTCTCTCTCTCTCTCATGCATGCTCCCTCTCACACGTGCTCTCTTTCTATTGTGCGTGCTCTCTCTCTCTCGCACGCGTGCTCTCTCTCTCTTGCGTGTGCTCTCTCTCTCTTGCGTGTCTTCTCTCTCTCTCTCACGCATGCTCTCTCTCTTGTTCCCTCGTGCTCTCTCTCTCGCTCCCTCATACTCTCTCTCTCGCGCGTGCTCTCTCTCCCTCGCGCGTGCTCTCTCTCTGTCACGTGTGCTCTCTCTCTCTATTGGGTGTGCTCTCTCTCTTTCTTGTGCGTGCTCTCTCTCTCTCTTGCGCGTGCTCTCTCTCTCTATTGCGCATGCTCTCTCTCTTTCTCGCGCATGCTCTCTCTCTCTTGTGCATGCTCTCTCTCTCGCGCTTGCTCTCTCTCTCGCTCCCTCGTGCTCTTTCTCTCTCACACATGTGCTCTCCCTCTCGTGCGTGCTCGCTCTTTCGCTCCCTCCTGCTCTCTCTCTCGCTCCCTCATGCTCTCTCTCTATTGCGCGTGCTCTATCTCTCTCTCGCGCGTGCTCTCTCTCTCGTGCATGCTCCCTCTCACACGTGCTGTCGTTCTATTGCGCGTGCTCTCTCTCTCTCTCACACATGCTCTCTCTCTTGCTCCCTCGTGCTCTCTCTCTCGCTCCCTCATGCTTTCTCTCTATCGCGCGTCCTCTTTCTCTCTCTATTGCGTGTGCTCTCTCTCTTTCTTGTGCGTGCTCTCTCTCTCTCTCTCTCGCACGTGCTCTCTCTCACGTGCGTGCTCTCTCTCTCACGCGTGCTCTCTCTCTCGCGCATGCTCTCTCTCTCGCTCCCTCGTGCTCTCTCTCTCACTCCCTCGTGCTCTCTCTCTCTCTCACGCATGCTCTCTCTCTCTTGCGTGTGCTCTGTCTCTCTCATGCGTGCTCTCTCTCTCCCGCGTGCTCTCTCTCTCACGCGTGCTCACTCTCTCGCGCGTGTGCTCTGTCTCTGTCATGTGTGCTCTCTCTCTCCCGCATTCTCTCTCTCTCACGCGTGCTCTCTCTCTCTATTGCGCGTGCTCTCTCTCTCTATTGCGTGTGCTCTCTCTCTTTCTCGTGCGTGCTCTCTCACTCATGTGTTCTCTCTCTCTCGCGCACGTGCTCTCTCTCGCGCGTGCACTCTCTCTCGTGCGTGCTCGCTCTCTTGCACATGTTCTCTCTCTCGATCCCTCGTGCACTCTCTCTCCTGCTCCCTCGTACTCTCTATGTCTCTCACGCGTGCTCTCTCTCTGTCTCGCGCGTGCTCTCTCTCTCTCTCGCGCATGCTCTCTCTCTCGTGCGTGCTTTCTCTCTCGCTCCCTCCTGCTCTCTCTCTCGCTCCCTCATGCTCTCTCTCTATTGTGCGTGCTCTAGCTCTCTCTCGCATGTGCTCTCTCTCTCTCCCATGCGTGCTCTCTCTCTCAAGTGTGCTCTCTCTCTCGCGCATGCTCTCTCTCTCGCTCACCTCGTGCTCTCTCTCTCTCGCGCGTGCTCTCTCTCTCTCTCGCGTGTTTTCTCTCTCGCTCCCTTGTGCTCTCTCTCTCGCTCCCTCATGCTCTCTCTCTCTCTCGCACGTGCTCTCTCTCTCTCTCGCGCATGCTCTCTCTCTCGCTCCCTCGTGCACTCTCTCTCCTGCTCCCTCGTACTCTCTCTGTCTCTCACGCGTGCTCTCTCTCTGTCTCGCGCGTGCTCTCTCTCTCTCGCGCATGCTCTCTCTCTCGTGCGTGCTCTCTCTCTCGCTCCCTCCTGCTCTCTCTCTCGCTCCCTCATGCTCTCTCTCTATTGTGCGTGCTCTATCTCTTTCTCGCGCGTGCTCTCTGTCTCGCTCCCTCCTGCTCTCTCTCTCGCTCCCTCGTGCTCTCTCTCTGTCTCGCGCGTGCTCTCTCTCTCTCTCACGCATGCTCTCTCTCTCTCGTGCATGCGCTCTCTCTCTCTCGCTCGCGTGCTCTCTCTCTCTTTCGCTCGTGTGATTTCTCTCGCTCTCTCACTCTCTCTCTCCCTCGTGCTCTCTCTCTCGTGCTCTCTCTCTCTCACGCGTGCTCTCTCTCTCGCATGTGCTCTCTCTCTTGTGCGTGCTTTCTCTCTCTCTCACGCATGCTCTCTCTCTCTCGCGCGTGGTCCCTCTCTCTCTCACGCATGCGCTCTCTTTCTTGGATGCGTGCTCTCTCTCTCGCGCGATTGCTCTCTCTCTCCCTCGTACACTCTCTCTCTTTTGCACGTGCTCTCTCTCTCTCGTGCATGCTCCCTCTCACACGTGCTCTCTTTCTATTGTGCGTACTCTCTCTCTCTCTCGCATGCGTGCTCTCTCTCTCTCACTCTCGCGTGTGCTCTCTCCCTATCTCGCATGTCTTCTCTCTCTCTCTCACGCGTGTTCTCTCTCTCACTTCCTCGTGCTCTCTCTCTCTCACTCCCTCATGCTCTCTCTCGCTCCCTCGTGCTCTCTCTTTCTCGAGCGAGTGCTCTCTATCTCTCACGTTTGCTCTCTCTCTCTCACGTGTGCTCCCTTTCTCATGCGTGCTCTCTGTCTCACTCCCTCGTGCTCTCTCTCTCGCTCCCTCGTGCTCTCTCTCTCTTGCGCGTGCTCTATCGCTCTATTGCGCATTTTCTCTCTCTCTATTGCGCGTGCTCTCTCTCTTTCTCGCGCGTGCTCTCTCTATCTCACGTGTGCTCTCTCACTCTCGCGCACGTGCTCTCTCTCGCGCATGCTCTCTCTCTCGTGCGTGCTCGCTCTCTCGCGCTTGCTCTCTCTCTTGCTTCCTTGTGCTCTCTCTCACTCATTCCCTCATGCTCTTTCTCTCACGCGTGCTCTCTCTCTCTCTCTCGCGTGCATGCTCTCTCTCTTGCGTGTGCTCTCTCTCTCGCGCATGCTCTCTCTCTCACTCCCTCCTGCTCTCTCTCTCGCTCCCTCCTGATCTCTCTCTATTGCGCGTGCTCTATCTCTCTCTTGCGCATGCTCATTCTCTCTCTCGTGCATGCTCTCTCTCTCGCTCCCTCGTACTCTCTCTCTCGCTCCCTCGTGCTCTCTCTCTCTCTCGCGCGTGCTCTCTATCTCTCTCGCGTGTGCTCTCTCTCTCTCTCTCTCGCATGTGCTCTCTCTCTCTCTCAGCGCATGCTCTCTCTCTCGCGCGTGCTCTCTCTCTCGCTCCCTCGTGCTCTCTCTCTCGCTCCCTCACGCACTCTCTCTCTCTCGCGCGTGCTCTCTCTCTCACGTGTGCTTTCTCTCTCTCTCATGCGTGCTCTCTCTCTATAGCGCATGCTCTCTCTCTCTCTCGCGCGCGTGGTCTCTCTATCTCGCGCGTGCTCTGTCTAACTCTCTTGCGCATGCTCTCTCTCGCACGTGCTCTCTCTCTCTCTCGCGCATGCTCTCTCTCTCGCGCATGCTCTCTCTCTCTCGCGCGTGCTCTCTCTCACGTGTGCTCTCTCTCTCTCGCGCACGTGCTCTCTCTCGCGCGTGCTCTTTCTCTCGTGCATGCTCACTCTCTCGCGCTTGCTCTCTCTCTCGCGTGCCCTCTCTCTTGTGTGTGCTCTCTCTCTCTCTCACGCGTGCTCTCTCTCTCTCGTGCATGCGTGGTCCCTCTCTCACTCTCACACATGCGCTCTCTCTCTTGGATATGTGCTCTCCCTCTCGAGCGATTGCTCTCTCTCGCACGATTGCTCTCTCTCACACGATTGCTCTCTCTCTCTCGCGCGCGATTGCTCTCTCTCTCCCTCATACACTCTCTCTCTTTTGTACGTGCTCTCTCTCTCTCTCATGCATGCTCCCTCTCACACGTGCTCTCTTTCTATTGTGCGTGCTCTCTCTCTCTCGCACGCATGCTCTCTCTCTCTTGCGTGTGCTCTCTCTCTCTTGCGTGTCTTCTCTCTCTCTCTCACGCATGCTCTCTCTCTTGTTCCCTCGTGCTCTCTCTCTCGCTCCCTCATACTCTCTCTCTCGCGCGTGCTCTCTCTCCCTCGCGCGTGCTCTCTCTCCTTCGCGTGTGCTCTCTCTCTCTATTGCGTGTGCTCTCTCTCTTTCTTGTGCGTGCTCTCTCTCTCTCTTGCGCGTGCTCTCTCTCTCTCTCGTGCATGCTCCCTCTCACACGTGCTGTCGTTCTATTGCGCGTGCTCTCTCTCTCTCTCTCACTAATGCTCTCTCTCTTGCTCCCTCGTGCTCTCTCTCTCGCTCCCTCATGCTTTCTCTCTATCGCGCGTCCTCTTTCTCTCTCTATTGCGTGTGCTCTCTCTCTTTCTTGTGCGTGCACTCTCTCTCTCTCTCGCACGTGCTCTCTCTCACGCGCGTGCTCTCTCTCGCGCGCGTGTTCTCTCTCTCGTGCATGTGGTCTCTCTTGTGTTTGCTCTCTCTCTCACGCGTGCTCTCTCTCTCGCGCATGCTCTCTCTCTCGCTCCCTCGTGCTCTCTCTCTCACTCCCTCGTGCTCTCTCTCTCTCTCACGCATGCTCTCTCTCTCTTGCGTGTGCTCTGTCTCTCTCATGCGTGCTCTCTCTCTCCCGCGTGCTCTCTCTCTCATTCGTGCTCACTCTCTCGCGCGTGTGCTCTGTCTCTCTCATGTGTGCTCTCTCTCTCCCGCGTGCTCTCTCTCTCACGCGTGCTCTCTCTCGCACGCGTGCTCTCTCTCGCGTGTGCTCTCTCTCGCTCGCGTGTGCTCTCTCGCGCGTGCTCTCTTTCTCGCGCGTGCTCTCTCTCTCGCTCCCTCCTGCTCTCTCACTCGCTCCCTCGTGCTCTCTCTCTCTCTCGCGCGTGCTCTCTCTCTTACGTGTGCTCTCTCTCTCTCTCATGCATGCTCTCTCTCTCTCTCATGCATGCGCTCTCTCTTTTGCTCTCGAGCTCTCTCTCTCTTTCGCTCGTGTGATTGCTCTCCCTCTCTCGCTCTCTCTCTCCCTCATGCTCTCTCTCTTGTGCTCTCTCTCTCTCACGCGTGCTCTCTCTCTCGCGTGTGCTCTCTCTCTTGTGCGTGCTCTCTCTCTCTCTCACGCGCGTGGTCCCTCTCTCTCTCTCACGCATGTGCTCTCTTTCTTGGATGCGTGCTCTCTCTCTCGCGCGATTGCTCTCTCTCGCACGATTGCTCTCACTCACACGATTGCTCTCTCTCTCTCTCGCGCGATTGCTCTCTCTCTCCCTTGTGCACGCTGTCTCTTTTGCACGTGCTCTCTCTCTCTCTCGTGCATGCTCCCTCTCACACGTCCTCTCTTTCTATTGCGCGTGCTCTCTCTCTCTCGCACGTGTGCTCTCTCTCTCTCTCTCTCGTGTGTGCTCTCTCTCTCTCTCGCGTGTCTTCTCTCTCTCTCTCATGCATGCTCTCTCTCTTGCACCCTCGTGCTCTCTCTCTCGCTCCCTCATACTCTCTCTCGCGTGTCCTCTCTGTCTTTTGCATGTGCTCTCTCTCTCTCTATTGCGTGTGCTCTCTCTCTTTCTTGCGCATACTCTCTCTCTCTCTCTCGCGTGTGCTCTCTCTCATGCGCGTGCTCTCTCTCTCTCGTGCATGTGCTCTCTCTTGTGTTTGCTCTCTCTCTCATGCATGCTCTCTCTCTCGCGCATGCTCTCTCTCTCGCTCCCTCATGCTCTCTCTCTCGCTCCCTCGTGCTCTCTCTCTCTAGCACGTGCTCTATCTCTCTCTCGCTCGTGCTCTCTCTCTCTCTCTTGCGTGTGCTCTCTCTCACTCATGCGTGCTCTCTCTCTCACGCATGCTCTCTCTCTCCTGCGTGCTATCTCTCTCACGCGTGCTCTCTCTCTCGCATGTGCTCTCACTCTCGTGCGTGCTCTCTCTCTTGCTCGCGTGTGCTCTCTCTCTCACGCGTGCTCTCTTTCTCGCACATGCTCTCTGTCTTGCACCCTCCTGCTCTCTCTCTCGCTCCCTCGTGCTCTCTCTCTCTCTCGCGTGTGCTCTCTCTCTTGCGTGTGCTCTCTCTCTCTCACGCATGATCTCTCTCGCTCTCTCGTGCATGCGCTCTCTCTCTCGCTCACGTGCTCTCTCTCTCGCTCGTGTGATTGCTCTCCCTCTCTCGCTCTCTCTCTCCCTCGTGCTCTCTCTCTCGTGCTCTCTCTCTCTCACGCATGCTGTCTCCCTCATGCTCTTTCTCTTGTGCTCTCTCTCTCGTGCTCTATCTCTCTCTCTCGCACGTGCTCTCTCTCTCATGCAAGCTCTCTCTCTCGCGCGTGCTCTTTCTCACTTTCTCGTGCTCTCTCTCTCACTCCCTCGTGCTCTCTCTCTTGCTCCCTCATGCTCTCTCTCTATTGCACGTGCTCTATCTCTCTCTTGCATGTGCTCTCTCTCTCTCTCGCGTGTGCTCTCTCTCTCTCACGCATTCTCTCTCTCTCATGCTCTCTCTCATGCTCTCTCTCTCGTGCTCTCTCTCTCTCGCACGTGGTCTCTCTCTCACGCGTGCTCTCTCTCACGTGTGCTCTTTCTCGCTTCCTCGTGCTCTCTCTCTCACTCCATTGTGCTCTCTCTCTTGCTCCTTTGTGCTCTCTCTCTCTCTCGCGTGTGCTCTCTCTCTCTATTGCGCGTGCTCTCTCTCTATTGCGCTTGCACTCTCTCTTTCTCGCGCGTGCTCTCTCTCTCTCACATGTGCTCCCTCTCTCTCACGCACATGCTCTCTCTCGCGCATGCACTCTCCCTTGTGCGTGCTCACTCTCTCGCGCTTGCTTTCTCTCTCGCTCCCTCGGGCTCTCTCTCTCATGCGTGCTCTCTCTCTCTCTCGCTCGTGCGATTGCTCTCTCTCTCGCTCTCTCTCTCCCTCATGCTCTCTCTCTCGTGCTCTCTCTCTCTCACGCGTGCTCTCTCTCTCGTGTGTGCTCTCTCTCTTGTGCCTGCTCTCTCTCTCGCATGTTCCCTCTCTCTCTCGTGCGTGCTCTGTCTCTCTCTCTCGTGCATGCTCCCTCTCTCTATCTCATGCATGTGCTCTCTCTCGCACGTGTGCTCTCTCCCTCGTGCGATTGCTCTCTCTTGCGCGATTGCTCTCTCTCGCACGATTGCTCTCTCTCTCTCGCGCCTGCTCTCTCTCTCGCTTCCTCGTGCTCTCTCTCTCACTCCCTCGTGCTCTCTCTCACTCCCTCGTGCTCTCTCTCTCTCTCTCTCGCGCGTGCTCTCTCTCTCTCTCGCACATGCTCTCTGTCTCTCACGTTTGCTCTTTCTCTCTCAGGCTTGCTCCCTTTCTCGTGCGTGCTGCTGTCTCCCTCCCTCTTGCTCTCTATCTCGCTCCCTCGTGCTCTCTCTCTCTCTCACGCATGCTCTCTCTCTCTCTCGCGTGTTCTCTCACTCGCTCCTTCATGCTCTCTCTCTCGCTCCCTTGTGCTCTCTCTCTCGCTCCCTCATGCTCTCTCTCTCTCTCGCACGTGCACTCTCTCTCTCTCGCGTGTGCTTTCTCTCTCTCTCATGCGTGCTCTCTCTCTATTGCACGTGCTCTCTCTCTCTCTTGCACGTGCTCTCTCTCACGCGTGCTCTCTCTCTCACTTGTGCTCTCTCTCTCGCGCATGCTCGCTCTCTCGCTCCCTCGTGCTCTCTCTCTCGTGCTCTCTCTCTCGCTCGCACGTGCTCTCTCTCTCGCTTCCTCGTGCTCTCTCTCTCACTCCCTCGTGCTCTCTCTCTCTCTCTCTCTCGTGCTCTCTCTCTCTCTCTCGCACGTGCTCTCTCTCTCGCGCGTGATCTCTCTCTCGCGCGTGCTCTCTCTCTCGCTTCCTCGTGCTCTCTCTCGCTCCCTCGTGCTCTCTCTCTCTCGCGCGTACTCTCTCTCTCTCGCGCACGTGCTCTCTATCTCTCACGTTTGCTCTCTCTCTATCGCGTGCTCCCTTTCTCGTGCGTGCTGTCTGGCTCGCCCACTCTTGCTCTCTCTCTCGCTCCCTTGTGCTCTCTCTCTCTCTATTGCGCATGCTTTCTCTCTCTCTCTCACGTGTTTTCTTTCTCGCTCCCTTGTGCTCTCTCTCTTGCTCCCTCATACTCTCTCTCTCCCTCGCGCATGCTCTCTCTCTCTCGCGCATGCTCTCTCTCTCACTCCCTCGTGCTCTCTCTCTCGCTCCCTCGTACTCTCTCTGTCTCTCACGCGTGCTCTCTCTCTGTCTCGCGCGTGCTCTCTCTCTCTCGCGCATGCTCTCTCTCTTGTGCGTGCTCTCTCTCTCACTCCCTCATAATCTCTCTCTCTCTCCCTCGTGCTCTCTCTCTCGCACGCGTGTGCTCTCTCTCTCGCGCGTGCTCTCTTTCTCGCGTGTGCTCTCTGTCTCGCTCCCTCCTGCTCTCTCTCTCGCTCCCTTGTGCTCTCTCTCTGTCTGGCACGTGCTCTCTCTCTTGTGTGTGCTCTCTCTCTCTCTCACGCATGCTCTCTCTCTCTCTCTCGTGCATGCGCTCTCTCTCTCGCTCGCGTGCTCTCTCTCTCTTTCGCTCGTGTGATTGCTCTCGCTCTCTCGCTCTCTCTCTCCCTCGTGCTCTCTCGCTCGTGCTCTCTCTCTCTCACGCGTGCTCTCTCTCTCGCATGTGCTCTCTCTCTTGTGCCTGCTCTCTCTCTCTCTCATGCATGCTCTCTCTCTCTCTCTCGCGCGTGGTCCCTCTCTCTCTCTCACGCATGCACCTTCTTTCTTGGATGCGTGCTCTCTCTCTCGCACGATTGCTCTCTCTCACACGATTGCTCTCTCTCTCTCGCGCGATTGCTCTCTCTCTCCCTCGTACACTCTCTCTCTTTTGCACGTGCTCTCTCTCTCTCTCGTGCATGCTCCCTCTCACACGTGCTCTCTTTCTATTGTGCGTGCTCTCTCTCTCTCTCTCGCACGCGTGCTCTCTCTCTCTCACTCTCGCGTGTGCTCTCTCTCTCTCTCGCATGTCTTCTCTCTCCCTCTCACGCGTGCTCTCTCTCTCGCTCCCTCATGCTCTCTCTCTAGCTCCCTCACGCTCTCTCTCTCTCGCGCGTCCTCTCTCTCTCTCGCGCGTGCTCTCTCACTCTCTATTGTGCGTGCTCTCTCTCTTTCTTGCGCATGCTCTCACTCTCTCTCTCGTGCGTGTTCTCTCTCTCGAGTGTGCTCTCTCTCTCTCTCGCGTGTTTTCTCTCTCGCTCCCTCGTGCTCTCTCTCTCGCTTCCTCATGCTCTCTCTCTCTCTCTCGCACGTGCTCTCTCTCTCTCTCGCGCATGTTCTCTCTCTCGCTCCCTCGTGCTCTCTCTCTCCTGGTCTCTCATACTCTCTCTGTCTCTCACGCGTGCTCTCTCTCAGTCTCGCGTGTGCTCTCTCTCTCTCTCTCGCGCATGCTCCCTCTCTCGTGCGTGCTATCTCTCTCGCTCCCTCCTGCTCTCTCTCTCGCTCCCTCATGCTCTCTCTCTATTGCGCGTGCTCTATCTCTCTCTTGCATGTGCTCTCTCTCTCTCGCGTGTGCTCTCTCTCTCTCACGCATGCTCCCTCTCTCATGCTCTCTCTCTCGTGCTCTCTCTCTCTCTCTCGCACGTGCTCTCTCTCACACGCATGCTCTCTCTCTTGCGCATGCTCTTTACGCTTCCTTGTGCTCTCTCTCTCACTCCCTCGTGCTCACTCTCTTGCACTCTTGTGCTCTCTCTCTCTCTCACGCGTGCTCTCTCTCTCTATTGCGCGTGCTCTCTCTCTATTGCGCGTGCTCTCTCTTTTTCTTGCTCGTGCTCTCTCTCTCTCACGTGTGCTCTCTCTCTCGCGCACATGCTCTCTCTCGCGCGTGCACTCTCTCTCGTGCATGCTCGCTCTCTCGCGCTTGTTTTCTCTGTCGCTCCCTCGGGCTCTCTCTCTCACTCCCTCGTGCTCTCTCTCTCACGCATGCTCGCTCTCTCGCTCGTGCGATTGCTCTCTCTCTCTCGCTCTCTCTCTCACGCATGCTCTCTCTCTCGCGTGTGCTCTCTCTCTCGTGCTCTCTCTCGTGCTCTCTCTCTCTCTCACACGTGCTCTCTCTCACACGCATGCTCTCTCTCTCGCGCGTGCTCTTTCTTGCTTCCTCGTGCTCTCTCTCTAACTCCCTCGTGCTCACTCTCTTGCACCCTTGTGCTCTCTCTCTCTCGCGCGTGCTCTCTCTCTCTATTGCGCGTGCTCTCTCTCTCTATTGTGCGTGCTCTCTCTCTTTCTTGCGTGTGCTCTCTCTCACGTGTGCTCTCTCTCTCGCACACGTGCTCTCTCTCGCGCGTGCACTCTCTCTCGTGCGTGCTCGCTCTCTCGCGCTTGCTTTCTCTCTCGCTCCCTCGGGCTCTCTCTCTCACTCCCTCGTGCTCTCTCTCTCACGCATGCTCTCTCTCTCGCTCGTGCGATTGCTCTCTCTCTCTCGCTCTCTCTCTCTCCCTCGTGCTCTCTCTCTCGTGCTCTCTCTCTCTCGCTCTCTCTCTCTCACGCGTGCTCTCTCTCTCGTGTGTGCTCTCTCTCTTGTGCCTGCTCTCTCTCTCGCATGTTCCCTCTCTCTCTCGTGCGTGCTCTGTCTCTCTCTCTCGTGCATGCTCCCTCTCTCTATCTCACGCATGCGCTCTCTCTCTCGCACGTGTGCTCTCTCCCTCGCGCGATTGCTCTCTCTTGCGCGATTGCTCTCTCTCGCATGATTGCTCTCTCTCTCTCTCGCACGTGCTCTCTCTCTCGCTTCCTCGTGCTCTCTCTCTTACTCCCTCGTGCTCTCTCTCGCTCCCTCGTGCTCTCAATCTCTCTCGCGCGTGCTCTCTCTCGCGTGTGCTCGCTCTCTCTCACGCGTGCTCTCTCTCTCACGTGTGCTATCTCTCTCGCGCATGCACGCTCACTCGCTCCCTCGTGCTCTCCCTCTTGCTCCCTCATGCTCTCTCTCTCGTGCTCTCTCTCGTGCTCTCTCTCTCGTTTTCTCTCTCCCTCTCGCACGTGCTCTCTCTCTCGCGCGTGATCTCTCTCTCTCGTGCGTGCTCTCTCTCTCGCTCCCTCGTGCTCTCTCTCTCACTCCCTCGTGGTCTCTCTCGCTCCCTCGTGCTCTCTCTCTCTCTCGCACGTGCTCTCTATCTCTCACGTTTGCTCTCTCTCTCGCGCGTGCTCCCTTTCTCGTGCGTGCTGTCTGTCTCGCTCCCTCTTGCTCTCTCTCTCGCTCCCTCATGCTCTCTCTTTCTATTGCGCGTGCTTTCTCTCTCTCTCGCGTGTTTTCTCTCTCGCTCCCTTGTGCTCTCTCTCTTGCTCCCTCATACTCTCTCCCTCTCTCTCGCATGCTCTCTCTGTCTCACGCGTGCTCTCTCTCTCTGTCTCACGCGTGCTCTCTCTCTCGCGCGTGCTCTCTCTCTCGCTCGCGTGTGCTCTCTCTCTCGCGCGTGCTCTCTTTCTCGTGCGTGCTCTCTGTCTCCCTCCCTCCTGCTCTCTCTCTCGCTCCCTCGTGCTCTCCCTCTCTCTCGTGCATGCTCTCTCTCTTGTGTGTGCTCTTTCTCTCTCTCACGCATGCTCTCTCTCTCTCTCGTGCATGCGCTCTCTCTCTCGCTCGCATGCTCTCTCTCTCTTTCGCTCGTGTGATTGCTCTCCCTCTCTTGCTCTCTCTCTCCCTCGTGCTCTCTCTCTCGTGCTCTCTCTCTCACGCGTGCTCTCTCTCTCGCATGTGCTCTCTCTCTTGTGCGTGCTCTCTCTCTTGCGTGTGCTCTCTCTCTTGTGCCTGCTCTCTCTCTCGCATGTTCTCTCTCTCTCTCACGCGTGCTCTCTCTCTCTCTCTCGCGCATGGTCCCTCTCTCTCTCTGACGCATGCGCTCTCTCTCTTGGATGCGTGCTCTCTCTCTCGTACGATTGCTCTCTCTCGCACGATTGCTCTCTCTCACACGATTGCTCTCTCTCTCTCGCGCGCGCGATTGCTCTCTCTCTCCCTCGTACACTCTCTGCCTTTTGCACGTGCTCTCTCTCTCTATTGCGCGTGCTCTCTCTCTATTGCGCGTGCTCTCTCTCTTGCACGATTGCTCTCTCTTGCACGATTGCTCTCTCTCTCTCTCGCACATGCTCTCTCTCTCGCTTCCTCGTGCTCTCTCTCTCACTCCCTCGTGCTCTCTCTCGCTCCCTCGTGCTCTCTCTCTCTCTCGCGCGTGCTCTCTCTCGTGTGTGCTCTCTCTCTCTCACGCGTGCTGTCTCTCTCATGTGTGCTCTCTCTCTCACGCATGCTCGCTCTCTCGCCCCCTCGTGCTCTCTCTCTTGCTCCCTCATGCTCTCTCTCTCGTGCTCTCTCTCGTGCTCTCTCTCTCGCGCTCTCTCTCTCTCTCGCACGTGCTCTCTCTCTCGCGTGTGATCTCTCTCTCACGCATGCTCTCTCTCTCGCTTCCTCGTGCTCTCTCTCTCACTCCCTCGTGGTCTCTCTCGCTCCCTCGTGCTCTCTCTCTCTCTCGCACGTGCTCTCTCTCTCTATTGCGCGTGCTCTCTCTCTATTGCGCGTGCTCTCTCTCTTTCTCACGCGTGCTCTCTCACTCACGTGTTCTCTCTCTCTCTCGCGCACGTGCTCTCTCTCGCGCGTGCACTCACTCTCGTGCGTGCTCGCTCTCTCGCCCATGCTCTCTCTCTCAATCCCTCATGCACTCTCTCTCCTGCTCCCTCGTACTCTCTCTGTCTCTCACGTGTGCTCTCTCTCTGTCTCATGCTTGCTCTCTCTCTCTCTCGCAAATGCTCTCTCTCTCATTCGTGCTCTCTCTCTCGCTCCCTCCTGCTCTCTCTCGCTCCCTCATGCTCTCTCTCTATTGTGCATGCTCTAGCTCTCTCTCGCATGTGCTCTCTCTTTCTCTCGCGTGTGCTCTCTCTCTCTCACGCATGCTCTCTCTCTCATGCTCTCTCTCTTGTGCTCCCTCTCTCGTGTTCTCTCTCTCTCTCTCGCACGTGCTCTCTCTCTCACGTGTGCTCTCTCTCTCGCGCGTGCTCTCTCTCGCTTCCTCGTGCTCTCTCTCTCACTCCCTCGTGCTCTCTCTCTCACGCATGCTCTCTCTCTCGCTCGTGCGATTGCTCTCTCTCTCTCTCTCTCTCTCTCACGCATGCTCTCTCTCTCTCATGCATGCGCTCTCTCTCTCACTCGCGTGCTCTCTCTCTCTTTCGCTCGTGTGATTGCTCTCCCTCTCTTGCTCTCTCTCTCCCTCGTGCTCTCTCTCTCGTGCTCTCTCTCTCATGCGTGCTCTCTCTCTCGCATGTGCTCTCTCTCTTGTGCGTGCTCTCTCTCTCACGCGTTCTCTCTCTCTCGCTTGTGCTCTCTCTCTTGTGCCTGCTCTCTCTCTCGCATGTTCTCTCTCTCTCTCACGCGTGCTCTCTCTCTCTCTCTCGCGAGTGGTCCCTCTCTCTCTCTGACGCATGCGCTCTCTCTCTTGGATGCGTGCTCTCTCTCTCGCGCGATTGCTCTCTCTCGCACGATTGCTCTCTCTCACACGATTGCTCTCCCTCTCTCTCTCGCGCGATTGCTCTCTCTCTCCCTCGTACACTCTCTGCCTTTTGCAGGTGCTCTCTCTCTCTATTGCACGTGCTCTCTCTCTATTGCGCGTGCTCTCTCTCTTTCTCGCGCGTGCTCTCTCACTCACGTGTTCTCTCTCTCTCTCGCGCATGTGCTCTCTCTCGCGAGTGCACTCTCTCTCGTGCGTGCTTGCTCTCTCGCACATGCTCTCTCTCTCAATCCCTCGTGCACTCTCTCTCCTGCTCCCTCGTACTCTCTCTGTCTCTCACGCGTGCTCTCTCTTTCTGTCTCGCGCGTGCTCTCTCTCTCTCTCTCGCGCATGCTCTCTCTCTCATGCGTGCTCTCTCTCTCGCTCCCTCCTGCTCTCTCTCTCACTCCCTCATGGTCTCTCTCTATTGTGCGTGCTCTAGCTCTCTCTCGCATGTTCTCTCTCTCTCTCTCGCATGTGCTCTCTCTCTCTCTCTCTCTCGCGTGTGCTCTCTCTCTCTTAGCGCATGCTCTCTCTCTCGTGCATGCTCTCTCTCTCGCTCCCTCGTGCTCTCTCTCTCGCTCCCTCACGCACTCTCTCTCGCGTGTGCTCTCTCTCTATCTTGCGCGTGGTCCCTCTCTCTCTCTCATGGATGCGCTCTCTCTCTTGGATGTGTGCTCTCTTTATCGCGCTATTGCTCTCTCTTGCACGATTGCTCTCTCTCACACGATTGCTCTCTCTCTCTCTCGCGTGATTGCTCTCTCTCCCTCGTACACTCTCTCCCTTTTGCATGTGCTCTCTCTCTCTCTCGTGCATGCTCCCTCTCACACGTGCTCTCTTTCTATTGCGCGTGCTCTCTCTCTCTCTCGCACGTGTTCTCTCTCTCTCTCTCGCGTGTGCTCTCTCTCTCTCGCATGTCTGCTCTCTCTCTCTCACGCGTGCTCTCTCTCTCGCTCCCTCATGCTCTCTCTCTCTCGCTCCCTCATGCTCTCTCTCTCTCGCTCCCTCATGCTCTCTCTCTCACGCGTCCTCTCTCTCTCACGCGTGCTCTCTCACTCTCTATTGCGCATGCTCTCTCTCGTTCTTGCGCGTGCTCTCTCTCTCTCTCTCGTGTGTGTTCTCTCTCCCACGCGTGCTCTCTCTGTCTGTCGCGCATGCTCTCTTTCTCGCATGTGCTCTCTATCTCTCACGTTTGCTCTCTATCTCTCGCGCATGCTCCATTTCTCATGCGTGCTGTCTGTCTCGCTCCCTCTTGCTCTCTCTCTCGCTCCCTTGTGCTCTCTCTCTCTCTCGCACATGCTCTCTCTCTCGCATGTGCTCTCTCTCTCTCCCATGCGTGCTCTCTCTCCCATGCGTGCTCTCTCTCTCAAGTGTGCTCTCTCTCTCGCGCATGCTCTCTCTCTCGCTCCCTCGTGCTCTCTCTCTCTCGCGCGTGCTCTCTCTCTCTCTCTCGCGTGTTTTCTCTCTCGCTCCCTTGTGCTCTCTCTCTCACTCCCTCATGCTCTCTCTCTCTCTCGCACGTGCTCTCTCTCTCTCTCGCGCATGCTCTGTCTCTCGCTCCCTCGTGCACTCTCTCTCCTGCTCCCTCGTACTCTCTCTGTCTCTCACGCGTGCTCTCTCTCTGTCTCGCGCGTGCTCTCTCTCTCTCTCGCGCATGCTCTCTCTCTCGTGCGTGCTCTCTCTCTCGCTCCCTCCTGCTCTCTCTCTCGCTCCCTCATGCTCTCTCTCTATTGTGCGTGCTCTATCTCTTTCTCGCGCGTGCTCTCTGTCTCGCTCCCTCCTGCTCTCTCTCTCGCTCCCTCGTGCTCTCTCTCTGTCTCGCGCGTGCTCTCTCTCTCTCTCACGCATGCTCTCTCTCTCTCGAGCATGCGCTCTCTCTCTCTCGCTCGCGTGCTCTCTCTCTCTTTCGCTCATGTGATTTCTCTCGCTCTCTCACTCTCTCTCTCCCTCGTGCTCTCTCTCTCGTGCTCTCTCTCTCTCTCGCGTTCTCTCTCTCTCGCATGTGCTCTCTCTCTTGTGCGTGCTTTCTCTCTCTCTCACGCATGCTCTCTCTCTCTCGCGCGTGGTCCCTCTCTCTCTCACGCATGCGCTCTCTCTCGCACACGTATTCGCTCCCTCGCGCGATTGCTCCATCTTGCGTGATTGCTCTCTCTCGCACGTTTGCTCTCTCTCTCTCGCGCGATTGCTCTCTCTCTCCCTCGTACACTCTCTCTCTTTTGCACGTGCTCTCTCTCTCTCGTGCATGCTCCCTCTCACACGTGCTCTCTTTCTATTGTGCGTACTCTCTCTCTCTCTCGCATGCGTGCTCTCTCTCTCTCACTCTCGCGTGTGCTCTCTCCCTCTCTCGCATGTCTTCTCTCTCTCTCTCATGCGTGTTCTCTCTCTCACTTCCTCGTGCTCTCTCTCTCTCACTCCCTCATGCTCTCTCTCGCTCCCTCGTGCTCTCTCTTTCTCGAGCGAGTGCTCTCTATCTCTCACGTTTGCTCTCTCTCTCTCACGTGTGCTCCCTTTCTCATGCGTGCTCTCTGTCTCACTCCCTCGTGCTCTCTCTCTCGCTCCCTCGTGCTCTCTCTCTCTTGCGCGTGCTCTATCGCTCTATTGCGCATTTTCTCTCTCTCTATTGCGCGTGCTCTCTCTCTTTCTCGCGCGTGCTCTCTCTATCTCACGTGTGCTCTCTCACTCTCGCGCACGTGCTCTCTCTCGCGCATGCTCTCTCTCTCGTGCGTGCTCGCTCTCTCGCGCTTGCTCTCTCTCTTGCTTCCTTGTGCTCTCTCTCACTCATTCCCTCATGCTCTTTCTCTCACGCGTGCTCTCTCTCTCTCTCTCGCGTGCATGCTCTCTCTCTTGCGTGTGCTCTCTCTCTCGCGCATGCTCTCTCTCTCACTCCCTCCTGCTCTCTCTCTCGCTCCCTCCTGATCTCTCTCTATTGCGCGTGCTCTATCTCTCTCTTGCGCATGCTCATTCTCTCTCTCGTGCATGCTCTCTCTCTCGCTCCCTCGTACTCTCTCTCTCGCTCCCTCGTGCTCTCTCTCTCTCGCGCGTGCTCTCTATCTCTCTCGCGTGTGCTCTCTCTCTCTCTCTCGCATGTGCTCTCTCTCTCTCTCAGCGCATGCTCTCTCTCTCGCGCGTGCTCTCTCTCTCGCTCCCTCGTGCTCTCTCTCTCGCTCCCTCACGCACTCTCTCTCTCTCGCGCGTGCTCTCTCTCTCACGTGTGCTTTCTCTCTCTCTCATGCGTGCTCTCTCTCTATAGCGCATGCTCTCTCTCTCTCTCGCGCGCGTGGTCTCTCTCTATCTCGCGCGTGCTCTGTCTAACTCTCTTGCGCATGCTCTCTCTCGCACGTGCTCTCTCTCTCTCTCGCGCATGCTCTCTCTCTCGCGCATGCTCTCTCTCTCTCGCGCGTGCTCTCTCTCACGTGTGCTCTCTCTCTCTCGCGCACGTGCTCTCTCTCGCGCGTGCTCTTTCTCTCGTGCATGCTCACTCTCTCGCGCTTGCTCTCTCTCTCGCGTGCCCTCTCTCTTGTGTGTGCTCTCTCTCTCTCTCACGCGTGCTCTCTCTCTCGCGTGTGCTCTCTCTCTTGTGTGTGCTCTCTCTCTCTCTCACGCGTGCTCTCTCTCTCTCGCGCATGCGTGGTCCCTCTCTCACTCTCACACATGCGCTCTCTCTCTTGGATATGTGCTCTCCCTCTCGAGCGATTGCTCTCTCTCGCACGATTGCTCTCTCTCACACGATTGCTCTCTCTCTCTCGCGCGCGATTGCTCTCTCTCTCCCTCATACACTCTCTCTCTTTTGTACGTGCTCTCTCTCTCTCTCATGCATGCTCCCTCTCACACGTGCTCTCTTTCTATTGTGCGTGCTCTCTCTCTCTCGCACGCGTGCTCTCTCTCTCTTGCGTGTGCTCTCTCTCTCTTGCGTGTCTTCTCTCTCTCTCTCACGCATGCTCTCTCTCTTGTTCCCTCGTGCTCTCTCTCTCGCTCCCTCATACTCTCTCTCTCGCGCGTGCTCTCTCTCCCTCGCGCGTGCTCTCTCTCTTTCACGTGTGCTCTCTCTCTCTATTGGGTGTGCTCTCTCTCTTTCTTGTGCGTGCTCTCTCTCTCTCTTGCGCGTGCTCTCTCTCTCTATTGCGCATGCTCTCTCTCTTTCTCGCGCATGCTCTCTCTCTCTTGTGCATGCTCTCTCTCTCGCGCTTGCTCTCTCTCTCGCTCGCTCGTGCTCTTTCTCTCTCACACATGTGCTCTCCCTCTCGTGCGTGCTCGCTCTTTCGCTCCCTCCTGCTCTCTCTCTCGCTCCCTCATGCTCTCTCTCTATTGCGCGTGCTCTATCTCTCTCTCGCGCGTGCTCTCTCTCTCGTGCATGCTCCCTCTCACACGTGCTGTCGTTCTATTGCGCGTGCTCTCTCTCTCTCTCACACATGCTCTCTCTCTTGCTCCCTCGTGCTCTCTCTCTCGCTCCCTCATGCTTTCTCTCTATCGCGCGTCCTCTTTCTCTCTCTATTGCGTGTGCTCTCTCTCTTTCTTGTGCGTGCTCTCTCTCTCTCTCTCTCGCACGTGCTCTCTCTCACGTGCGTGCTCTCTCTCGCGCGCGTGTTCTCTCTCTCGTGCATGTGGTCTCTCTTGTGTTTGCTCTCTCTCTCACGCGTGCTCTCTCTCTCGCGCATGCTCTCTCTCTCGCTCCCTCGTGCTCTCTCTCTCACTCCCTCGTGCTCTCTCTCTCTCTCACGCATGCTCTCTCTCTCTTGCGTGTGCTCTGTCTCTCTCATGCGTGCTCTCTCTCTCCCGCGTGCTCTCTCTCTCACGCGTGCTCACTCTCTCGCGCGTGTGCTCTGTCTCTGTCATGTGTGCTCTCTCTCTCCCGCATTCTCTCTCTCTCACGCGTGCTCTCTCTCTCTATTGCGCGTGCTCTCTCTCTCTATTGCGTGTGCTCTCTCTCTTTCTCGTGCGTGCTCTCTCACTCATGTGTTCTCTCTCTCTCGCGCACGTGCTCTCTCTCGCGCGTGCACTCTCTCTCGTGCGTGCTCGCTCTCTTGCACATGTTCTCTCTCTCGATCCCTCGTGCACTCTCTCTCCTGCTCCCTCGTACTCTCTATGTCTCTCACGCGTGCTCTCTCTCTGTCTCGCGCGTGCTCTCTCTCTCTCTCGCGCATGCTCTCTCTCTCGTGCGTGCTTTCTCTCTCGCTCCCTCCTGCTCTCTCTCTCGCTCCCTCATGCTCTCTCTCTATTGTGCGTGCTCTAGCTCTCTCTCGCATGTGCTCTCTCTCTCTCCCATGCGTGCTCTCTCTCTCAAGTGTGCTCTCTCTCTCGCGCATGCTCTCTCTCTCGCTCCCTCGTGCTCTCTCTCTCTCGCGCGTGCTCTCTCTCTCTCTCGCGTGTTTTCTCTCTCGCTCCCTTGTGCTCTCTCTCTCGCTCCCTCATGCTCTCTCTCTCTCTCGCACGTGCTCTCTCTCTCTCTCGCGCATGCTCTCTCTCTCGCTCCCTCGTGCACTCTCTCTCCTGCTCCCTCGTACTCTCTCTGTCTCTCACGCGTGCTCTCTCTCTGTCTCGCGCGTGCTCTCTCTCTCTCGCGCATGCTCTCTCTCTCGTGCGTTCTCTCTCTCTCGCTCCCTCCTGCTCTCTCTCTCGCTCCCTCATGCTCTCTCTCTATTGTGCGTGCTCTATCTCTTTCTCGCGCGTGCTCTCTGTCTCGCTCCCTCCTGCTCTCTCTCTCGCTCCCTCGTGCTCTCTCTCTGTCTCGCGCGTGCTCTCTCTCTCTCTCACGCATGCTCTCTCTCTCTCGTGCATGCGCTCTCTCTCTCTCGCTCGCGTGCTCTCTCTCTCTTTCGCTCGTGTGATTTCTCTCGCTCTCTCACTCTCTCTCTCCCTCGTGCTCTCTCTCTCGTGCTCTCTCTCTCTCACGCGTGCTCTCTCTCTCGCATGTGCTCTCTCTCTTGTGCGTGCTTTCTCTCTCTCTCACGCATGCTCTCTCTCTCTCGCGCGTGGTCCCTCTCTCTCTCACGCATGCGCTCTCTTTCTTGGATGCGTGCTCTCTCTCTCGCGCGATTGCTCTCTCTCTCCCTCGTACACTCTCTCTCTTTTGCACGTGCTCTCTCTCTCTCGTGCATGCTCCCTCTCACACGTGCTCTCTTTCTATTGTGCGTACTCTCTCTCTCTCTCGCATGCGTGCTCTCTCTCTCTCACTCTCGCGTGTGCTCTCTCCCTATCTCGCATGTCTTCTCTCTCTCTCTCACGCGTGTTCTCTCTCTCACTTCCTCGTGCTCTCTCTCTCTCACTCCCTCATGCTCTCTCTCGCTCCCTCGTGCTCTCTCTTTCTCGAGCGAGTGCTCTCTATCTCTCACGTTTGCTCTCTCTCTCTCACGTGTGCTCCCTTTCTCATGCGTGCTCTCTGTCTCACTCCCTCGTGCTCTCTCTCTCGCTCCCTCGTGCTCTCTCTCTCTTGCGCGTGCTCTATCGCTCTATTGCGCATTTTCTCTCTCTCTATTGCGCGTGCTCTCTCTCTTTCTCGCGCGTGCTCTCTCTATCTCACGTGTGCTCTCTCACTCTCGCGCACGTGCTCTCTCTCGCGCATGCTCTCTCTCTCGTGCGTGCTCGCTCTCTCGCGCTTGCTCTCTCTCTTGCTTCCTTGTGCTCTCTCTCACTCATTCCCTCATGCTCTTTCTCTCACGCGTGCTCTCTCTCTCTCTCTCGCGTGCATGCTCTCTCTCTTGCGTGTGCTCTCTCTCTCGCGCATGCTCTCTCTCTCACTCCCTCCTGCTCTCTCTCTCGCTCCCTCCTGATCTCTCTCTATTGCGCGTGCTCTATCTCTCTCTTGCGCATGCTCATTCTCTCTCTCGTGCATGCTCTCTCTCTCGCTCCCTCGTACTCTCTCTCTCGCTCCCTCGTGCTCTCTCTCTCTCTCGCGCGTGCTCTCTATCTCTCTCGCGTGTGCTCTCTCTCTCTCTCTCTCGCATGTGCTCTCTCTCTCTCTCAGCGCATGCTCTCTCTCTCGCGCGTGCTCTCTCTCTCGCTCCCTCGTGCTCTCTCTCTCGCTCCCTCACGCACTCTCTCTCTCTCGCGCGTGCTCTCTCTCTCACGTGTGCTTTCTCTCTCTCTCATGCGTGCTCTCTCTCTATAGCGCATGCTCTCTCTCTCTCTCGCGCGCGTGGTCTCTCTATCTCGCGCGTGCTCTGTCTAACTCTCTTGCGCATGCTCTCTCTCGCACGTGCTCTCTCTCTCTCTCGCGCATGCTCTCTCTCTCGCGCATGCTCTCTCTCTCTCGCGCGTGCTCTCTCTCACGTGTGCTCTCTCTCTCTCGCGCACGTGCTCTCTCTCGCGCGTGCTCTTTCTCTCGTGCATGCTCACTCTCTCGCGCTTGCTCTCTCTCTCGCGTGCCCTCTCTCTTGTGTGTGCTCTCTCTCTCTCTCACGCGTGCTCTCTCTCTCTCGTGCATGCGTGGTCCCTCTCTCACTCTCACACATGCGCTCTCTCTCTTGGATATGTGCTCTCCCTCTCGAGCGATTGCTCTCTCTCGCACGATTGCTCTCTCTCACACGATTGCTCTCTCTCTCTCGCGCGCGATTGCTCTCTCTCTCCCTCATACACTCTCTCTCTTTTGTACGTGCTCTCTCTCTCTCTCATGCATGCTCCCTCTCACACGTGCTCTCTTTCTATTGTGCGTGCTCTCTCTCTCTCGCACGCATGCTCTCCATCTCTTGCGTGTGCTCTCTCTCTCTTGCGTGTCTTCTCTCTCTCTCTCACGCATGCTCTCTCTCTTGTTCCCTCGTGCTCTCTCTCTCGCTCCCTCATACTCTCTCTCTCGCGCGTGCTCTCTCTCCCTCGCGCGTGCTCTCTCTCCTTCGCGTGTGCTCTCTCTCTATTGCGTGTGCTCTCTCTCTTTCTTGTGCGTGCTCTCTCTCTCTCTTGCGCGTGCTCTCTCTCTCTCTCGTGCATGCTCCCTCTCACACGTGCTGTCGTTCTATTGCGCGTGCTCTCTCTCTCTCTCTCACTAATGCTCTCTCTCTTGCTCCCTCGTGCTCTCTCTCTCGCTCCCTCATGCTTTCTCTCTATCGCGCGTCCTCTTTCTCTCTCTATTGCGTGTGCTCTCTCTCTTTCTTGTGCGTGCACTCTCTCTCTCTCTCGCACGTGCTCTCTCTCACGCGCGTGCTCTCTCTCGCGCGCGTGTTCTCTCTCTCGTGCATGTGGTCTCTCTTGTGTTTGCTCTCTCTCTCACGCGTGCTCTCTCTCTCGCGCATGCTCTCTCTCTCGCTCCCTCGTGCTCTCTCTCTCACTCCCTCGTGCTCTCTCTCTCTCTCACGCATGCTCTCTCTCTCTTGCGTGTGCTCTGTCTCTCTCATGCGTGCTCTCTCTCTCCCGCGTGCTCTCTCTCTCATTCGTGCTCACTCTCTCGCGCGTGTGCTCTGTCTCTCTCATGTGTGCTCTCTCTCTCCCGCGTGCTCTCTCTCTCACGCGTGCTCTCTCTCGCACGCGTGCTCTCTCTCGCGTGTGCTCTCTCTCGCTCGCGTGTGCTCTCTCGCGCGTGCTCTCTTTCTCGCGCGTGCTCTCTCTCTCGCTCCCTCCTGCTCTCTCACTCGCTCCCTCGTGCTCTCTCTCTCTCTCGCGCGTGCTCTCTCTCTTACGTGTGCTCTCTCTCTCTCTCATGCATGCTCTCTCTCTCTCTCATGCATGCGCTCTCTCTTTTGCTCTCGAGCTCTCTCTCTCTTTCGCTCGTGTGATTGCTCTCCCTCTCTCGCTCTCTCTCTCCCTCATGCTCTCTCTCTTGTGCTCTCTCTCTCTCACGCGTGCTCTCTCTCTCGCGTGTGCTCTCTCTCTTGTGCGTGCTCTCTCTCTCTCTCACGCGCGTGGTCCCTCTCTCTCTCTCACGCATGTGCTCTCTTTCTTGGATGCGTGCTCTCTCTCTCGCGCGATTGCTCTCTCTCGCACGATTGCTCTCACTCACACGATTGCTCTCTCTCTCTCTCGCGCGATTGCTCTCTCTCTCCCTTGTGCACGCTGTCTCTTTTGCACGTGCTCTCTCTCTCTCTCGTGCATGCTCCCTCTCACACGTCCTCTCTTTCTATTGCGCGTGCTCTCTCTCTCTCGCACGTGTGCTCTCTCTCTCTCTCTCTCGTGTGTGCTCTCTCTCTCTCTCGCGTGTCTTCTCTCTCTCTCTCATGCATGCTCTCTCTCTTGCACCCTCGTGCTCTCTCTCTCGCTCCCTCATACTCTCTCTCGCGTGTCCTCTCTGTCTTTTGCATGTGCTCTCTCTCTCTCTATTGCGTGTGCTCTCTCTCTTTCTTGCGCATACTCTCTCTCTCTCTCTCGCGTGTGCTCTCTCTCATGCGCGTGCTCTCTCTCTCTCGTGCATGTGCTCTCTCTTGTGTTTGCTCTCTCTCTCATGCATGCTCTCTCTCTCGCGCATGCTCTCTCTCTCGCTCCCTCATGCTCTCTCTCTCGCTCCCTCGTGCTCTCTCTCTCTAGCACGTGCTCTATCTCTCTCTCGCTCGTGCTCTCTCTCTCTCTCTTGCGTGTGCTCTCTCTCACTCATGCGTGCTCTCTCTCTCACGCATGCTCTCTCTCTCCTGCGTGCTATCTCTCTCACGCGTGCTCTCTCTCTCGCATGTGCTCTCACTCTCGTGCGTGCTCTCTCTCTTGCTCGCGTGTGCTCTCTCTCTCACGCGTGCTCTCTTTCTCGCACATGCTCTCTGTCTTGCACCCTCCTGCTCTCTCTCTCGCTCCCTCGTGCTCTCTCTCTCTCTCGCGTGTGCTCTCTCTCTTGCGTGTGCGCTCTCTCTCTCACGCATGATCTCTCTCGCTCTCTCGTGCATGCGCTCTCTCTCTCGCTCACGTGCTCTCTCTCTCGCTCGTGTGATTGCTCTCCCTCTCTCGCTCTCTCTCTCCCTCGCGTGTGCTCTCTCTCTCGTGCTCCCTCTCTCTCACGCATGCTCTCTCTCTCGCGTGTGCTCTCTCTCTTGAGTGTGCTCTCTCTCTTTCTTGCGCGTGCTCTCTCTCTCGTGCGTGCTCTCTCTCTCGCGCGTGCTCTCTTTCTCGCGCGTGTTCTCTGTCTCGCTCCCTCCTGCTCTCTCTCTCGCTCCCTCATGCTATCTCTCTCTCTCTCGTGCGTGCTTTCTCTCTTGCGTGTGCTCTCTCTCTCTCATGCATGCGCTGTCTCTCTCGCTCGCGTGCTCTCTCTCTCTTTCGCTCGTGTGATTGCTCTCCCTCTCTCGCTCTCTCTCTCCCTTGTGCTCTCCCTCTCATGCTCTCTCTCTCTCAGGCGTGCTCTCTCTCTCGCATGTGCTCTCTCTCGTGCGTGCTCTCTCTCTCTCTCTCACGTGTGCTCTCTCTCTCTCTCTCTCACGCGTGGTCCCTCTCTCTCTCTCACGCATGCGCTCTTTCTCTTGGATGCATGCTCTCTCTCTCGCGCGATTGCTCTCTCTCACATGTTTGCTCTCTCTCACACGATTGCTCTCTCTCTCTCTCTCTCGCGCGACTGCTCTCTCTCTCCCTCGTACACTCTCTCTCTTTTGCACGTGCTCTCTCTCTCTCTCTCGTGCATGCTCCCTCTCACACGTGCTCTCTTTCTATTGCGCGTGCTCTCTATCTCTCTTGCACGCGTGCTCTCTCTCTCTCTCTCGCGTGTGCTCTCTCTCTCTCTCGCATGTCTTCTCTCTCTCTCTCACGCGTGCTCTCTCTCTCGCTCCCTCATGCTCTCTCTCTCGCTCCCTCATGCTCTCTCTCTCTTGCGCGTCCTCTCTCTCTCTCGCGCATGCTCTCTCACTCTCTATTGTGAATGCTCTCTCTCTTTCTTGCGCATGCTCTCTCTCTCTCTCTCGTGCGTGTTCTCTCTCTCTCGCGTGCTCTCTCTCTCTCTCGCGCGTGCTCTCTTTCTCACGCTTGCTCTCTCTCTTGCTCCCTCGTGCTCTCTCTCTCGCTCCCTCGTGCTCTCTCTCTCTCTCGCGTGTGCTCTCTATCTCTCAAGTTTGCTCTCTCTCTCTCACGCGTGCTCCCTTTCTCATGGGTGCTGTCTGTCTCGCTCCCTGTTGCTCTCTCTCTCACTCCCTCATGCTCTCTCTCTATTGTGCGTGCTCTATCTCTCTCTTGCATGTGCTCTCTCTCTCTCTCGCATGTGCTCTCTCTATCTCACGCATGCTCTCTCTCTCATGCTCTCTCTCTCGTGCACTCTCTCTCGTGCTCTCTCTCTCTCGCACGTGCTCTCTCTCTCACGCGTGCTCTCTCTCTCGCGCATGCTCTCTCTCGCTTCCTCGTGCTCTCTCTCTCACTCCCTCGTGCTCTCTCTCTTGCTCCCTTGTGCTCTCTCTCTCTCTCACGCGTGCTCTCTCTCTCTATTGCGCGTGCTCTCTCTCTCTATTGCGTGTGCTCTCTCTCTTTCTCGTGCGTGCTCTCTCACTCATGTGTTCTCTCTCTCTCGCGCACGTGCTCTCTCTCGCGCGTGCACTCTCTCGCGTGCGTGCTCGCTCTCTTGCACATGTTCTCTCTCTCGATCCCTCGTGCACTCTCTCTCCTGCTCCCTCGTACTCTCTATGTCTCTCACGCGTGCTCTCTCTCTGTCTCGCGCGTGCTCTCTCTCTCTCTCGTGCATGCTCTCTCTCTCGTGCGTGCTCTCTCTCTCGCTCCCTCCTGCTCTCTCTCTCGCTCCCTCATGCTCTCTCTCTATTGTGTGTGCTCTATCTCTCTCTCGCATGTGCTCTCTCTCTCTCTCTCGCATGTGCTCTCTCTCTCTCTCACGCGTTCCCTCTCTCTCCCTCGTGCTCTCTCTCTCTCTCACGGTTGCTCTCTCTCTCTCACGAGTGCTCTCTCTCTCGCTCGCGTGTGCTCTCTCTCTCGCGCGTGTTCTCTTTCTCGCGCGTGCTCTCTGTCTCGCTCCCTCCTGCTCTCTCTCTCGCTCCCTCGTGCTCTCTCTCTGTCTCGCGCGTGCTCTCTCTCTTGTGTGTGCTCTCTCTCTCTCACGCATGCTCTCTCTCTCTCGTGCATGCGCTCTCTCTCTCTCGCTCGCGTGCTCTCTCCCTCTTTCGCTCGTGTGATTTCTCTCGCTCTCTCACTCTCTCTCTCCCTCGTGCTCTCTCTCTCGTGCTCTCTCTCTCTCACGCGTGCTCTCTCTCTCTCGCGCGTGGTCCCTCTCTCTCTCACGCATGCGCTCTCTTTCTTGGATGCGTGCTCTCTCTCTCGCGCGATTGCTCTCTCTCGCTCGATTGCTCTCACTCACACGATTGCTCTCTCTCTCTTGCGCGATTGCTCTCTCTCTCCGTCGTACACTCTCTCTCTTTTGCACATGCTCTCTCTCTCTCTCGTGCATGCTCCCTCTTACACGTGCTCTCTTTCTATTATGCGTACTCTCTCTCTCTCTCGCACGCGTGCTCTCTCTCTATCATTCTCGCGTGTGCTCTCTCTCTCTCTCTCTCTCATGTCTTCTCTCTCTCTCTCACGCGTGTTCTCTCTCTCGCTTCCTCGTGCTCTCTCTCTCACTCCCTCATCCTCTCTCTCGCTCCCTTGTGCTCTCTCTTTCTCGAGCGAGTGCTCTCTATCTCTCACGTTTGCTCTCTCTCTCTCACGCGTGCTCCCTTTCTCATGCGTGCTGTCTGTCTCGCTCCCTCGTGCTCTCTCTCTCGCTCCCTCGTGCTCTCTCTCTCTTGCGCGTCCTCTCTCTCTCGCGCGCATGCTCTCTCACTCTCTATTGTGCATGCTCTCTCTCTTTCTTGCGCATGCTCTCTGTCTCTCTCTCGTGCGTGTTCTCTCTCTCTCGCGTGCTCTCTCTCACGCGTGCTCTCTCTCTCTCTCGCGCGTGCTCTCTTTCTCACGCGTGCTCTCTCTCTTGCTCCCTTGTGCTCTCTCTCTCGCTCCCTCGTGCTCTCTCTCTCTCTCGCGTGTGCTCTCTATCTCTCACGTTTGCTCTCTCTCTCTCACACGTGCTCCCTTTCTCATGCGTGCTGTCTGTTTCGCTCCCTGTTGCTCTCTCTCTCGCTTCCTCCTGCTCTCTCTCTCGCTCCCTCATGCTCTCTCTCTATTGCGCGTGCTCTAACTCTCTCTTGCACGTGCTCTCTCTCTCTCTCGCGTGTGCTCTCTCTCTCTCACGCATGCTCTCTCTCTCATGCTCTCTCTCTCGTGCTCTCTCTCTCATGCTCTCTCTCTCGCACATGCTCTCTTTCTCGCGTGTGCTCTCTCTCTCTATTGCGCGTGCTCTCTCTCTCTATTGCGCTTGCTCTCTCTCTTTCTCGCGCGTGCTCTGTCTCTCTCATGTCTGCTCTCTCTCTGTCTCGCGCGTGCTCTCTCTCTCTCTCGCGCATGCTCTCTCTCTCGTGCACTCTCTCTCGTGCTCTCTCTCTCTCTCTCGCACGTGCTCTCTCTCTCACGCGTGCTCACTCTCTCGCGCGTGCTCTCTCTCGCTTCCTCGTGCTCTCTCTCTCACTCCCTCGTGCTCTCTCTCTTGCTCCCTTGTGCTCTCTCTCTCTCTCGTGCGTGCTCTCTCTCTCTATTGCGCGTGCTCTCTCTCTCTATTGCGTGTGCTCTCTCTCTTTCTCGTGCATGCTCTCTCACTCATGTGTTCTCTCTCTCTCGCGCACGTGCTCTCTCTCGCGCGTGCACTCTCTCTCGTGCGTGCTCGCTCTCTTGCACATGTTCTCTCTCTCGATCCCTCGTACACTCTCTCTCTTTTGCACGTGATCTCTCTCTCTCTCGTGCATGCTCCCTCTTACACGTGCTCTCTTTCTATTGTGCGTACTCTCTCTCTCTCTCGCACGAATGCTCTCTCTCTCTGACTCTCGCGTGTGCTCTCTCTCTCTCTCTCTCATGTCTTCTCTCTCTCTCTCACGCGTGTTCTCTCTCTCGCTTCCTCGTGCTCTCTCTCTCACTCCCTCATGCTCTCTCTCACTCCCTTGTGCTCTCTCTTTCTCGAGCGAGTGCTCTCTATCTCTCACGTTTGCTCTCTCTCTCTCACGCGTGCTCCCTTTCTCATGCGTGCTGTCTGTCTCGCTCCCTCGTGCTCTCTCTCTCGCTCCCTCGTGCTCTCTCTCTCTTGCGCGTCCTCTCTCTCTCTCGCGCATGCTCTCTCACTCTCTATTGTGCATGCTCTCTCTCTTTCTTGCGCATGCTCTCTCTCTCTCTCTCGTGCGTGTTCTCTCTCTCTCGCGTGCTCTCTCTCACGCGTGCTCTCTCTCTCTCTCGTGCGTGCTCTCTTTCTTACGCGTGCTCTCTCTCTTGCTCCCTTGTGCTCTCTCTCTCGCTCCCTCGTGCTCTCTCTCTCTCTCGCGCGTGCTCTCTTTCTCACGCGTGCTCTCTCTCTCGCTCCCTCGTGCTCTCTCTCTCTCTCGCGTGTGCTCTCTATCTCTCACGTTTGCTCTCTCTCTCTCACGCATGCTCCCTTTCTCATGGGTGCTGTCTGTCTCGCTCCCTGTTGCTCTCTCTCTCGCTTCCTCCTGCTCTCTCTCTTGCTCCCTCATGCTCTCTCTATTGCGCGTGCTCTATCTCTCTCTTGCATGTGCTCTCTCTCTCTCTCGCGTGTGCTCTCTCTCTCAGGCATGCTCTCTCTCTCATGCTCTCTCTCTCGTGCTCTCTCTCTCATGCTCTCTCTCTCGCACATGCTCTCTTTCTCGCGCGTGCTCTCTCTCTCTATTGCGCGTGCTCTCTCTCTCTATTGCGCTTGCTCTCTCTCTTTCTCGCGCGTGCTCTGTCTCTCTCACGTGTGCTCTCTCTCTGTCTCGCGCGTGCTCTCTCTCTCTCACGCGCATGCTCTCTCTCTCGTGCGTGCTCTCTCTCTCGCTCTCTCCTGCTCTCTCTCTCACTCCCTCATGCTCTCTCTCTATTGTGCGTGCTCTATCTCTCTCTTGCATGTGCTCTCTCTCTCTCTCGCATGTGCTCTCTCTATCTCACGCATGCTCTCTCTCTCATGCTCTCTCTCTCGTGCACTCTCTCTCGTGCTCTCTCTCTCTCGCACGTGCTCTCTCTCTCACGCGTGCTCTCTCTCTCGCTTGTGCTCTCTCTCGCTTCCTCGTGCTCTCTCTCTCACTCCCTCGTGCTCTCTCTCTTGCTCCCTTGTGCTCTCTCTCTCTCTCGCGCATGCTCTCTCTCTCTATTGCGCATGCTCTCTCTCTCTATTGCGTGTGCTCTCTCTCTTTCTCGTGCGTGCTCTCTCACTCATGTGTTCTCTCTCTCTCGCGCACGTGCTCTCTCTCGCGCGTGCACTCTCTCTCGTGCGTGCTCGCTCTCTTGCACATGTTCTCTCTCTCGATCCCTCGAGCACTCTCTCTCCTGCTCCCTCGTACTCTCCATGTCTCTCACGCGTGCTCTCTCTCTGTCTCGCGTGTGCTCTCTCTCTCTCTCGTGCATGCTCTCTCTCTCGTGCGTGCTCTCTCTCTCGCTCCCTCCTGCTCTCTCTCTCGCTCCCTCATGCTCTCTCTCTATTGTGTGTGCTCTATCTCTCTCTTGCATGTGCTCTCTCTCTCTCTCGCATGTGCTCTCTCTATCTCACGCATGCTCTCTCTCTCATGCTCTCTCTCTCGTGCACTCTCTCTCATGCTCTCTCTCTCTCGCATGTGCTCTCTCTCTCACGCGTGCTCTCTCTCTCGCTTGTGCTCTCTCTCGCTTCCTCGTGCTCTCTCTCTCACTCCCTCGTGCTCTCTCTCTTGCTCCCTTGTGCTCTCTCTCTGTCTCGCGCGTGCTCTCTCTCTCTCTTGTGCATGCTCTCTCTCTCGTGCGTGCTCTCTCTCTCGCTCCCTCCTGCTCTCTCTCTCGCTCCCTCATGCTCTCTCTCTATTGTGTGTGCTCTATCTCTCTCTCGCATGTGCTCTCTCTCTCTCTCTCACATGTTCTCTCTCTCTCTCTCACGCGTGCTCTCTCTCTCACGGTTGCTCTCTCTCTCTCACGAGTGCTCTCTCTCTCGCTCGCGTGTGCTCTCTCTCTCGCGCGTGTTCTCTTTCTCGCGCGTGCTCTCTGTCTCGCTCCCTCCTGCTCTCTCTCTCGCTCCCTCGTGTTCTCTCTCTCTCTCGCGCGTGCTCTCTCTCTTGTGTGTGCTCTCTCTCTCTCTCACGCATGCTCTCTCTCTCTCGTGCATGCGCTCTCTCTCTCTCGCTCGCGTGCTCTCTCTCTCTTTCGCTCGTGTGATTTCTCTCGCTCTCTCACTCTCTCTCTCCCTCGTGCTCTCTCTCTCGTGCTCTCTCTCTCTCACGCGTGCTCTCTCTCTCGCATGTGCTCTCTCTCTTGTGCGTGCTCTCTCTCTCTCTCACGCGTGCTCTCTCTCTCTCACGCGTGGTCCCTCTCTCTCACGCATGCGCTCTCTTTCTTGGATGCGTGCTCTCTCTCTCGCGCGATTGCTCTCTCTCGCTCGATTGCTCTCACTCACACGATTGCTCTCTCTCTCTTGCGTGATTGCTCTCTCTCAACCTCGTACACTCTCTCTCTTTTGCACGTGCTCTCTCTCTCTCTCGTGCATGCTCCCTCTCACACGTGCTCTCTTTCTATTGTGCGTACTCTCTCTCTCTCTCGCACGCGTGCTCTCTCTCTATCACTCTCGCGTGTGCTCTCTCTCTCTCTCGCATGTCTTCTCTCTCTCTCTCACGCGTGTTCTCTCTCTCGCTTCCTCGTGCTCTCTCTCTCTCACTCCCTCATGCTCTCTCTCGCTCCCTTGTGCTCTCTCTTTCTCGAGCGAGTGCTCTCTATCTCTCACGTTTGCTCTCTCTCTCTCACGCATGCTCCCTTTCTCATGCGTGCTGTCTGTCTCGCTCCCTCGTGCTCTCTCTCTCTTGCGCGTCCTCTCTCTCTCTCGTGCATGCTCTCTCACTCTCTATTGTGCATGCTCTCTCTCTTTCTTGCACATGATCTCTCTCTCTCTCTCGTGCGTGTTCTCTCTCTCTTGCGGGCTCTCTCTCACGCGTGCTCTCTCTCTCTCTCTCACGCGTGCTCTCTTTCTCACGCGTGCTCTCTCTCTTGCTCCCTTGTGCTCTCTCTCTCGCTCCCTCGTGCTCTCTCTCTCTCTCGCGTGTGCTCTCCATCTCTCACGTTTGCTCTCTCTCTCTCACGCGTGCTCCCTTTCTCATGCATGCTGTCTGTCTTGCTCCCTGTTGCTCTCTCTCTCGCTTCCTCCTGCTCTCTCTCTCGCTCCCTCATGCTCTCTCTCTATTGCGCGTGCTCTACCTCTCTCTTGCACGTGCTCTCTCTCTCTCTCTCGCGTGTGCTCTCTCTCTCTCACGCATGCTCTCTCTCTCATGCTCTCTCTCGTGCTCTCTCTCTCATGCTCTCTCTCTCGCACATGCTCTCTTTCTCGCGTGTGCTCTCTCTCTCTATTGCGCGTGCTCTCTCTCTCTATTGCGCTTGCTCTCTCTCTTTCTCGCGCGTGCTCTCTCTCTCTATTGAGCTTGCTCTCTCTCTTTCTCGCGCGTGCTCTGTCTCTCTCACGTGTGCTCTCTCTCTGTCTCGCGCGTGCTCTCTCTCTCTCGCGCGCAGCTCTCTCTCTCGTGCTCTCTCTCTCGTGCACTCTCTCTTGTGCTCTCTCTCTCTCTCTCGCATGTGCTCTCTCTCTCACGCGTGCTCACTCTCTCGCGCGTGCTCTCTCTTGCTTCCTCGTGCTCTCTCTCTCACTCCCTCGTGCTCTCTCTCTTGCTCCCTTGTGCTCTCTCTCTCTCTCGTGCGTGCTCTCTCTCTCTATTGCGCGTGCTCTCTCTCTCTATTGCGTGTGCTCTCTCTCTTTCTCGTGCGTGCTCTCTCACTCATGTGTTCTCTCTCTCTCGCGCACGTGCTCTCTCTCGCGCGTGCACTCTCTCTCGTGCGTGCTCGCTCTCTTGCACATGCTCTCTCTCTTGATCCCTCGTGCACTCTCTCTCCTGCTCCCTCGTACTCTCTATGTCTCTCACGCGTGCTCTCTCTCTGTCTCGCGCGTGCTCTCTCTCTCTCTAGCGCATGCTCTCTCTCTCGTGCGTGCTTTCTCTCTCGCTCCCTCCTGCTCTCTCTCTCGCTCCCTCATGCTCTCTCTATTGTGCCTGCTCTAGCTCTCTCTCGCATGTGCTCTCTCTCTCTCTCTCGCGTGTGCTCTCTCTCTCTCACGCATGCTCTCTCTCTCATGCTCTCGCTCTCGTGCTCTCTCTCTCGTGCTCTCTCGCACGTGCTCTCTCTCTCACGTGTACTCTCTCTCTCGCGCGTGCTCTCTCTCGCTTCCTCGTGCTCTCTCTCTTGCTCCCTTGTGCTCTCTCTCTCTCTCGCGCGTGCTCTCTCTCTATTGCGCGTGCTCTTTCTCTCTATTGCGCGTGCTCTCTCTCTTTCTCGCGTGTGCTCTCTCACTCACATGTTCTCTCTCTCTCTCGCGCACGTGCTCTCTCTCGCGCGTGCACTCTCTCTCGTGCGTGCTCGCTCTCTCGCGCTTGCTTTCTCTCTCGCTCCCTCGGGCTCTCTCTCTCACTCCCTCGTGCTCTCTCTCTCACGCATGCTCTCTCTCTCTCTCGCTCGTGCGATTGCTCTCTCTCTCTCTCGCTCTCTCTCCCTCGTGCTCTCTCTCTCGCGTGTGCTCTCTCTCTTGTGCCTGCTCTCTCTCTCGCATGTTCTCTCTCTCTCTCGTGCGTGCCCTGTCTCTCTCTCTTTTGCATGCTCCCTCTCTCTATCTCACGCATGCGCTCTCTCTCTCGCACGTCTGCTCTCTCCCTCACGCGATTGCTCTCTCTTGCGCGATTGCTCTCTCTCACATGATTGCTCTCTCTCTCTCGTGCATGCTCTCTCTCTCGCTTCCTCGTGCTCTCTCTCTCACTCACTCATGCTCTCTCTCGCTCCCTCGTGCTCTCTCTCTCGAGCGTGCTCTCTATCTCTCACGTTTGCTCTCTCTCTCTCGCGCGTGCTCCCTTTCCCGTGCGTGCTGTCTGTCTCGCTCCCTCGTGCTCTCTCTCTCACTCTCTCGTGCTCTCTCTCTCTCTCGCGCGTGCTCTATCGCTCTATTGCGCATGCTCTCTCTCTCTATTGCGCGTGCTCTCTCTCTTTCTCACGCGTGCTCTCTCTATCTCACGTGTGCTCTCTCACTCTCGCGCACGTGCTCTCTCTCGCGCATGCTCTCTCTCTCGTGCGTGCTCGCTCTCTCGCGCTTGCTCTCTCTCTTGCTTCCTCGTGCTCTCTCTCACTCACTCCCTCATGCTCTTTCTCTCACGCGTGCTCTCTCTCTCTCTCTCTCGCGTGCATGCTCTCTCTTTTGCGTGTGCTCTCTCTCTCGCGTGTGCTCTCTCTCTCACTCCCTCCTGCTCTCTCTCACTCCCTTCTGCTCTCTCTCTATTGCGCGTGCTCTATCTCTCTCTTGCGCGTGCTCATTCTCTCTCTCGTGCATGCTCTCTCTCTCGCTCCCTCGTGCTCTCTCTCTCTCTCGCACGTGCTCTCTATCTCTCTCGCCTGTGCTCTATCTCTCTCACGCATGTGCTCTCTCTCTTGCACGCGTGCTCTCTCTCACAGGATTGCTCTCTCTCTTTCATGCGATTGTTCTCTCCCTTGTACACTCTCTCTTTCTTGTGCATGCTCTCTCTCTTTCTCTCGCCCGTGCTCTCTCTCTCTCGCGTGTGCTCTCTCTCTCTCTCGCATCTGCTCTCTCTCTCTCTCTCTCGCGTGTGCTCTCTCTCTCTCTCAGCGCATGCTCTCTCTATTGCGCGTGCTCTCTCTCTCACTCCCTCGTTCTCTCTCTCTCGCTCCCTCACGCACTCTCTATCTCTCGCGCATGCTCTCTCTCTCGCGTGTGCTTTCTCTCTCTCTCATGCACTCTCTCTCTCTATTGCGCATGCTCTCTCTCTCGCGCACGTGGTCTCTCTCTATCTCGCGCGTGCTCTCTCTCTCTCTCCTGTGCATGCTCTCTCTCGCACGTGCTCTCTATCTCTCTCGCGCATGCTCTCTCGCGCATGCTCTCTCTCTCTCTCGCGCGTGCTCTCTCTCACATGTGCTCTCTCTCTCTCGCGCACGTGCTGTCTCTCGTGCGTGCTCTTTCTCTCGTGCATGCTCGCTCTCTTTCGCTTGCTCTCTCTCTCACGTGTGCTCTCTCTCTTGTGTGTGCTCTCTCTCTCTCTCATGCGTGCTCTCTCTCTCTCGCACTTGGTCCCTCTCTCTCTCACGCATGCGCTCTCTCTCTTGGATGCGTGCTTTCTCTCTCGTGCGATTGCTCTCTCTCGCACGATTGCTCTCTCTCACACGATTGCTCTCTCTCCCTCTCGCGCGATTGCTCTCTCTCTCCCTCGTACACAATCTCTCTTTTGCATGTGCTCTCTCTCTCTCTCGTGCATGCTCCCTCTCACACGTGCTCTCTTTCTATTGCGCGTGCTCTCTCTCTCTCTCGCACGTACTCTCTCTCTCTCGCGTGTGCTCTCTCTCTCTCTCGCCTGTCTTCTCTCTCTCTCTCACGCGTGCTCTCTCTCTCGCTCCCTCATGCTCTCTCTCTCTCGCGCGTCCTCTCTCTCTCTCGCGCGTGCTCTCTCACTCTCTATTGCACGTGCTCTCTCTTTCTTGCGCGTGCTCTCTCTCTCTCGTGCGTGCTCTCTCTCTTGCGTGTGCTCTCTCTCTCTCTCACGCGTGCTCTCTTTCTCGCGCGTGCTCGCTCTCTCGCTCCCTCGTGCTCTCTCTCTCACTCCCTCGTGCTCTCTCTCTCTCGCGCATGCTCTCTATCTCTCATGTTTGCTCTCTCTCTCTCGCGCGTGCTACCATTCTCGTGCATGCTGTCTGTCTCGCTCCCACTTGCTCTCTCTCTCGCTCCCTCATGCTCTCTCTCTCTCGCACGTGCTCTCTCTCTCTCTCACGCGTGCTCTCTCTCTCGTGTGTGCTCTCTCTCTCGCGCATGCACTCTCTCTCGCTCCCTCGTGCTGTCTCTCTCTCTCGCGTGTGCTATCTCTCTCTCTCGCGTGTTTTCTCTCTCGCTCTTTCGTGCTCTCCATTTCGCTCCCTCATGCTCTCTCTCTCTCTCGTGCGTGCTCTCTCTCTCGCGCATGCTCTCTCTCTCGCTCCCTCGTGCTCTCTCTCTCGCTCCCTCGTACTCTCTCTGTCTCTCACGCGTGCTCTCTCTCTGTCTCGCGCGTGCTCTCTTTCTCTCTCGTGCATGCTCTCTCTCTCATGCGTGCTCTCTCCCTCACTCCCTCCTGCTCTCTCTCTCGCTCCCTCACTCTCTCTCTCTATTGCGCGTGCTTTATCTCTCTCTCGCACGTGCTCTCTCTCTCTCGCGTGTGCTCTCTCTCTTGCTCCCTTGTGCTCTCTCTCTCGCTCCCTCGTGCTCTCTCTCTCTCTCGCGTGTGCTCTCTATCTCTCACGTTTGCTCTCTCTCACGCGTGCTCCCTTTCTCATGCATGCTGTCTGTCTCGCTCCCTGTTGCTCTCTCTCTCGCTTCCTCCTGCTCTCTCTCTCGCTCCCTCATCCTCTCTCTCTATTGTGCGTGCTCTATCTCTCTCTTGCACGTGCTCTCTCTCTCTCTCGCGTGTGCTCTCTCTCTCTCACGCATGCTCTCTCTCTCATGCTCTCTCTCGTGCTCTCTCTCTCATGCTCTCTCTCTCGCACATGCTCTCTTTCTCGCGTGTGCTCTCTCTCTCTATTGCGCGTGCTCTCTCTCTCTATTGTGCTTGCTCTCTCTCTTTCTCGCGCGTGCTCTGTCTCTCTCACGTGTGCTCTCTCTCTGTCTCGCGCGTGCTCTCTCTCTCTCTCGCGCATGCTCTCTCTCTCGTGCGTGCTCTCTCTCTCACTCTCTCCTGCTCTCTCTCTCACTCCCTCATGCTCTCTCTCTATTGTGCGTGCTCTATCTCTCTCTTGCATGTGCTCTCTCTCTCTCTCGCATCTGCTCTCTCTATCTCACGCATGCTCTCTCTCTCATGCTCTCTCTCTCGTGCACTCTCTCTCGTGCTCTCTCTCTCTCTCTCGCACGTGCTCTCTCTCTCACGCGTGCTCACTCTCTCGCGCGTGCTCTCTCTCGCTTCCTCGTGCTCTCTCTCTCACTCCCTCGTGCTCTCTCTCTTGCTCCCTTGTGCTCTCTCTCTCTCTCGTGCGTGCTCTCTCTCTCTATTGCGCGTGCTCTCTCTCTCTATTGCGCTTGCTCTCTCTCTTTCTCGCGCGTGCTCTGTCTCTCTCACGTGTGCACTCTCTCTGTCTCGCGTGTGCTCTCTCTCTCTCGCGCATGCTCTCTCTCTCGTGCGTGCTCTCTCTCTCGCTCTCTCCTGCTCTCTCTCTCACTCCCTCATGCTCTCTCTCTATTGTGCGTGCTCTATCTCTCTCTTGCATGTGCTCTCTCTCTCTCTCGCATGTGCTCTCTCTATCTCACGCATGCTCTCTCTCTCATGCTCTCTCTCTCGTGCACTCTCTCTCGTGCTCTCTCTCTCTCTCTCGCACGTGCTCTCTCTCTCATGCGTGCTCACTCTCTCGCGCGTGCTCTCTCTCGCTTCCTCGTGCTCTCTCTCTCACTCCCTCGTGCTCTCTCTCTTGCTCCCTTGTGCTCTCTCTCTCTCTCGTGCGTGCTCTCTCTCTCTATTGCACGTGCTCTCTCTCTCTATTGCGTGTGCTCTCTCTCTTTCTCGTGCGTGCTCTCTCAGTCATGTGTTCTCTCTCTCTCACACACGTGCTCTCTCTCGCGCGTGAACTCTCTCTCGTGCGTGCTCACTCTCTTGCACATGTTCTCTCTCTCGATCCCTCGTGCACTCTCTCTCCTGCTCCCTCGTACTCTCTATGTCTCTCACGCGTGCTCTCTCTCTGTCTCACGCGTGCTCTCTCTCTCTCTCGTGCATGCTCTCTCTCGTGCGTGCTCTCTCTCTCGCTCCCTCCTGCTCTCTCTCTCGCTCCCTCATGCTCTCTCTCTATTGTGTGTGGTCTATCTCTCTCTCGCATGTGCTCTCTCTCTCTCTCTCGCATGTGCTCTCTCTCTCTCTCACGCGTTCTCTCTCTCTCCCTCGTGCTCTCTCTCTCTCTCGCGGTTGCTCTCTCTCTCTCACGAGTGCTCTCTCTCTCGCTCGCGTGTGCTCTCTCTCTCGCGCGTGTTCTCTTTCTCGCGCGTGCTCTCTGTCTCGCTCCCTCCTGCTCTCTCTCTCGCTCCCTCGTGCTCTCTCTCTGTCTCGTGCGTGCTCTCTCTCTTGTGTGTGCTCTCTCTCTCTCTCACGCATGCTCTCTCTCTCTCGTGCATGCGCTCTCTCTCTCTCGCTCGCGTGCTCTCTCTCTCTTTCGCTCGTGTGATTTCTCTCGCTCTCTCACTCTCTCTCTCCCTCGTGCTCTCTCTCTCGTGCTCTCTCTCTCTCACGCGTGCTCTCTCTCTCGCATGTGCTCTCTCTCTTGTGCGTGCTCTCTCTCTCTCTCACGCGTGCTCTCTCTCTCTCGCGCGTGGTCCCTCTCTCTCTCACGCATGCGCTCTCTTTCTTGGATGCGTGCTCTCTCTCTCGCGCGATTGCTCTCTCTCTCTTGCGTGATTGCTCTCTCTCTCCGTCGTACACTCTCTCTCTTTTGCACGTGCTCTCTCTCTCTCTCGTGCATGCTCCCTCTTACACGTGCTCTCTTTCTATTGTGCGTACTCTCTCTCTCTCTCGCAAGCATGCTCTCTCTCTCACTCTCGCGTGTGCTCTCTCTCTCTCTCTCATGTCTTCTCTCTCTCTCTCACGCGTGTTCTCTCTCTCGCTTCCTCGTGCTCTCTCTCTTTCTCCCTCATGCTCTCACTCGCTCCCTTGTGCTCTCTCTTTCTCGAGCGAGTGCTCTCTATCTCTCATGTTTGCTCTCTCTCTCTCACGCGTGCTCCCTTTCTCATGCGTGCTGTCTGTCTCGCTCCCTCGTGCTCTCTCTCTCGCTCCCTCGTGCTGTCTCTCTCTTGCGCGTCCTCTCTCTCTCTCGCGCATGCTCTCTCACTCTCTATTGTGCATGCTCTCTCTCTTTCTTGCGCATGCTCTCTCTCTCTCTCTCGTGCGTGTTCTCTCTCTCTCGCGTGCTCTCTCTCACGCGTGCTCTCTCTCTCTCTCGCGCGTGCTCTCTTTCTCACGCGTGCTCTCTCTCTTGCTCCCTTGTGCTCTCTCTCTCGCTCCCTCGTGCTCTCTCTCTCTCTCGCGTGTGCTCTCTATCTCTCACGTTTGCTCTCTCTCTCTCACGCGTGCTTCCTTTCTCATGCGTGCTGTCTGTCTCGCTCCCTGTTGCTCTCTCTCTCGCTTCCTCCTGCTCTCTCTCTCGCTCCCTCATGCTCTCTCTCTATTGCGCGTGCTCTATCTCTCTCTTGCACGTGCTCTCTCTCTCTCTCGCGTGTGCTCTCTCTCTCTCACGCATGCTCTCTCCCTCATGCTCTCTCTCTCGTGCTCTCTCTCTCATGCTCTCTCTCTCGCACATGCTCTCTTTCTCGCGTGTGCTCTCTCTCTCTATTGCGCGTGCTCTCTCTCTCTATTGCGCTTGCTCTCTCTCTTTCTCGCGCGTGCTCTGTCTCTCTCACGTGTGCTCTCTCTCTGTCTCGCGCGTGCTCTCTCTCTCTCTCGCGCATGCTCTCTCTCTCGTGCACTCTCTCTCGTGCTCTCTCTCTCTCACGCGTGCTCTCTCTCTCGCATGTGCTCTCTCTCTTGTGCGTGCTCTCTCTCTCTCTCACGCGTGCTCTCTCTCTCTCGCGCGTGGTCCCTCTCTCTCTCACGCATGCGCTCTCTTTCTTGGATGCGTGCTCTATCTCTCGCGCGATTGCTCTCTCTCGCTCGATTGCTCTCACTCACACGATTGCTCTCTCTCTCTTGCGCGATTGCTCTCTCTCTCCGTCGTACACTCTCTTTCTTTTGCACGTGCTCTCTCTCTCTCTCGTGCATGCTCCCTCTTACACGTGCTCTCTTTCTATTGTGCGTACTCTCTCTCTCTCTCGCACGCGTGCTCTCTCTCTCTCACTCTCGCGTGTGCTCTCTCTCTCTCTCCCTCATGTCTTCTCTCTCTCTCTCACGCGTGTTCTCTCTCTCGCTTCCTCGTGCTCTCCTTCTCACTCCCTCATGCTCTCTCTCGCTCCCTTGTGCTCTCTCTCTCGCTCCCTCGTGCTCTCTCTCTCTTGCGCGTCCTCTCACTCTCTCGTGCATGCTCTCTCACTCTCTATTGTGCATGCTCTCTCTCTTTCTTGCGCATGCTCTCTCTCTCTCTCGTGCGTGTTCTCTCTCTCTCGCGTGCTCTCTCTCACGCGTGCTCTCTCTCTCTCTCGCGCGTGCTCTCTTTCTCACGCGTGCTCTCTCTCTTGCTCCCTTGTGCTCTCTCTCTCGCTCCCTCGTGCTCTCTCTCTCTCTCGTGTGTGCTCTCTTTCTCTCACGTTTGCTCTCTCTCTCTCACGCGTGCTCCCTTTCTCATGCGTGCTGTCTGTCTCGCTCCCTGTTGCTCTCTCTCTCGCTTCCTCCTGCTCTCTCTCTCGCTCCCTCATGCTCTCTCTCTATTGCGCATGCTCTATCTCTCTCTTGCACGTGCTCTCTCTCTCTCTCGCGTGTGCTCTCTCTCTCTCACGCATGCTCTCTCTCTCATGCTCTCTCTCTCGTGCTCTCTCTCTCATGCTCTCTCTCTCGCACATGCTCTCTTTCTCGCGTGTGCTCTCTCTCTCTATTGCGCGTGCTCTCTCTCTCTATTGCGCTTGCTCTCTCTCTTTCTCGCGCGTGCTCTCTCTCTCTCTCGCGCATGCTCTCTCTCTCGTGCTCTCTCTCTCGTGCACTCTCTCTCGTGCTCTCTCTCTCTCTCTCGCACGTGCTCTCTCTCTCACGCGTGCTCACTCTCTCGCGCGTGCTCTCTCTCGCTTCCTCGTGCTCTCTCTCTCACTCCCTCGTGCTCTCTCTCTTGCTCCCTTGTGCTCTCTCTCTCTCTCGTGTGTGCTCTCTCTCTATTGCACGTGCTCTCTCTCTCTATTGCGTGTGCTCTCTCTCTTTCTCGTGCGTGCTCTCTCACTCATGTGTTCTCTCTCTCTCGCGCATGTGCTCTCTCTCGCGCGTGCACTCTCTCTCGTGCGTGCTCGCTCTCTTGCACATGTTCTCTCTCTCGATCCCTCGTGCACTCTCTCTCCTGCTCCCTCGTACTCTCTATGTCTCTCACGCGTGCTCTCTCTCTGTCTCGCGCGTGCTCTCTCTCTCTCGCGCATGCTCTCTCTCTCGTGCGTGCTTTCTCTCTCGCTCCCTCCTGCTCTCTCTCTCGCTCCCTCATGCTCTCTCTCTATTGTGCGTGCTCTAGCTCTCTCTCGCATGTGCTCTCTCTCTCTCTCTCGCGTGTGCTCTCTCTCTCTCATGCATGCTCTCTCTCTCATGCTCTCGCTCTCGTGCTCTCTCTCTCGTGCTCTCTCGCACGTGCTCTCTCTCTCACGTGTACTCTCTCTCTCGCGCGTGCTCTCTCTCGCTTCCTCGTGCTCTCTCTCTTGCTCCCTTGTGCTCTCTCTCTCTCTCGTGTGTGCTCTCTCTCTATTGCGCGTGCTCTCTCTCTCTATTGCGCGTGCTCTCTCTCTTTCTCGCGTGTGCTCTCTCACTCACATGTTCTCTCTCTCTCTCGCTCACGTGCTCTCTCTCGCGCGTGCACTCTCTCTCATGCGTGCTTGCTCTCTCGCGCTTGCTTTCTCTCTCGCTCCCTCGGGCTCTCTCTCTCACTCCCTCGTGCTCTCTCTCTCACCCATGCTCTCTCTCTCTCTCGCTCGTGCGATTGCTCTCTCTCTCTCTCGCTCTCTCTCCCTCGTGCTCTCTCTCTCGCGTGTGCTCTCTCTCTTGTGCCTGCTCTCTCTCTCGCATGTTCTCTCTCTCTCTCGTGCGTGCCCTGTCTCTCTCTCTTTTGCATGCTCCCTCTCTCTATCTCACGCATGCGCTCTCTCTCTCGCACGTCTGCTCTCTCCCTCACGCGATTGCTCTCTCTTGCGCGATTGCTCTCTCTCGCATGATTGCTCTCTCTCTCTCTCGTGCATGCTCTCTCTCTCGCTTCCTCGTGCTCTCTCTCTCACTCACTCATGCTCTCTCTCGCTCCCTCGTGCTCTCTCTCTCGAGCGTGCTCTCTATCTCTCACGTTTGCTCTCTCTCTCTCGCGCGTGCTCCCTTTCCCGTGCGTGCTGTCTGTCTCGCTCCCTCGTGCTCTCTCTCTCTCTCGCGCGTGCTCTATCGCTCTATTGCGCATGCTCTCTCTCTCTATTGCGCGTGCTCTCTCTCTTTCTCGCGCGTGCTCTCTCTATCTCACGTGTGCTCTCTCACTCTCGCGCACGTGCTCTCTCTCGCGCATGCTCTCTCTCTCGTGCGTGCTCTCTCTCTCGCTCCCTCCTGCTCTCTCTCTCACTCCCTCATGCTCTCTCTCTATTGTGTGTGCTCTATCTCTCTCTCGCATGTGCTCTCTCTCTCTCTCTCGCATGTGCTCTCTCTCTCTCTCACGCGTTCCCTCTCTCTCCCTCGTGCTCTCTCTCTCACGGTTGCTCTCTCTCTCTCACGAGTGCTCTCTCTCTCGCTCGCGTGTGCTCTCTCTCTCGCGCGTGTTCTCTTTCTCGCGCGTGCTCTCTGTCTCGCTCCCTCCTGCTCTCTCTCTCGCTCCCTCGTGCTCTCTCTCTGTCTCGCGCGTGCTCTCTCTCTTGTGTGTGCTCTCTCTCTCTCTCACGCATGCTCTCTCTCTCTCGTGCATGCGCTCTCTCTCTCTCGCTCGCGTGCTCTCTCTCTCTTTCGCTCGTGTGATTTCTCTCGCTCTCTCACTCTCTCTCTCCCTCGTGCTCTCTCTCTCGTGCTCTCTCTCTCTCACGCGTGCTCTCTCTCTCTCGCGCGTGGTCCCTCTCTCTCTCACGCATACGCTCTATTTCTTGGATGCGTGCTCTCTCTCTCGCGCGATTGCTCTCTCTCGCTCGATTGCTCTCACTCACACGATTGCTCTCTCTCTCTTGCGTGATTGCTCTCTCTCTCCCTCGTACACTCTCTCTCTTTTGCACGTGCTCTCTCTCTCTCTCGTGCATGCTCCCTCTCACACGTGCTCTCTTTCTATTGTGCGTACTCTCTCTCTCTCTCGCACGCGTGCTCTCTCTCTATCACTCTCGCGTGTGCTCTCTCTCTCTCTCGCATGTCTTCTCTCTCTCTCTCACGCGTGTTCTCTCTCTCGCTTCCTCGTGCTCTCTCTCTCACTCCCTCATGCTCTCTCTCGCTCCCTTGTGCTCTCTCTTTCTCGAGCGAGTGCTCTCTATCTCTCACGTTTGCTCTCTCTCTCTCACGCGTGCTCCCTTTCTCATGCGTGCTGTCTGTCTCGCTTCCTCGTGCTCTCTCTCTCGCTCCCTCGTGCTCTCTCTCTCTTGCGCGTCCTCTCTCTCTCTCGTGCATGCTCTCTCACTCTCTATTGTGCATGCTCTCTCTCTTTCTTGCGCATGCTCTCTCTCTCTCTCTCGTGCGTGTTCTCTCTCTCTCGCGGGCTCTCTCTCACGCGTGCTCTCTCTCTCTCTCACGCGTGCTCTCTTTCTCCCTCGTGCTCTCTCTCTCGCTCCCTCATGCTCTCTCTCTCTTGCGCGTCCTCTCTCTCTCTCGTGCATGCTCTCTCACTCTCTATTGTGCATGCACTCTCTCTTTCTTGCGCATGCTCTCTCTCTCTCTCACGCGTGCTCTCTTTCTCACGCGTGCTCTCTCTCTTGCTCCCTTGTGCTCTCTCTCTCGCTCCCTCGTGCTCTCTCTCTCTCTCGCGTGGGCTCTCTATCTCTCACGTTTCTCTCTCTCTCTCACGCGTGCTCCCTTTCTCATGCATGCTGTCTGTCTCGCTCCCTGTTGCTCTTTCTCTCGCTTCCTCCTGCTCTCTCTCTCGCTCCCTCATGCTCTCTCTCTATTGCGCGTGCTCTATCTCTCTCTTGCACGTGCTCTCTCTCTCTCTCGCGTGTGCTCTCTCTCTCTCACGCATGCTCTCTCTCTCATGCTCTCTCTCGTGCTCTCTCTCTCATGCTCTCTCTCTCGCACATGCTCTCTTTCTCGTGTGTGCTCTCTCTCTCTATTGCGCGTGCTCTCTCTCTCTATTGCGCTTGCTCTCTCTCTTTCTCGCGCGTGCTCTGTCTCTCTCACGTGTGCTCTCTCTCTGTCTCGCACGTGCTCTCTCTCTCTCTCGCGCATGCTCTCTCTCTCGTGCACTCTCTCTCGTGCTCTCTCTCTCTCACGCGTGCTCTCTCTCTCGCATGTGCTCTCTCTCTTGTGCGTGCTCTCTCTCTCTCTCACGCGTGCTCTCTCTCGCGCGTGGTCCCTCTCTCTCTCACGCATGCGCTCTCTTTCTTGGATGCGTGCTCTATCTCTCGCGCGATTGCTCTCTCTCGCTCGATTGCTCTCACTCACACGATTGCTCTCTCTCTCTTGCGCGATTGCTCTCTCTCTCCGTCGTACACTCTCTCTCTTTTGCACGTGCTCTCTCTCTCTCTCGTGCATGCTCCCTCTTACACGTGCTCTCTTTCTATTGTGCGTACTCTCTCTCTCTCCCGCACGCGTGCTCTCTCTCTCTCACTCTCGCGTGTGCTCTCTCTCTCTCTCTCTCATGTCTTCTCTCTCTCTCTCACGCGCGTGCTCTCTCTCGCTTCCTCGTGCTCTCTCTCTCACTCCCTCGTGCTCTCTCTCTTGCTCCCTTGTGCTCTCTCTCTCTCTCGTGCGTGCTCTCTCTCTCTATTGCGCATGCTCTCTCTCTCTATTGCGTGTGCTCTCTCTCTTTCTCGTGCGTGCTCTCTCACTCATGTGTTCTCTCTCTCTCGCGCACGTGCTCTCTCTCGCGCGTGCACTCTCTCTCGTGCGTGCTCGCTCTCTTGCACATGTTCTCTCTCTCGATCCCTCGTGCACTCTCTCTCCTGCTCCCTCGAACTCTCTATGTCTCTCACGCGTGCTCTCTCTCTGTCTCGCACGTGCTCTCTCTCTCTCTCGCGCATGCTCTCTCTCTCGTGCGTGCTTTCTCTCTCGCTCCCTCCTGCTCTCTCTCTCGCTCCCTCATGCTCTCTCTCTATTGTGCGTGCTCTAGCTCTCTCTCGCATGTGCTCTCTCTCTCTCTCTCGCGTGTGCTCTCTCTCTCTCACGCATGCTCTCTCTCTCATGCTCTTGCTCTCGTGCTCTCTCTCTCGTGCTCTCTCGCACGTGCTCTCTCTCTCAGGTGTACTCTCTCTCTCGCGCGTGCTCTCTCTCGCTTCCTCGTGCTCTCTCTCTTGCTCCCTTGTGCTCTCTCTCTCTTGTGTGTGCTCTCTCTCTATTGCGCGTGCTCTCTCTCTCTATTGCGCGTGCTCTCTCTCTTTCTCGCGTGTGCTCTCTCACTCACATGTTCTCTCTCTCTCTCGCGCACGTGCTCTCTCTCGCGCGTGCACTCTCTCTCGTGCGTGCTCGCTCTCTCGCGCTTGCTTTCTCTCTCGCTCCCTCGGGCTCTCTCTCTCACTCCCTCGTGCTCTCTCTCTCACGCATGCTCTCTCTCTCTCGCTCGTGCGATTGCTCTCTCTCTCTCTCGCTCTCTCTCCCTCGTGCTCTCTCTCTCGCGTGTGCTCTCTCTCTTGTGCCTGCTCTCTCTCTCGCATGTTCTCTCTCTCTCTCGTGCGTGCCCTGTCTCTCTCTCTTTTGCATGCTCCCTCTCTCTATCTCACGCATGCGCTCTCTCTCTCGCACGTCTGCACTCTCCCTCACGCGATTGCTCTCTCTTGCGCGATTGCTCTCTCTCGCATGATTGCTCTCTCTCTCTCTCGTGCATGCTCTCTCTCTCGCTTCCTCGTGCTCTCTCTCTCACTCACTCATGCTCTCTCTCGCTCCCTCGTGCTCTCTCTCTCGAGCGTGCTCTCTATCTCTCACGTTTGCTCTCTCTCTCTCGCGCGTGCTCCCTTTCCCGTGCGTGCTGTCTGTCTCGCTCCCTCGTGCTCTCTCTCTCGCTCTCTCGTGCTCTCTCTCTCTCTCGCGCGTGCTCTATCGCTCTATTGTGCATGCTCTCTCTCTCTATTGCGCGTGCTCTCTCTCTTTCTCGCGCGTGCTCTCTCTATCTCACGTGTGCTCTCTCACTCTCGCGCACGTGCTCTCTCTCGCGCATGCTCTCTCTCTCGTGCGTGCTCGCTCTCTCGCGCTTGCTCTCTCTCTTGCTTCCTCGTGCTCTCTCTCACTCACTCCCTCATGCTCTTTCTCTCACGCGTGCTCTCTCTCTCTCTCTCGCGTGCATGCTCTCTCTTTTGCGTGTGCTCTCTCTCTCGCGTGTGCTCTCTCTCTCACTCCCTCCTGCTCTCTCTCACTCCCTTCTGCTCTCTCTCTATTGCGCGTGCTCTATCTCTCTCTTGCGCGTGCTCATTCTCTCTCTCGTGCATGCTCTCTCTCTCGCTCCCTCGTGCTCTCTCTCTCTCTCGCGCGTGCTCTCTATCTCTCTCGCCTGTGCTCTATCTCTCTCACGCATGTGCTCTCTCTCTTGCACGCGTGCTCTCTCTCACAGGATTGCTCTCTCTCTTTCATGCGATTGTTCTCTCCCTTGTACACTCTCTCTTTCTTGTGCATGCTCTCTCTCTTTCTCTCGCCCGTGCTCTCTCTCTCTCGCGTGTGCTCTCTCTCTCTCTCGCATCTGCTCTCTCTCTCTCTCTCTCGCGTGTGCTCTCTCTCTCTCTCAGCGCATGCTCTCTCTATTGCGCGTGCTCTCTCTCTCACTCCCTCGTTCTCTCTCTCTCGCTCCCTCACGCACTCTCTATCTCTCGCGCGTGCTCTCTCTCTCGCGTGTGCTTTCTCTCTCTCTCATGCATGCTCTCTCTATATTGCGCATGCTCTCTCTCTCGCGCACGTGGTCTCTCTCTATCTCGCGCGTGCTCTCTCTCTCTCTCTTGCGCATGCTCTCTCTCGCACGTGCTCTCTATCTCTCTAGCGCATGCTCTCTCGTGCATGCTCTCTCTCTCTCTCGCACGTGCTCTCTCTCACATGTGCTCTCTCTCTCGCGCGCACGTGCTGTCTCTCGTGCGTGCTCTTTCTCTCATGCATGCTTGCTCTCTTTCGCTTGCTCTCTCTCTCACGTGTGCTCTCTCTCTTGTGTGTGCTCTCTCTCTCTCTCATGCGTGCTCTCTCTCTCTCGCACTTGGTCCCTCTCTCTCTCACGCATGCGCTCTCTCTCTTGGATGCGTGCTTTCTCTCTCGCGCGATTGCTCTCTCTCGCACGATTGCTCTCTCTCACACGATTGCTCTCTCTCCCTCTCGCGCGATTGCTCTCTCTCTCCCTCGTACACCATCTCTCTTTTGCATGTGCTCTCTCTCTCTCTCGTGCATGCTCCCTCTCACACGTGCTCTCTTTCTATTGCGCGTGCTCTCTCTCTCTCGCACGTACTCTCTCTCTCTCGCGTGTGCTCTCTCTCTCTCTCGCCTGTCTTCTCCCTCTCTCTCACGCATGCTCTCTCTCTCGCGTGTGCTCTCTCTCTTGAGTGTGCTCTCTCTCTTTCTTGCGCGTGCTCTCTCTCTCGTGCGTGCTCTCTCTCTCGCGCGTGCTCTCTTTCTCGCGCTTGTTCTCTGTCTCGCTCCCTCCTGCTCTCTCTCTCGCTCCCTCATGCTCTTTCTCTCTCTCGTGCGTGCTTTCTCTCTTGCGTGTGCTCTCTCTCTCTCTCACGCATGCTCTCTCTCTCTCATGCATGCGCTGTCTCTCTCGCTCGCGTGCTCTCTCTCTCTTTCGCTCGTGTGATTGCTCTCCCTCTCTCGCTCTCTCCCTCCCTTGTGCTCTCCCTCTCATGCTCTCTCTCTCTCAGGAGTGCTCTCTCTCTCGCATGTGCTCTCTCTCGTGTGTGCTCTCTCTCTCTCTCTCACGCGTGCTCTCTCTCTCTCTCTCACGCATGGTCCCTCTCTCTCTCTCACGCATGCGCTCTTTCTCTTGGATGCGTGCTCTCTCTCTCGCGCGATTGCTCTCTCTCACATGTTTGCTCTCTCTCACACGATTGCTCTCTCTCCCTCTCGCGCGACTGCTCTCTCTCTCCCTCGTACACTCTCTCTCTTTTGCATGTGCTCTCTCTCTCTCTCTCGTGCATGCTCCCTCTCACACGTGCTCTCTTTCTATTGCGCGTGCTCTCTATCTCTCTTGCACGCGTGCTCTCTCTCTCTCTCGCGTGTGCTCTCTCTCTCTCTCGCATGTCTTCTCTCTCTCTCTCACGCGTGCTCTCTCTCTCGCTCCCTCATGCTCTCTCTCTCGCTCCCTCATGCTCTCTCTCTCTTGCACGTCCTCTCTCTCTCTCGCGCATGCTCTCTCACTCTCTATTGTGCATGCTCTCTCTCTTTCTTGCGCATGCTCTCTCTCTCTCTCTCGTGCGTGTTCTCTCTCTCTCGTGTGCTCTCTCTCACGCGTGCTCTCTCTCTCTCTCGCGCGTGCTCTCTTTCTCACGCGTGCTCTCTCTCTTGCTCCCTCGTGCTCTCTCTCTCGCTCCCTCGTGCTCTCTCTCTCTCTCGCGTGTGCTCTCTATCTCTCAAGTTTGCTCTCTCTCTCTCACGCGTGCTCCCTTTCTCATGGGTGCTGTCTGTCTCGCTCCCTGTTGCTCTCTCTCTCGCTTCCTCCTGCTCTCTCTCTTGCACCCTCATGCTCTCTCTCTATTGCGCGTGCTCTATCTCTCTCTTGCACGTGCTCTCTCTCTCTCTCGCGTGTGCTCTCTCTCTCACGCATGCTCTCTCTCTCATGCTCTCTCTCTCGTGCTCTCTCTCTCATGATCTCTCTCTCGCACATGCTCTCTTTCTCGCGCGTGCTCTCTCTCTCTATTGCGCGTGCTCTCTCTCTCTATTGCGCTTGCTCTCTCTCTTTCTCGCGCGTGCTCTGTCTCTCTCACGTGTGCTCTCTCTCTGTCTCGCGCGTGCTCTCTCTCTCTCTCGCGCATGCTCTCTCTCTCGTGCGTGCTCTCTCTCTCGCTCTCTCCTGCTCTCTCTCTCACTCCCTCATGCTCTCTCTCTATTGTGCGTGCTCTATCTCTCTCTTGCATGTGCTCTCTCTCTCTCTCGCATGTGCTCTCTCTATCTCACGCATGCTCTCTCTCTCATGCTCTCTCTCTCGTGCACTCTCTCTCGTGCTCTCTCTCTCTTGCACGTGCTCTCTCTCTCACGCGTGCTCTCTCTCGCTTCCTCGTGCTCTCTCTCTCACTCCCTCGTGCTCTCTCTCTTGCTCCCTTGTGCTCTCTCTCTCGCTCCCTCGTGCTCTCTCTCTCTTGCGCGTCCTCTCTCTCTCTCATGCATGCTCTCTCACTCTCTATTGTGCATGCTCTCTCTCTTTCTTGCGCATGCTCTCTCTCTCTCTCTCGTGCGTGTTCTCTCTCTCTCTCGTGTGCTCTCTTTCTCACGCATGCTCTCTCTCTTGCTCCCTTGTGCTCTCTCTCTCGCTCCCTCGTGCTCTCTCTCTCTCTCGCGTGGGCTCTCTATCTCTCACGTTTGCTCTCTCTCTCTCACGCGTGCTCCCTTTCTCATGCATGCTGTCTGTCTCGCTCCCTGTTGCTCTCTCTCTCGCTTCCTCCTGCTCTCTCTCTCGCTCCCTCATGCTCTATCTCTATTGCGCGTGCTCTATCTCTCTCTTGCACGTGCTCTCTCTCTCTCTCGCGTGTGCTCTCTCTCTCTCACATGCTCTCTCTCTCATGCTCTCTCTCGTGCTCTCTCTCTGTCATGCTCTCTCTCTCGCACATGCTCTCTTTCTCGCGTGTGCTCTCTCTCTCTATTGCGCGTGCTCTCTCTCTCTATTGCGCTTGCTCTCTCTCTTTCTCGCGCGTGCTCTGTCTCTCTCACGTGTGCTCTCTCTCTGTCTCGCACGTGCTCTCTCTCTCTCTCGCGCATGCTCTCTCTCTCGTGCACTCTCTCTCGTGCTCTCTCTCTCTCACGCGTGCTCTCTCTCTCGCATGTGCTCTCTCTCTTGTGCGTGCTCTCTCTCTCTCTCACGCGTGCTCTCTCTCGCGCGTGGTCCCTCTCTCTCTCACGCATGCGCTCTCTTTCTTGGATGCATGCTCTATCTCTCGCGCGATTGCTCTCTCTCGCTCGATTGCTCTCACTCACACGATTGCTCTCTCTCTCTTGCGCGATTGCTCTCTCTCTCCGTCGTACACTCTCTCTCTTTTGCATGTGCTCTCTCTCTCTCTCGTGCATGCTCCCTCTTACACGTGCTCTCTTTCTATTGTGCGTACTCTCTCTCTCTCGCACGCGTGCTCTCTCTCACTCTCGCGTGTGCTCTCTCTCTCTCTCTCATGTCTTCTCTCTCTCTCTCACGTGCGTGCTCTCTCTCGCTTCCTCGTGCTCTCTCTCTCACTCCCTCGTGCTCTCTCTCTTGCTCCCTTGTGCTCTCTCTCTCTCTCGTGCGTGCTCTCTCTCTCTATTGCGCGTGCTCTCTCTCTCTATTGCGTGTGCTCTCTCTCTTTCTCGTGCGTGCTCTCTCACTCATGTGTTCTCTCTCTCTCGCGCACGTGCTCTCTCTCGCGCGTGCACTCTCTCTCTTGCGTGCTCGCTCTCTTGCACATGTTCTCTCTCTCGATCCCTCGTGCACTCTCTCTCCTGCTCCCTCGTACTCTCTATGTCTCTCACGCGTGCTCTCTCTCTGTCTCGCGCGTGCTCTCTCTCGCTCTCGCGCATGCTCTCTCTCTCGTGCGTGCTTTCTCTCTCGCTCCCTCCTGCTCTCTCTCTCGCTCCCTCATGCTCTCTCTCTATTGTGCGTGCTCTAGCTCTCTCTCGCATGTGCTCTCTCTCTCTCTCTCGCGTGTGCTCTCTCTCTCTCACGCATGCTCTCTCTCTCATGCTCTCGCTCTCGTGCTCTCTCTCTCGTGCTCTCTCGCACGTGCTCTCTCTCTCACGTGTACTCTCTCTCTCGCGCGTGCTCTCTCTCGCTTCCTCGTGCTCTCTCTCTTGCTCCCTTGTGCTCTCTCTCTCTCTCGTGTGTGCTCTCCCTCTATTGCGCGTGCTCTCTCTCTCTATTGTGCGTGCTCTCTCTCTTTCTCGCGTGTGCTCTCTCACTCACATGTTCTCTCTCTCTCTCGCGCACGTGCTCTCTCTCGCGCGTGCACTCTCTCTCGTGCGTGCTCGCTCTCTCGCGCTTGCTTTCTCTCTCGCTCCCTCGGGCTCTCTCTCTCACTCCCTCGTGCTCTCTCTCTCACGCATGCTCTCTCTCTCTCTCGCTCGTGCGATTGCTCTCTCTCTCTCTCGCTCTCTCTCCCTCGTGCTCTCTCTCTCGCGTGTGCTCTCTCTCTTGTGCCTGCTCTCTCTCTCGCATGTTCTCTCTCTCTCTCATGCGTGCCCTGTCTCTCTCTCTTTTGCATGCTCCCTCTCTCTATCTCACGCATGCGCTCTCTCTCTCGCACGTCTGCTCTCTCCCTCACGCGATTGCTCTCTCTTGCGCGATTGCTCTCTCTCGCATGATTGCTCTCTCTCTTTCTCGTGCATGCTCTCTCTCTCGCTTCCTCGTGCTCTCTCTCTCACTCACTCATGCTCTCTCTCGCTCCCTCGTGCTCTCTCTCTCGAGCGTGCTCTCTATCTCTCACGTTTGCTCTCTCTCTCTCTCGCGTGCTCCCTTTCCTGTGCGTGCTGTCTGTCTCGCTCCCTCGTGCTCTCTCTCTCGCTCTCTCGTGCTCTCTCTCTCTCTCGCGCGTGCTCTATCGCTCTATTGCGCATGCTCTCTCTCTCTATTGCGCGTGCTCTCTCTCTTTCTCGCGCGTGCTCTCTCTATCTCACGTGTGCTCTCTCACTCTCGCGCACGTGCTCTCTCTCGCGCATGCTCTCTCTCTCGTGCGTGCTCGCTCTCTCGCGCTTGCTCTCTCTCTTGCTTCCTCGTGCTCTCTCTCACTCACTCCCTCATGCTCTTTCTCTCACGCGTGCTCTCTCTCTCTCTCTCGCGTGCATGCTCTCTCTTTTGCGTGTGCTCTCTCTCTCGCGTGTGCTCTCTCTCTCACTCCCTCCTGCTCTCTCTCACTCCCTTCTGCTCTCTCTCTATTGCGCGTGCTCTATCTCTCTCTTGCGCGTGCTCATTCTCTCTCTCGTGCATGCTCTCTCTCTCGCTCCATCGTGCTCTCTCTCTCTCTCGTGCGTGCTCTCTATCTCTCTCGCCTGTGCTCTATCTCTCTCACGCATGTGCTCTCTCTCTTGCACGCGTGCTCTCTCTCACAGGATTGCTCTCTCTCTTTCATGCGATTGTTCTCTCCCTTGTACACTCTCTCTTTCTTGTGCATGCTCTCTCTCTTTCTCTCGCCCGTGCTCTCTCTCTCTCGCGTGTGCTCTCTCTCTCTCTCGCATCTGCTCTCTCTCTCTCTCTCGCGTGTGCTCTCTCTCTCTCTCAGCGCATGCTCTCTCTATTGCGCGTGCTCTCTCTCTCACTCCCTCGTTCTCTCTCTCTCGCTCCCTCACGCACTCTCTATCTCTCGCGCGTGCTCTCTCTCTCACGTGTGCTTTCTCTCTCTCTCATGCATGCTCTCTCTATATTGCGCATGCTCTCTCTCTCGCGCACGTGGTCTCTCTCTATCTCGCGCGTGCTCTCTCTCTCTCTCTTGCGCATGCTCTCTCTCGCACATGCTCTCTATCTCTCTAGCGCATGCTCTCTCGTGCATGCTCTCTCTCTCTCTCGCACGTGCTCTCTCTCACATGTGCTCTCTCTCTCGCGCGCACGTGCTGTCTCTCGTGCGTGCTCTTTCTCTCGTGCATGCTCGCTCTCTTTCGCTTGCTCTCTCTCTCACGTGTGCTCTCTCTCTTGTGTGTGCTCTCTCTCTCTCTCATGCGTGCTCTCTCTCTCTCGCACTTGGTCCCTCACTCTCTCACGCATGCGCTCTCTCTCTTGGATGCGTGCTTTCTCTCTCGCGCGATTGCTCTCTCTCGCACGATTGCTCTCTCTCACACGATTGCTCTCTCTCCCTCTCGCGCGATTGCTCTCTCTCTCCCTCGTACACCATCTCTCTTTTGCATGTGCTCTCTCTCTCTCTCGTGCATGCTCCCTCTCACACGTGCTCTCTTTCTATTACGCGTGCTCTCTCTCTCTCTCGCACGTACTCTCTCTCCCTCGCGTGTGCTCTCTCTCTCTCTCGCCTGTCTTCTCCCTCTCTCTCACGCATGCTCTCTCTCTCGCGTGTGCTCTCTCTCTTGAGTGTGCTCTCTCTCTTTCTTGCGCGTGCTCTCTCTCTCGCACGTGCTCTCGCTCGCGCGTGCTCTCTCTCTCGCTCGCGTGTGCTCTCTCTCTCGCGCGTGCTCTCTTTCTCGCGCTTGTTCTCTGTCTCGCTCCCTCCTGCTCTCTCTCTCGCTCCCTCATGCTCTTTCTCTCTCTCGTGCGTGCTTTCTCTCTTGCGTGTGCTCTCTCTCTCTCTCACGCATGCTCTCTCTCTCTCATGCATGCGCTGTCTCTCTCGCTCGCGTGCTCTCTCTCCCTTTCGCTCGTGTGATTGCTCTCCCTCTCTCGCTCTCTCTCTCCCTTGTGCTCTCCCTCTCATGCTCTCTCTCTCTCAGGAGTGCTCTCTCTCTCGCATGTGCTCTCTCTCGTGCGTGCTCTCTCTCTCTCTCTCACGCGTGCTCTCTCTCTCTCTCTCACGCGTGGTCCCTCTCTCTCTCTCACGCATGCGCTCTTTCTCTTGGATGCGTGCTCTCTCTCTCGCGCGATTGCTCTCTCTCACATGTTTGCTCTCTCTCACACGATTGCTCTCTCTCTCTCTCTCGCGCGACTGCTCTCTCTCTCCCTCGTACACTCTCTCTCTTTTGCACATGCTCTCTCTCTCTCTCTCGTGCATGCTCCCTCTCACACGTGCTCTCTTTCTATTGCGCGTGCTCTCTATCTCTCTTGCACGCGTGCTCTCTCTCTCTCTCTCGCGTGTGCTCTCTCTCTCTCTCGCATGTCTTCTCTCTCTCTCTCACGCGTGCTCTCTCTCTCGCTCCCTCATGCTCTCTCTCTCGCTCCCTCATGCTCTCTCTCTCTTGCGCGTCCTCTCTCTCTCTCGCGCATGCTCTCTCACTCTCTATTGTGCATGCTCTCTCTCTTTCTTGCGCATGCTCTCTCTCTCTCGTGCGTGTTCTCTCTCTCTCGTGTGCTCTCTCTCACGCGTGCTCTCTCTCTCTCTCGCGCGTGCTCTCTTTCTCACGCGTGCTCTCTCTCTTGCTCCCTCGTGCGCTCTCTCTCGCTCCCTCGTGCTCTCTCTCTCTCTCGCGTGTGCTCTCTATCTCTCAAGTTTGCTCTCTCTCTCTCACGCGTGCTCCCTTTCTCATGGGTGCTGTCTGTCTCGCTCCCTGTTGCTCTCTCTCTCGCTTCCTCCTGCTCTCTCTCTTGCTCCCTCATGCTCTCTCTCTATTGCGCGTGCTCTATCTCTCTCTTGCACGTGCTCTCTCTCTCTCTCGCGTGTGCTCTCTCTCTCGCACGCATGCTCTCTCTCACAGGATTGCTCTCTCTCTTTCATGCGATTGCTCTCTCCCTTGTACACTCTCTCTCTCTTGCGCGTGCTCTCTCTCTTTCTCTCGCCCGTGCTCTCTCTCTCTCGTGTGTGCTCTCTCTCTCTCTCGCATGTGATCTCTCTCTCTCTCTCTCGCGCACGCTCTCTCTCTCTCCCTCGCATGCTCTCTCTCTCGCGCGTGCTCTCTCTCTCGCTCCCTCGTGCTCTCTCTCGCGCTCCCTCGCGCACACTCTCTCTCTCGCGCGTGCTCTCTCTCTCACGTGTGCTTTCTCTCTCTCTCATGTGTGCTCTCTCTCTATTGCGCATGCTCTCTCTCTCGCGCGTGGTCTCTCTCTATCTCGTGAGTGCTCTCTCTCTCTCTCTTGCGCATGCGCTCTCTCGCACATGCTCTCTCTCTCTCTCGCGCATGCTCTCTCTCTCGCCCATGCTCTCTCTCTCTCTCGCGCATGCTCTCACTCTCTCACGCGTGCTCTCTCTCTCACTCCCTCGTGCTCTCTCTCTCACTCCCTCGTGCTCTCTCTCTCTCGCGCGCATGCTCTCTCTCGCATGTGCTCTCTCTCTCTCACGCGTTCTCTCTCTCTCACGCGTGCTCGCTCTCTATCCCGTGCTTGCTCTCTCTCGCTCTTGCGCATGCTCTCTCTCGCGTGTGCTCTCTCTCTCACTCATGCATGCACCCTCTCACGCGTGCTCTCTATCTCTCGCATGTGCTCTTTCTCGCGTGATTGGTCTCTCTCGCGTGCGTGCTCTCTCTCTTTTGCATGCGCTCTCTCTCTTGCACACTCTCTCTCTCGCACATGTGCTCTCTCGCTCGTGCGATTCCTCTCTCTCTCTCGCCCTCTCTCTCCCTCATGCTCTCTCTCTCATGCTCTCTCTCTCTCACGCGTGCTCTCTCTCTCGCGTGTGCTCTCTCTCTTGTGCGTGCTCTCTCTCGCACCTGCTGTCTCTCTCGCGCGTGCTCTCTCTCTCGCGCGTGCTCTCTCTTGCTCCCTCGTGCTCTCTCTATCACTCCCTCATGCTCTCTCTCTCACTCCCTCGTGCTCTCTCTCTTTCTCGCGCGTGCTCTCTCTCTCTCACGTGTGCTCTCTCTCTCTCGCGCACGTGCTCTGTCTCATGCGTTCTCTCTCTCTCATGCGTGCTCTCTCTCGCTCCCTCATGCTCTCTCTCTCACTCCCTCATGCTCTCTCTCTCACACGTACTCTCTCTCTCTCTCATGTGCATGCTCTCTCTCTCTCTTGCGCATGCTCTCTCTCTCACGTGTGCTCTCTCTCTCGCTCCCTCCTGCTCTCTCTCTCGCTCTCTCCTGCTCTCTCTCTATTGCGCGTGCTCTATCTCTCTCTTGCGCGTGCTCATTCTCTCTCTCGTGCATGCTCTCTCTCTCACTCCCTTGTGCTCTCTCTCTCGCTCCCTCGTGCTCGCTCTCTCTCACGCATTCTCTCTATCTCTCTTGCGTATGCTCTATCTCTTTCTTGCGTGTGCTCTCTCTCTCTCACGCATGTGATCTCTCTCTCGCACGCGTGCTCTCTCTCACAGGATTGCTCTCTCTCTTTCATGCGATTGCCCTCTCCCTTGTACACTCTCTCTCTCTTTTGCGCGTGCTCTCTCTCTTTCTCTCGCCCGTGCTCTCTCTCTCTCGTGTGTGTGCTCTCTCTCTCTCTCTCGCATGTGATCTCTCTCTCTCTCTCTCTCGCGCACGCTCTCTCTCTCTCCCGCGCATGCTCTCTCTCGCGTGTGCTCTCTATCTCGCTCCCTCGTGCTCTCTCTCTCGCTCCCTTGCGCACCCTCTCTCTCTCGCCCGTGCTCTCTCTCTCGTGTGTGCTTTCTCTCTCTCTCATGCGTGCTCTCTCTCTATTGCGCGTGCTCTCTCTCTCTCTCGCACGTGGTCTCTCTCTCTATTGCACGTGCTCTCTCTCTCTCTCTTGTGGATGCTCTCTCTCGTGCGTGCTCGCTCTCTCTCTCGCGCGTGCTCTCTCTCTCGCTCCCTCATGCTCTTTCTCTCACTCCCTCGTGCTCTCTCTCTCTCGTGCGCGTGCTTTCTCTCTCTCTCTCGCATGTGGTCTCTCTCTCTCTCACGCATTCTCTCTCTCTCGCACATGCTCTCTCTCTATCTCACGCTTGCTCTCTCTTGCGCATGCTCTCTCTCGCGTGCGCTCTCTCTCTCTCTCTTGCATGGACCCTCCCACGCGTGCTCTCTATCTCTCGCATGTGCTCTCTCTCGCGTGATTGGTCTCTCTCACGCGCGTGCTCTCTTACTCTTTCCCATGCGCTCTCTCTCTCGCACACTCTCTCTCTCGCACATGTGCTCTCTCTCTCTCTCGCTGGTGCAATTGCTATCTCTGTCTCGCACTCTCTCTCCCTCGTGCTCTCTCTCTCATGCTCTCTCTCTCACGCGTGCTCTCTCTCTCGCGTGTGCTCTCTCTCTTGTGCCTGCTGTCTCTCTCGCATGTGCTCTCTCTCTCTCGTGCGTGCTCTGTCTCTCTCTCTTGCGCATGCTCCCTCTCTCTCTCTCACGCATGCGCTCTCTCTCTCGCACTTGTGCTCTCTCCCTCGCGCGATTGCTGTCTCTTGTGCGATTGCTCTCTCTTGCATGATTGCTCTCTCTCTCTCACGTGATTGCTCTCTCTCTCCCTCGTACACTCTCTCTCTTTTGCATGTGCTCTCTCTCGTGCTCTCACTCTCGTGCTCTCTCTCTCGCACGTGCTCTCTCTCTCGCGCGTGATCACTCTCTCGCGCGTGCTCTCTCTCTGGCTCCCTCGTGCTCTCTCTTGCTCCCTCGAGCTCTCTCTCTCTATTGCGCGTGCTCTCTCTCTTTCTCGCATGTGCTCTCTCTCTCTCTTGCACGTGCTCTCTCTCTCGCACGTGATCACTCTCTCGCGCGTGCTCTCTCTCTCGCTCCCTCTTGCTCTCTCTCTCGCTCCCTCATGCTCTCTCTCCCTCTCGCGCGTGCTCTCTCTCTCTCGCGCGTGCTCTCTCTCTTTCTCACGTGTGCTCTCTCGCTCTCACGCATGTGCTCTCTCTCTCGCACGCGTGCTCTCTCTCACACGATTGCTCTCTCTCTTTCATGCCATTGCTCTCTCCCTTGTACACTCTCTCTCTCTTGCGCCTGCTCTCTCTCTCTCTCGCCCGTGCTCTCTCTCTCTCGCATGTGCTCCCTCTCTCTCTCGCATGTGCTCTCTCTCTCTCTCTCTCTCTCGCGCGTGCTCTCACTCTTTCTCTCGCGCACGCTCTCTCTCTCGTGTGTGCTCTCTCTCTCGCTCCCTCGTAATTTCTGTCTCGCTCCCTCGCGCACTCTCTCTCTCTCTCGCGCGTGTTCTCTCTCTCGCATGTGCTTTCTCTCTCTCTCATGCGTGCTCTCTCTCTATCTCTCGCTTGCTCTCTCTCTCTCTTGTGCTTGCTCTCTCTCGCGTGGGCTCTCTCTCTCATGCATGCAAAATCTCATGCGTGCTCTGTATCTCTCGCATGTGCTCTCTCTTGCGTGATTGGTCTCACTCGCGCGCGTGCTCTCTCTCTCTTTCGCATGCACTCTCTCTCTCTCGCACACTCTCTCTCTCGCACACATGCTCTCTCTCTCTCTCGCTCGTTCGATTGCTCTCTCTCTCTCGCTCTCTCTCTCCCTCGTGCTCTCTCTCTCGTGCTCTCTCTCTCTCACGCATGCTCTCTCTCTCGCGTGTGCTCTCTCTCGTGCCTGCTCTCTCTCTCGCATGTGCTCTCTCTCTCTCGCGCATGCTCCCTCTCTCTCTCACGCATGTGCTCTCTCTCTCGCACGTGTGCTCTCTCCCTCGCGCGATTGCTCTCTCTCGCACAATTACTCTCTCTCTCTCGTGCGATTGCTCTATCTCTCCCTCGTACACTCTCGCTCTTTTGCACATGCTCTCTCTCTCTCTCACGCGTGCTCTCTCTCTCGCTCCCTCCTGCTCTCTCTCTCGCTCCCTCATGCCCTCTCTCACTCCCTCGGGCTCTCTCTCTCTCTCGCGCGTGCTCTCTCTCTCATGCATGCTCTCTCTCGCGCGTGCTCTCTCTCTATTGCGCGTGCACTCTCTCTCGCGTGTGCTCTCTCTCTCGCGTGTGCTCTCTCTCTTGCTCCCTCATGCTCTCTCTCTCACTCCCTCGTGCTCTCTCTCACGCATGCTCTCTCTCTCTCTCTCACGTGTGCTCTCTCTCTATCGCGCACGTGCTCTCTCTCGCGCGTGCTCTCTCTCTCGTGCGTGCTCGGTCTCTCGCGCTTGCTCTCTCTCTTGCTCCCTCGTGCTCTCTCTCTCACTCCCTCATGATCTCTCTCACGCATGCTCTCTCTCTCTCTCGCGCGCGTGCTCTCTCTCTCGCGCATGCTCTCTCTCTCTCTCGCTCGTTCGATTGCTCTCTCTCTCTCGCTCTCTCTCTCCCTCGTGCTCTCTCTCTCGTGCTCTCTCTCTCTCATGCGTGCTCTCTCTCTCGCGTGTGCTCTCTCTCGTGCCTGCTCTCTCTCTCACATGTGCTCTCTCTCTCTCGTGCGTGCACTGTCTCTCTCTCTCTCGCGCATGCTCCCTCTCTCTCTCACGCATGTGCTCTCTCTCTCGCACGTGTGCTCTCTCCCTCGCGCGATTGCTCTCTCTCGCACAATTACTCTCTCTCTCTCGTGCGATTGCTCTATCTCTCCCTCGTACACTCTCGCTCTTTTGCACATGCTCTCTCTCTCTCTCACGCGTGCTCTCTCTCTCGCTACCTCCTGCTCTCTCTCTCGCTCCCTCATGCCCTCTCTCACTCCCTCGGGCTCTCTCTCTCTCTCGCGCGTGCTCTCTCTCTCATGCATGCTCTCTCTCGCGCGTGCTCTCTCTCTATTGCGCGTGCACTCTCTCTCGCGTGTGCTCTCTCTCTCGCGTGTGCTCTCTCTCTTGCTCCCTCGTGCTCTCTCTCTCACTCCCTCGTGCTCTCTCTCACGCATGCTCTCTCTCTCTCTCTCACGTGTGCTCTCTCTCTATCGCGCACGTGCTCTCTCTCGCGCGTGCTCTCTCTCTCGTGCGTGCTCGGTCTCTCACGCTTGCTCTCTCTCTTGCTCCCTCGTGCTCTCTCTCTCACTCCCTCATGCTCTCTCTCACGCATGCTCTCTCTCTCTCTCGCGCGCGTGCTCTCTCTCTCGCGCATGCTCTCTCTCTCGCTCCCTCCTGCTCTCTCTCTATTGCGCGTGCTCTATCTCGCCCTTGAGCGTGCTGTCTCTCTCTCGTGCATGCTCCCTCTCTCATGCATGCTCTCTCTCACGCGTGCTCTCTCTCTATTGCGCTTGCACTCTCTCTCGCGTGTGCTCTCTCTCTCGCGTGTGCTCTCTCTCTCACGCGTGCTCTCTCTCTCGCGCATGCTCTCTCTCTCATGCATGCTCTCTCTATCGCTCCCTCGTGCTCTCTCTCTCACTGCCTCGTGCTCTCTCTCTCACTTACTCGTGCTCTCTCTCTCACGTGTGCTCTCCCTCTCTCTCACGCACGTGCTCTCTCTCGTGCGTGCTCTCTCTCTCGTGCATGCTCTCTCTCTTGCTCCCTCTGCTCTCTCTCTCACTCCCTTGTGCTCTCTCTCTCTCGCTCCCTCATGCTCTCTCTCTCTGCCACACGATTGCTCTCTCTCTTTCATGCGATTGCTCTGTCCATTGTACGCTCTCTCTCTCTTGCGCGTTCTCTCTCTCTCTCTCACCCGTGCTCTTTCTCTCTCGCGTGTGCTCTCTCTCTCTCTCAGGTGCTCTCTCTCTCTCTCTCGCACGTGCTCTCTCTCTCTCTCGCGCATGCTCTCTCTCTCGCGCGTGCTCTCTCTCTCGCTCCCTCGTGCTCTCTCACTCACTCCCTCACGCCCTTTCTCTCTCTCGCGCGTGCTCTCTCTCTCGTGTGTGCTTTCTCTCTCTCTCATGCGTGCTCTCTCTCTATTGCGCGTGCTCTCTCTCTCTCTCGCACGTGGGCTCTCTCTCTATTGCGTGTGCTCTCTCTCTCTCTCTTGTGGATGCTCTCTCTCGTGCGTGCTCGCTCTCTCTCTCGCGCGTGCTCTCTCTCTCGCTCCCTCATGCTCTTTTTTTCTCACTCCCTCGTGCTCTCTCTCTCTCGCATGTGGTCTCTCTCTCTCTCACGCATTCTCTCTCTCTCGCACGTGCTCTCTCTCTATCTCACGCTTGTTCTCTCTTGCGCATGCTCTCTCTCGCGTGCGCTCTCTCTCTCTCTCTTGCATGGACCCTCCCACGCATGCTCTCTATCTCTCGCATGTGCTCTCTCTCGCGTGATTGGTCTCTCTCGCGCGCGTGCTCTCTCTCTCTTTCTCATGCACTCTCTCTCTCGAACACTCTCTCTCTCGCACATGTGCTCTCTCTCTCTCTCGCTCGTGCGATTGCTATCTCTGTCTCGCTCTCTCTCTCCCTCATGCTATCTCTCTCGTGCTCTCTCTCTCACGCGTGCTCTCTCTCTCGTGTGTGCTCTCTCTCTTGTGCCTTCTCTCTCTCTCGCATGTGCTCTCTCTCTCTCGTGCGTGCTCTGTCTCTCTCTCTCGCGCATGCTCCCTCTCCCTCTCTCACGCATGCGCTCTCTCTCTCGCACGTGTGCTCTCTCCCTCGCGCGATTGCTGTCTCTTGTGCGATTGCTCTCTCTCGCATGATTGCTCTCTCTTTCTCTCACGTGATTGCTCTCTCTCTCCCTCGTACACTCTCTCTGTTTTGCATGTGCTCTCTCTCGTGCTCTCACTCTCGTGCTCTCTCTCTCGCACGTGCTCTCTCTCTCGCACGTGCTCTCTCTCTCGCACGTGATCACTCTCTCGCGCTTGCTCTCTCTCTGGCTCCCTCGAGCTCTCTCTCTCTATTGCGCGTGCTCTCTCTCTTTCTCACATGTGCTCTCTCTCTCTCTTGCACGTGCTCTCTCTCTCGCACATGATCACTCTCTCGCGCGTGCTCTCTCTCTTGCTCCCTCTTGCTCTCTCTCTCGCTCCCTCATGCTCTCTCTTGCACTCGCGCGTGCTCTCTCGCTCTCACGCATGTGCTCTCTCTCACGCACGTGTGCTCTCTCTCACACGATTGCTCTCTCTCTTTCATGCCATTGCTCTCTCACTTGTACACTCTCTCTCTCTTGCGCGTGCTCTCTCTCTCTCTCGCCCGTGCTCTCTCTCTCTCGCATGTGCTCCCTCTCTCTCTCGCATGTGCTCTCTCTCTCTCTCTCTCTCTCGCGCTTGCTCTCACTGTTTCTCTCGCGCAAGCTCTCTCTCTCGTGTGTGCTCTCTCTCTCGCTCCCTCGTAATTTCTGTCTCGCTCCCTCGCGCACTCTCTCTCGCGCGTGTTCTCTCTCTCGCATGTGCTTTCTCTCTCTCTCATGCGTGCTCTCTCTCTATCTCTCGCTTGCTCTCTCTCTCTCTTGTGCTTGCTCTCTCTCGCGTGGGCTCTCTCTCTCTCATGCATGCAAAATCTCACGCGTGCTCTGTATCTCTCGCATGTGCTCTCTCTTGCGTGATTGGTCTCACTCACGCGCGTGCTCTCTCTCTCTTTCGCATGCGCTCTCTCTCTCTCGCACACTCTCTCTCTCTCCCTCGTGCTCTCTCTCTCGTCCTCTCTCTCTCTCACGCGTGCTCTCTCTCTCGCGTGTGCTCTCTCTCGTGCCTGCTCTCTCTCTCGCATGTGCTCTCTCTCTCTCGTGCGTGCTCTGTCTCTCTCTCTCTCGCGCATGCTCCCTCTCTCTCTCACGCATGCGCTCTCTCTCTCACACGTGTGCTCTCTCCCTCGCACGATTGCTCTCTCTCGCACAATTACTCTCTCTCTCGTGCGATTGCTCTCTCTCCCTCGTACACTCTCTCTCTTTTGCACGTGCTCTCTCTCTCTCTCACGCGTGCTCTCTCTCTCGCTCCCCCCTGCTATCTATTTCGCTCCCTCGTGCCCTCTCTCACTCCCTCGTGCTCTCTCTCTCTCTCGCGCATGCTCTCTCTCTCCATTGCGCATGCTCTCTCTCTTTCTTGCATGTGCTTTCTCTCTCTCTCGTGCATGCTCTCTCTCACGCATGCTCTCTCTCTCTCTCGCACGCGTGCTCTCTCTCTCGCGCATGCTCTCTCTCTCGCTCCCTCCTGCTCTCTCTCTATTGCGCGTGCTCTATCTCTCCCTTGAGCGTGCTGTCTCTCTCTCGCGCATGCTCCCTCTCTCATGCATGCTCTCTCTCGCGTGTGCTCTCTCTCTCGCGTGTGCTCTCTCTCTTGCTCCCTCGTGCTCTCTCTCTCACTCCCTCGTGCTCTCTCTCACGCATGCTCTCTCTCTCACGTGTGCTCTCTCTCTATCGCGCACGTGCTCTCTCTCGCGCATGCTCTCTCTCTCGTGCGTGCTCGGTCTCTCGCGCTTGCTCTCTCTCTAGCTCCCTCGTGCTATCTCCCTCACTCCCTCGTGCTCTCTCTCACGCATGCTCTCTCTCTCACATGTGCTCTCTCTCTATCGCGCACGTGCTCTCTCTCGCGCATGCTCTCTCTCTCGTGCATGCTCGGTCTCTCGCGCTTGCTCTCTCTCTTGCTCCCTCGTGCTCTCTCTCTCACTCCCTCATGCTCTCTCTCACGCATGCTCTCTCTCTCTCTCTTGCGCATGCTCTCTCTCGCGTGCGCTCTCTCTCTCTCTTGCATGGACCCTCCCACGCATGCTCTCTATCTCTCGCATGTGCTCTCTCTCGCGTGATTGGTCTCTCTCGCGCGCGTGCTCTCTCTCTCTTTCTCATGCGCACTCTCTCTTGCACACTCTCTCTCTCGCACATGTGCTCTCTCTCTCTCTCGCTCGTGCGATTGCTATCTCTGTCTCGCTCTCTCTCTCCCTCGTGCTATCTCTCTCGTGCTCTCACTCTCACGCGTGCTCGCTCTCTCGTGTGTGCTCTCTCTCTTGTGCCTGCTCTCTCTCTCGCATGTGCTCTCTCTCTCTCGTGCGTGCTCTGTCTCTCTCTCTCGCGCATGCTCCCTCTCTCTCTCTCATGCATGCGCTCTCTCTCTCGCACATGTGCTCTCTCCCTCGCGCGATTGCTGTCTCTTGTGCGATTGCTCTCTCGCATGATTGCTCTCTCTCTCTCTCACGCGATTGCTCTCTCTCTCCCTCGTACACTCTCTCTCTTTTGCATGTGCTCTCTCTCGTGCTCTCACTCTCGTGCTCTCTCTCTCGCACGTGCTCTCTCTCTCGCGCGTGATCACTCTCTCGCGCGTGCTCTCTCTCTGGCTCCCTCGTGCTCTCTCTTGCTCCCTCGAGCTCTCTCTCTCTATTGCGCGTGCTCTCTCTCTTTCTCGCATTTGCTCTCTCTCTCTCTTGCACGTGCTCTCTCTCTCGCACGTGATCACTCTCTCGCGCGTGCTCTCTCTCTCGCTCCCTCTTGCTCTCTCTCTCGCTCCCTCATGCTCTCTCTCCCTCTTGCGCGTGCTCTCTCTCTCTCGCGCGTGATCACTCTCTCACGCATGCTCTCTCTCTGGCTCCCTCGTGCTCTCTCTTGCTCCCTCGAGCTCTCTCTCTCTATTGCGCATGCTCTCTCTCTTTCTCGCATGTGCTCTCTCTCTCTCTCGCGCGTGCTCTCTCTCTTTCTCACGTGTGCTCTCTCGCTCTCACGCATGTGCTCTCTCTCTCGCACGCGTGCTCTCTCTCACACGATTTTTCTCTCTCTTTCATGCCATTGCTCTCTCCCTTGTACACTCTCTCTCTCTTGCGCATGCTCTCTCTCTCTCTCGCCCGTGCTCTCTCTCTCTCACATGTGCTCCCTCTCTCTCTCGCATGTGCTCTCTCTCTCTCTCTCTCTCTCGCGTGTGCTCTCACTCTTTCTCTCGCGCATGCTCTCTCACTCGTGTGTGCTATCTCTCTCGCTCCCTCGTAATTTCTGTCTCACTCCTTCGTGCACTTTCTCTCTCTCTCGCGCGTGTTCTCTCTCTCGCATGTGCTTTCTCTCTCTCTCATGCGTGCTCTCTCTCTATCTCTCGCTTGCTCTCTCTCTCTCTTGTGCTTGCTCTCTCTCGCGTGGGCTCTCTCTCTCTCATGCATGCAAAATCTCACGCGTGCTCTGTATCTCTCGCATGTGCTCTCTCTTGCGTGATTGGTCTCACTCGCGCGCGTGCTCTCTCTCTTTCGCATGCGCTCTCTCTCTCTCGCACACTCTCTCTCTCACACACGTGCTCTCTCTCTCTCTCGCTCGTGCGATTGCTCTCTCTCTCTCGCTCTCTCTCTCCCTCATGCTCTCTCTCGTGCTCTCTCTCTCTCACGCGTGCTCTCTCTCTCGCGTGTGCTCTCTCTCTTGTGCCTGCTCTCTCTCTTGCATGTGCTCTCTCTCTCTCGTGCGTGCTCTGTCTCTCTCTCTCTTGCGCATGCTCCCTCTCTCTCTCACGCATGCGCTCTCTCTCTCGCACGTGTGCTCTCTCCCTCGCGCGATTGCTCTCTCTCGCACAATTACTCTCGCTCTCTCGTGCGATTGCTCTCTCTCTCCCTCGTACACTCTCTCTCTTTTGCACGTGCTCTCTCTCTCTCTCACGCGTGCTCTCTCTCTTGCTCCCTCCTGCTCTCTCCCTCTCGCTCCCTCATGCCCTCTCTCACTCCCTCGTGCTCTCTCTCTCTCTCGCGCGTGCTCTCTCTCTCCATTGCGCATGCTCTCTCTCTTTCTTGCATGTGCTTTCTGTCTCTCTCGCGCATGCTCTCTCTCGCGCATGCTCTCTCTCTCGCTCCCTCCTGCTCTCTCTCTATTGCGCGTGCTCTATCTCTCCCTTGAGCGTGCTGTCTCTCTCTCGCACATGCTCCCTCTCTCATGCATGCTCTCTCTCGCGAGTGCTTTCTCTCTATTGTGCGTGCACTCTCTCTCACGTGTGCTCTCTCTCTCACGTGTGCTCTCTCTCTTGCTCCCTCGTGCTCTCTCTCTCACTCCCTCGTGCTCTCTCTCACGCATGCTCTCTCTCTCTCTCTCACGTGTGCTCTCTCTCTATCGTGCACGTGCTCTCTCTCTCGTGCATGCTCGGTCTCTCGCGCTTGCTCTCTCTCTTGCTCCCTCCTGCTCTCTCTCTCACTCCCTCATGCTCTCTCTCACGCGTGCTCTCTCTCTCGCTCCCTCCTGCTCTCTCTCTCGCTCCCTCGTGCCCTCTCTCACTCCCTCGTGCTCTCTCTCTCTCTCGCGCGTGCTCTCTCTCTCCATTGCGCATGCTCTCTCTCTTTCTTGCATCTGCTTTCTCTCTCTCTCGCGCATGCTCTCTCTCGTGCATGCTCTCTCTCTCGCGCATGCTCTCTCTCTCGCGCCCTCCTGCTCTCTCTCTATTGCGCGTGCTCTATCTCTCCCTTGAGCGTGCTGCCTCTCTCTCGCGCATGCTCCCTCTCTCATGCATGCTCTCTCTCGCGCGTGCTCTCTCTCTATTGCGCGTGTACTCTCTCTCGCATGTGCTCTCTCTCTCGCGTGTGCTCTCTCTGTCACGCGTGCTCTCTCTCTCGCGCATGCTCTCTCTCTCATGCATGCTCTCTCTATCGCACCCTCGTGCTCTCTCTCTCACTGCCTCGTGCTCGCTCTCTCACTCACTCGTGCTCTCTCTCTCACGCGTGCTCTCTCTCTCTCTCACGCACGTGCTCTCTCTCGTGCGTGCTGTCTCTCTCGTGCATGCTCTCTCTCTTGCTCCCTCTGCTCTCTCTCTCGCTCCCTTGTGCTCTCTCTCTCGCTCCCTCGTGCTCTCTCTCTCTGCCACATGATTGCTCTCTCTCTTTCATGCGATTGCTCTATCCATTGTACGCTCTCTCTCTCTTGCCCGTGCTCTCTCTTTCGCGTGTGCTCCCTCTCTCTCTCGCATGTGCTCTCTCTCTCTCTCTCTCTCTCGCGTGCTCTCACTCTTTCTCTCGCGCATGCTCTCTCTCTCATGTCTGCTCTCTCTCTCGTTCCCTCGTAATTTCTGTCTCGCTCCCTCGCGCACTCTCTCTCTCTCGCACGTTTTCTCTCTCTCGCATGTGCTTTCTCTCTCTCTCATGCGTGCTCTTTCTCTATCTCTCGCTTGCTCTCTCTCTCTCTTGTGCTTGCTCTCTCTCGCGTGGGCTCTCTCTCTCATGCATGCAAAATCTCACGCGTGCTCTGTATCTCTCGCATGTGCTCTCTCTTGCGTGATTGGTCTCACTCGCGCGCGTGCTCTCTTTCTCTTTTGCATGCGCTCTCTCTCTCTCGCACAATCTCTCTCTCGCACACGTACTCTCTCTCTCTCTCGCTCGTGCGATTGCTCTCTCTCTCTCGCTCTCTCTCTCCCTCGTGCTCTCTCTCTCGTGCTCTCTCTCTCACGCGTGCTCTCTCTCTCACGCGTGCTCTCTCTCTCGCGTGTGCTCTCTCTCTTGTGCCTGCTCTCTCTCTTGCATGTGCTCTCTCTCTCTCGTGCGTGCTCTGTCTCTCTCTCTCTCGCGCATGCTCCCTCTCTCTCTCACGCATGCGCTCTCTCTCTCACACGTGTGCTCTCTCCCTCGCGCGATTGCTCTCTCTCGCACAATTACTCTCTCTCTCTCGTGCGATTGCTCTCTCTCTCCCTCGTACACTCTCTCTCTTTTGCACGTGCTCTCTCTCTCTCTCACACGTGCTCTCTCTCTCGCTCACTCCTGCTCTCTCTCTTACTCCCTCGTGCCCTCTCTCAATCCCTCGTGCTCTCTCTCTCTCTCGCGCGTGCTCTCTCTCTCCATTGCGCATGCTCTCTCACTTTCTTGCATGTGCTTTCTCTCTCTCTCATGCATGCTCTCTCTCGCGCATGCTCTCTCTCTCTCTCGCGCGCGTGCTCTCTCTCTCACGCAAGCTCTCTCTCTCGCTCCCTCCTGCTCTCCCTCTATTGCGCGTGCTCTATCTCTCCCTTGAGCGTGCTGTGTCTCTCTCGCGCATGCTCCTTCTCTCATGCATGCTCTCTCCCGTGCATGCTCTCTCTCTATTGCGCGTGCACTCTCTCTCGCGTGTGCTCTCTCTCTTGCTCCCTCATGCTCTCTCTCTCACTCCCTCATGCTCTCTCTCATGCATGCTCTCTCTCTCTCTCTCTCTCACGTGTGCTCTCTCTCTATCGCGCACGTGCTCTCTCTCGCGCGTGCTCTCTCTCTCGTGCGTGCTCGGTCTCTCGCGCTTGCTCTCTCTCTTGCTCCCTCGTGCTCTCTATCTCTCACTCCCTCATGCTCTCTCTCACGCGTGCTCTCTCTCTCGCTCCCTCCTGCTCTCTCTCTCTCGCTCCCTCGTGCCCTCTCTCACTCCCTCGTGCTCTCTCTCTCTCGCGCGCGTGCTCTCTCTCTCCATTGCGCATGCTCTCTCTCTTTCTTGCATGTGCTTTCTCTCTCTCTCGCGCATGCTCTCTCTCGCGCATGCTCTCCCTCTCTCTCTCTCGCGCGCGTGCTCTCTATTGCGCGTGCTATATCTCTCCCTTGAGCGTGCTGTCTCTCTCTCGCGCATGCTCCCTCTCTCATGCATGCTCTCTCTCGCGCGTGCTCTCTCTCTATTGCGCGTGCACTCTCTCTCGCGTGTGCTCTCTCTCTCGCGTGTGCTCTCTCTCTTGCTCCCTCGTGCTCTCTCTCTCACTCCCTCGTGCTCTCTCTCTCTCTCTCTCTCACGTGTGCTCTCTCTCTATCGCGCACGTGCTCTCTCTCGCGCGTGCTCTCTCTCTCGTGCGTGCTCGGTCTCTCGCGCTTGCTCTCTCTCTAGCTCCCTCGAGCTCTCTCTCTCACTCCCTCATGCTCTCTCTCACGCATGCTCTCTCTCTCTCTCTCGCGCACGTGCTCTCTCTCACGCTCAAGCTCTCTCTCTCGCTCCCTCCTGCTCTCTCTCTATTGCGCGTGCTCTATCTCTCCCTTGAGCGTGCTGTCTCTCTCTCACGCATGCTCCCTCTCTCATGCATGCTCTCTCTCGTGCTTGCTCTCTCTCTATTGCGCGTGCACTCTCTCTCGCGTGTGCTCTCTCTCTCACACGTGCTCTCTCTCTCGCGCATGCTCTCTCTCTCATGCATGCTCTCTCTATCGCTCCCTCGTGCTCTCTCTCTCACTGCCTCGTGCTCTCTCTCTCACTCACTCGTGCTCTCTCTCTCACGCGTGCTCTCTCTCTCTCTCACGCAAGTGCTCTCTCTCGTGTGCGCTGTCTCTCTCGTGCATGCTCTCTCTCTTGCTCCCTCTGCTCTCTCTCTCTGCCACACGATTGCTGTCTCTCTTTCATGCGATTGCTCTATCCATTGTACGCACTCTCTCTCTTGCGCGGTCTCTCTCTCTCTCTCACCCGTGCTCTTTCTCTCTCGCGTGTGCTCTCTCTCTCTCTCTCATGTGCTCTCTCTCTCTCTCTCACACGTGCTCTCTCTCTCTCGCGCATGCTCTCTCTCTCTCTCGCGCGCGTGCTCTCTCTCTCACGCAAGCTCTCTCTCTCGCTCCCTCCTGCTCTCCCTCTATTGCGCGTGCTCTATCTCTCCCTTGAGCGTGCTGTGTCTCTCTCGCGCATGCTCCTTCTCTCATGCATGCTCTCTCCCGTGCATGCTCTCTCTCTATTGCGCGTGCACTCTCTCTCGCGTGTGCTCTCTCTCTCGCGTGTGCTCTCTCTCTTGCTCCCTCATGCTCTCTCTCTCACTCCCTCATGCTCTCTCTCACGCATGCTCTCTCTCTCTCTCTCTCTCACGTGTGCTCTCTCTCTATCGCGCACGTGCTCTCTCTCGCGCGTGCTCTCTCTCTCGTGCGTGCTCGGTCTCTCGCGCTTGCTCTCTCTCTTGCTCCCTCGTGCTCTCTATCTCTCACTCCCTCATGCTCTCTCTCACGCGTGCTCTCTCTCTCGCTCCCTCCTGCTCTCTCTCTCTCGCTCCCTCGTGCCCTCTCTCACTCCCTCGTGCTCTCTCTCTCCATTGCGCATGCTCTCTCTCTTTCTTGCATGTGCTTTCTCTCTCTCTCGCGCATGCTCTCTCTCGCGCATGCTCTCCCTCTCTCTCTCTCGCGCGCGTGCTCTCTATTGCGCGTGCTATATCTCTCCCTTGAGCGTGCTGTCTCTCTCTCGCGCATGCTCCCTCTCTCATGCATGCTCTCTCTCGCGCGTGCTCTCTCTCTATTGCGCGTGCACTCTCTCTCGCGTGTGCTCTCTCTCTCGCGTGTGCTCTCTCTCTTGCTCCCTCGTGCTCTCTCTCTCACTCCCTCGTGCTCTCTCTCTCTCTCTCTCTCACGTGTGCTCTCTCTCTATCGCGCACGTGCTCTCTCTCGCGCGTGCTCTCTCTCTCGTGCGTGCTCGGTCTCTCGCGCTTGCTCTCTCTCTTGCTCCCTCGTGCTCTCTCTCTCACTCCCTCATGCTCTCTCTCACGCATGCTCTCTCTCTCTCTCTCGCGCACGTGCTCTCTCTCACGCTCAAGCTCTCTCTCTCGCTCCCTCCTGCTCTCTCTCTATTGCGCGTGCTCTATCTCTCCCTTGAGCGTGCTGTCTCTCTCTCACGCATGCTCCCTCTCTCATGCATGCTCTCTCTCGTGCTTGCTCTCTCTCTATTGCGCGTGCACTCTCTCTCGCGTGTGCTCTCTCTCTCACACGTGCTCTCTCTCTCGCGCATGCTCTCTCTCTCATGCATGCTCTCTCTATCGCTCCCTCGTGCTCTCTCTCTCACTGCCTCGTGCTCTCTCTCTCACTCACTCGTGCTCTCTCTCTCACGCGTGCTCTCTCTCTCTCTCACGCAAGTGCTCTCTCTCGTGTGCGCTGTCTCTCTCGTGCATGCTCTCTCTCTTGCTCCCTCTGCTCTCTCTCTCTGCCACACGATTGCTCTCTCTCTTTCATGCGATTGCTCTATCCATTGTACGCACTCTCTCTCTTGCGCGGTCTCTCTCTCTCTCTCACCCGTGCTCTTTCTCTCTCGCGTGTGCTCTCTCTCTCTCTCTCATGTGCTCTCTCTCTCTCTCTCACACGTGCTCTCTCTCTCTCGCGCATGCTCTCTCTCTCGCGCGTGCTCTCTCTCTCGCTCCCTCGTGCTCTCTCACACAATCCCTCGTGCACTTTCTCTCTCTCGCGCGTGCTCTCTCTCTCGTGTGTGCTTTCTCTCTCTCTCATGCGTGCTCTCTCTCTATTGCGCGTGCTCTCTCTCTCTCTCGCACGTGGTCTCTCTCTCTATTGCGCGTGCTCTCTCTCTCTCTCTTGTGGATGCTCTCTCTCGTGCATGCTCACTCTCTCTCTCGCGCGTGCTCTCTCTCTCGCTCCCTCATGCTCTTTCTCTCACTCCCTCGTTCTCTCTCTCTCTCGTGCGCGTGCTCTCTCTCTCTCTCTCGCATGTGGTCTCTCTCTCTCTCACGCATTCTCTCTCTCTCGCACGTGCTCTCTCTCTATCTCACGCTTGCTCTCTCTTGTGCATGCTCTCTCTTGCGTGCGCTCTCTCTCTCTCTTGCATGGACCCTCCCACGCGTGCTCTCTATCTCTCGCATGTGCTCTCTCTCGCGTGATTGGTCTCTCTCGCGCGCGTGCTCTCTCTCTCTTTCTCATGCGCTCTCTCTCTCGCACACTCTCTCTCTCGCACATGTGCTCTCTCACTCTCTCGCTCGTGCGATTGCTATCTCTGTCTCACTCTCTCTCTCCCTCATGCTCCCTCTCTCGTGCTCTCTCTCTCACGCGTGCTCTCTCTCTCGCGTGTGCTCTCTCTCTTGTGCCTGCTCTCTCTCTCGCATGTGCTCTCTCTCTCTCGTGCGTGCTCTGTCTCTCTCTCTCGCGCATGCTCCCTCTCTCTCTCTCACGCATGCACTCTCTCTCTCGCACGTGTGCTCTCTCCCTCGCGCGATTGCTGTCTCTTGTGCGATTGCTCTCTCTCGCATGATTGCTCTCTCTCTCTCTCACGCGATTGCTCTCTCTCTCCCTCGTACACTCTCTCTCTTTTGCATGTGCTCTCTCTCGTGCTCTCACTCTCGTGCTCTCTCTCTCGCACGTGCTCTCTCTCTCACGCGTGATCACTCTCTCGCGCGTGCTCTCTCTCTGGCTCCCTCGTGCTCTCTCTTGCTCCCTTGAGTTCTCTCTCTCTATTGCGCGTGCTCTCTCTCTTTCTCGCATGTGCTCTCTCTCTCTCTTGCACGTGCTCTCTCTCTCGCGTGTGCTCCCTCTCTCTCTCGCATGTGCTCTCTCTCTCTCTCTCTCTCGCGTGCTCTCACTCTTTCTCTCGCGCATGCTCTCTCTCTCATGTGTGCTCTCTCTCTCGTTCCCTCGTAATTTCTGTCTCACTCCCTCGCGCACTCTCTCTCTCTCGCACGTTTTCTCTCTCTCGCATGTGCTTTCTCTCTCTCTCATGCGTGCTCTCTCTCTATCTCTCGCTTGCTCTCTCTCTCTCTTGTGCTTGCTCTCTCTCGCGTGGGCTCTCTCTCTCATGCATGCAAAATCTCACGCGTGCTCTGTATCTCTCGCATGTGCTCTCTCTTGCGTAATTGGTCTCACTCGCGTGCGTGCTCTCTTTCTCTTTTGCATGCGCTCTCTCTCTCTCGCACAATCTCTCTCTCGCACACGTGCTCTCTCTCTCTCTCGCTCGTGCGATTGCTCTCTCTCTCTCGCTCTCTCTCTCCCTCGTGCTCTCTCTCTCGTGCTCTCTCTCTCACGCGTGCTCTCTCTCTCACGCGTGCTCTCTCTCTCGCGTGTGCTCTCTCTCTTGTGCCTGCTCTCTCTCTTGCATGTGCTCTCTCTCTCTCGTGCGTGCTCTGTCTCTCTCTCTCTCGCGCATGCTCCCTCTCTCTCTCACGCATGCGCTCTCTCTCTCGCACGTGTGCTCTCTCCCTCGCGCGATTGCTCTCTCTCGCACAATTACTCTCTCTCTCTCGTGCGATTGCTCTCTCTCTCCCTCGTACACTCTCTCTCTTTTGCACGTGCTCTCTCTCTCTCTCACACGTGCTCTCTCTCTCGCTCACTCCTGCTCTCTCTCTCACTCCCTCGTGCCCTCTCTCAATCCCTCGTGCTCTCTCTCTCTCTCGCGCGTGCTCTCTCTCTCCATTGCGCATGCTCTCTCACTTTCTTGCATGTGCTTTCTCTCTCTCTCATGCATGCTCTCTCTCGCGCATGCTCTCTCTCTCTCTCGCGCGCGTGCTCTCTCTCTCATGCAAGCTCTCTCTCTCGCTCCCTCCTGCTCTCCCTCTATTGCGCGTGCTCTATCTCTCCCTTGAGCGTGCTGTGTCTCTCTCGCGCATGCTCCTTCTCTCATGCATGCTCTCTCCCGTGCGTGCTCTCTCTCTATTGCGCGTGCACTCTCTCTCGCGTGTGCTCTCTCTCTCGCGTGTGCTCTCTCTCTTGCTCCCTCGTGCTCTCTCTCTCACTCCCTCATGCTCTCTCTCACGCATGCTCTCTCTCTCTCTCACGTGTGCTCTCTCTCTATCGCGCACGTGCTCTCTCTCGCGCGTGCTCTCTCTCTCGTGCGTGCTCGGTCTCTCGCGCTTGCTCTCTCTCTTGCTCCCTCGTGCTCTCTATCTCTCACTCCCTCATGCTCTCTCTCACGCGTGCTCTCTCTCTCGCTCCCTCCTGCTCTCTCTCTCGCTCCCTCGTGCCCTCTCTCACTCCCTCGTGCTCTCTCTCTCTCTCGCGCGTGCTCTCTCTCTCCATTGCGCATGCTCTCTCTCTTTCTTGCATGTGCTTTCTCTCTCTCTCGCGCATGCTCTCTCTCGCGCATGCTCTCTCTCTCGCTCCCTCCTGCTCTCTCTCTATTGCGCGTGCTCTATCTCTCCCTTGAGCGTGCTGTCTCTCTCTCGCGCATGCTCCCTCTCTCATGCATGCTCTCTCTCGCGCGTGCTCTCTCTCTATTGCACGTGCACTCTCTCTCGTGCGTGCTCGGTCTCTCGCGCTTGCTGTCTCTCTTGCTCCCTCCTGCTCTCTCTCTCTCACTCCCTCATGCTCTCTCTCACGCATGCTCTCTCTCTCTCTCGCGCGTGTGCTCTCTCTCTCGCGCATGCTCTCTCTCTCGCTCCCTCCTGCTCTCTCTCTATTGCGTGTGCTCTATCTCTCCCTTGAGCGTGCTGTCTCTCTCTCGCGCATGCTCCCTCTCTCATGCATGCTCTCTCTCGCGCGTGCTCTCTCTCAACAGCGCTTGCACTCTCTCTCGCGTGTGCTCTCTCTCTCGCGTGTGCTCTCTCTCTCACGCGTGCTCTCTCTCTCGCGCATGCTCTCTCTCTCATGCATGCTCTCTCTATCGCTCCCTCGTGCTCTCTCTCTCACTGCCTCGTGCTCTCTCACTCACTCGTGCTCTCTCTCTCACGCGTGCTCTCTCTCTCTCTCACGCACGTGCTCTCTCTCGTGCGTGCTCTCTCTCTCGTGCATGCTCTCTCTCTCACTCCCTCCTGCTCTCTCTCACTTGCTCCCTCGTGCCCTCTCTCACTCCCTTGTGCTCTCACTCTCTCGCGCGCGTGCTCTCTCTCTCCATTGCGCATGCTCTCTCTCTTTCTTGCATGTGCTTTCTCTCTCTCTCGTGCATGCTCTCTCTCGCGCATGCTCTCCCTCTCTCTCTCTCGCGCGCGTGCTCTCTCTCTCGCGCATGCTCTCTCTCTCGCTCCCTCCTGCTCTCTCTCTATTGCACGTGCTCTATCTCTCCCTTGAGCGTGCTGTGTCTCTCTCACGCATGCTCCCTCTCTCATGCATGCTCTCTCTCGCGCGTGCTCTCTCTCTATTGCGCGTGCACTCTCTCTCGCGTGTGCTCTCTCTCTCGCGTGTGCTCTCTCTTGCTCCCTCGTGCTCTCTCTCTCACTCCCTTGTGCTCTCTCTCACGCATGATCTCTCTCTGTCTCTCTCACATGTGCTCTCTCTCTATCGCGCACGTGCTCTCTCTCGCGCGTGCTCTCTCTCTCGTGCGTGCTCGGTCTCTCGCGCTTGCTCTCTCTCTTGCTCCCTCGTGCTCTCTCTCTCACTCCCTCATGCTCTCTCTCATGCATGCTCTCTCTCTCTCTCGCGCGCGTGCTCTCTCTCACGCGCATGCTCTCTCTCTCGCTCCCTCCTGCTCTCTCTCTATTGCGCGTGCTCTATCTCTCCCTTGAGCGTGCTGTCTCTCTCTCGCGCATGCTCCCTCTCTCATGCATGCTCTCTCTCGCGCGTGCTCTCTCTCTATTGCGTGTGCACTCTCTCTCGCGTGTGCTCTCTCTCTCGCGTGTGCTCTCTCTCTCATGCGTGCTCTCTCTCTCGCGCATGCTCTCTCTCTCATGCATGCTCTCTCTATCGCTCCCTCCTGCTCTCTCTCACTCGCTCCCTCATGCCCTCTCTCACTCCCTCGTGCTCTCTCTCTCTCGCGCGCGTGCTCTCTCTCTCCATTGCGCATGGTCTCTCACTTTCTTGCATGTGCTTTCTCTCTCTCTCGTGCATGCTCTCTCTCGCGCATACTCTCCTTCTCTCTCTCTCGCGCGCGTGCTCTCTCTCTCGCGCATGCTCTCTCTCTCGCTCCCTCCTGCTCTCCCTCTATTGCGCGTGCTCTATCTCTCCCTTGAGCGTGCTGTGTCTCTCTCATGCATGCTCCCTCTCTCATGCATGCTCTCTCTCGCGCGTGCTCTCTCTCTATTGCGCGTGCACTCTCTCTCGCATGTGCTCTCTCTCTCGCGTGTGCTCTCTCTCTTGCTCCCTCGTGCTCTCTCTCTCACTCCCTCGTGCTCTCACTCACGCATGCTCTCTCTCTCTCTCTCTCACGTGTGCTCTCTCTCTATCGCGCACGTACTCTCTCTCGCGCGTGCTCTCTCTCTCGTGCGTGCTCGGTCTCTCGCGCTTGCTCTCTCTCTTGCTCCCTCATGCTCTCTCTCTCACTCCCTCATGCTCTCTCTCACGCATGCTCTCTCTCTCTCTCGCGCGCGTGCTCTCTCTCACGCGCATGCTCTCTCTCTCGCTCCCTCCTGCTCTCTCTCTATTGCGCGTGCTCTCTCTCTCCCTTGAGCGTACTGTCTCTCTCTCGCGCATGCTCCATCTCTCATGCATGCTCTCTCTCGCGCGGGCTCTCTCTCTATTGCGCGTGCACTCTCTCTCGCGCGTGCTCTCTCTCTCGCGTGTGCTCTCTCTCTCACGCGTGCTCTCTCTCTTGCGCATGCTCTCTCTCTCATGCATGCTCTCTCTATCGCTCCCTCGTGCTCTCTCTCTCACTGCCTCGTGCTCTCTCTCTCACTCACTCGTGCTCTCTCTCTCACGCGTGCTCTCTCTCTCTCTCACGCACGTGCTCTCTCTCGTGCGTGCTGTCTCTCTTGTTCATGCTCTCTCTCTTGCTCCCTCTGCTCTCTCTCTCGCTCCCTTGTGCTCTCTCTCTCGCTCCCTCGTGCTCTCTCTCTCTGCCACACGATTGCTCTCTCTCTTTCATGCGATTGCTCTATCCATTGTACGCTCTCTCTCTCTTGCGCGTTCTCTCTCTCTCGCTCACCCGTGCTCTTTCTCTCTCGCGTGTGCTCTCTCTCTCTCTCTCATGTGCTCTCTCTCTCTCTCTCGCACGTGCTTTCTCTCTCTCGCGCATGCTCTCTCTCTCGCGTGTGCTCTCTCTCTCGCTCCCTCGTGCTCTCTCACACAATCCCTCGCGCACTTTCTCTCTCTCGCGTGTGCTCTCTCTCTCGTGTGTGCTTTCTCTCTCTCTCATGCGTGCTCTCTCTCTATTGCGCGTGCTCTCTCTCTCTCTCGCACGTGGGCTCTCTCTCTATTGCGCGTGCTCTCTCTCTCTCTCTTGTGGATGCTCTCTCTCGTGCGTGCTCGCTCTCTCTCTCGCGCGTGCTCTCTCTCTCGCTCCCTCATGCTCTTTCTCTCACTCCCTCGTTCTCTCTCTCTCTCGTGCGCGTGCTCTCTCTCTCTCTCTCGCATGTGATCTCTCTCTCTCTCACGCATTCTCTCTCTCTCGCACGTGCTCTCTCTCTATCTCACGCTTGCTCTCTCTTGTGCATGCTCTCTCTCGCGTGCGCTCTCTCTCTCTCTTGCATGGACCCTCCCACGCGTGCTCTCTATCTCTCGCATGTGCTCTCTCTCGCGTGATTGGTCTCTCTCGCGTGCGTGCTCTCTCTCTCTTTCTCATGCGCTCTCTCTCTCGCACACTCTCTCTCTCGCACATGTGCTCTCTCTCTCTCTCGCTCGTGCGATTGCTATCTCTGTCTCGCTCTCTCTCTCCCTCATGCTCTCTCTGTCGTGCTCTCTCTCTCACGTGTGCTCTCTCTCTCGCATGTGCTCTCTCTCTCGTGCGTGCTCTGTCATCTCTCTCGCGCATGCTCCCTCTCTCTCTCTCACGCATGCGCTCTCTCTCTCGCACGTGTGCTCTCTCCCTCGCGCGATTGCTGTCTCTTGTGCGATTGCTCTCTCTCGCATGATTGCTCTCTCTCTCTCTCACACGATTGCTCTCTCTCTCCCTCGTACACTCTCTCTCTTTTGCATGTGCTCTCTCTCGTGCTCTCACTCTCGTGCTCTCTCTCTTGCACGTGCTCTCTCTCTCGCGCGTGATCACTCTCTCGCGCGTGCTCTCTCTCTGGCTCCCTCGTGCTCTCTCTTGCTCCCTTGAGTTCTCTCTCTCTATTGCGCGTGCTCTCTCTCTTTCTCGCATGTGCTCTCTCTCTCTCTCTCTTGCACGTGCTCTCTCTCTCGCACGTGATCACTCTCTCGCGCGTGCTCTCTCTCTCGCTCTCTCTTGCTCTCTCTCTCGCTCCCTCATGCTCTCTCTCCCTCTCGAGCGTGCTCTCTCTCTCTCGCGCGTGCTCTCTCTCTTTCTCACGTGTGCTCTCACGCATGTGCTCTCTCTCTCGCACGCGTGCTCTCTCTCACACGATTGCTCTCTCTCTTTCATGCCATTGCTCTCTCCCTTGTACACTCTCTCTCTCTTGCGCGTGCTCTCTCTCTCTCTTGCCCGTGCTCTCTCTCTCTCGCATTTGCTCCCTCTCTCTCTCGCATGTGCTCTCTCTCTCTCTCTCTCTCTCGCGCGTGCTCTCACTCTTTCTCTCGCGCATGCTCTCTCTCTCGTGTGTGCTCTCTCTCTCGCTCCCTCGTAATATCTGCCTCGCTCCCTCGCGCACTCTCTCTCTCTCGCGCGTGTTCTCTCTCTCGCATGTGCTTTCTCTCTCTCTCATGCGTGCTCTCTCTCTATCTCTCGCTTGCTCTCTCTCTCTCTTGTGCTTGCTCTCTCTCGCGTGGGCTCTCTCTCTCTCATGCATGCAAAATCTCACGCGTGCTCTGTATCTCTCGCATGTGCTCTCTCTTGCGTGATTGGTCTCACTCGCGCGCGTGCTCTCTCTCTCTTTCGCATGCGCTCTCTCTCTCTCTCTCCCTCGTGCTCTCTCTCTCGTGCTCTCTCTCTCTCACGCGTGCTCTCTCTCTCGCGTGTGCTCTCTCTCTTGTGCCTGCTCTCTCTCTCGCATGTGCTCTCTCTCTCTCGTGCGTGCTCTGTCTCTCTCTCTCTCGCGCATGCTCCCTCTCTCTCTCACGCATGCGCTCTCTCTCTCGCACGTGTGCTCTCTCCCTCGCGCGATTGCTCTCTCTCGCACAATTACTCTCTCTCTCGTGCGATTGCTCTCTCTCTCCCTCGTACACTCTCTCTCTTTTGCACGTGCTCTCTCTCTCTCTCACGCGTGCTCTCTCTCTCGCTCCCTCCTGCTCTCTCTCCCGCTCCCTCGTGCCCTCTCTCACTCCCTCGTGCTCTCTCTCTCTCTCGCGCGTGCTCTCTCTCTCCATTGCGCATGCTCTCTCTCTTTCTTGCATGTGCTTTCTCTCTCTCTCGCGCATGCTCTCTCTCGCGCGTGCTCTCTCTCTCGCTCCCTCCTGCTCTCTCTCTATTGCGCGTGCTCTATCTCTCCCTTGAGCGTGCTGTCTCTCTCTCGCGCATGCTCCCTCTCTCATGCATGCTCTCTCTCGCGCGTGCTCTCTCTCTATTGCGCGTGCACTCTCTCTCGTGCGTGCTCGGTCTCTCGCGCTTGCTCTCTCTCTTGCTCCCTCGTGCTCTCTCTCTCTCACTCCCTCATGCTCTCTCTCACGCATGCTCTCTCTCTCTCTCGCGCGTGTGCTCTCTCTCTCGCGCATGCTCTCTCTCTCGCTCCCTCCTGCTCTCTCTCTATTGCGTGTGCTCTATCTCTCCCTTGAGCGTGCTGTCTCTCTCTCGCGCATGCTCCCTCTCTCATGCATGCTCTCTCTCACGCATGCTCTCTCTCAACTGCCCTTGCACTCTCTCTCGCGTGTGCTCTCTCTCTCGCGTGTGCTCTCTCTCTCACGCGTGCTCTCTCTCTCGCGCATGCTCTCTCTCTCATGCATGCTCTCTCTATCGCTCCCTCGTGCTCTCTCTCTCACTGCCTCGTGCTCTCTCTCTCACTCACTCGTGCTCTCTCTCTCACGCGTGCTCTCTCTCTCTCTCACGCACGTGCTCTCTCTCGTGCATGCTCTCTCTCTCGCTCCCTCGTGCTCTCTCTCTCTGCCACACGATTGCTCTCTCTCTTTCATGCGATTGCTCTATCCATTGTACGCTCTCTCTCTCTTGCGCGTTCTCTCTCTCTCTCACCCGTGCTCTTTCTCTCTCGCGTGTGCTCTCTCTCTCTCTCTCATGTGCTCTCTCTCTCTCTCTCTCGCACGTGCTCTCTCTCTCTCTCGCGCATGCTCTCTCTCTTGCGCGTGCTCTCTCTCTTTAGCTCCCTCATGCTCTCTCACTCACTCCCTCGCGCATTCTCTCTCTCGCGCGTGCTCTCTCTCGTGTGTGCTTTCTCTCTCTCTCATGCGTGCTCTCTCTCTATTGCGCGTGCTCTCTATCTCTCTCGCACGTGGTCTCTCTCTCTATTGCGCGTGCTCTCTCTCTCTCTCTTGTGGATGCTCTCTCTCATGCGTGCTCGCTCTCTCTCTCGCGCGTGCTCTCTCTCTCGCTCCCTCATGCTCTTTCTCTCACTCCCTCGTGCTCTCTCTCTCTTGTGCGCGTGCTCTCTCTCTCTCTCTTGCATGTGGTCTCTCTCTCTCTCACGCATTCTCTCTCTCTCGCACGTGCTCTCTCTCTATCTCACGCTTGCTCTCTCTTGCGCATGCTCTCTCTCTCTCGCACGTGTGCTCTCTCCCTCGCGCGATTGCTCTCTCTCGCACAATTACTCTCTCTCTCGTGCGATTGCTCTCTCTCTCCCTCGTACACTCTCTCTCTTTTGCACGTGCTCTCTCTCTCTCTCACGCGTGCTCTCTCTCTCGCTCCCTCCTGCTCTCTCTCTCGCTCCCTCGTGCCCTCTCTCACTCCCTCGTGCTCTCTCTCTCTCTCGCGCGTGCTCTCTCTCTCCATTGCGCATGCTCTCTCTCTTTCTTGCATGTGCTTTCTCTCTCTCTCGCGCATGCTCTCTCTCTCGCTCCCTCCTGCTCTCTCTCTATTGCGCGTGCTCTATCTCTCCCTTGAGCGTGCTGTCTCTCTCTCGCGCATGCTCCCTCTCTCATGCATGCTCTCTCTCGCGCGTGCTCTCTCTCTATTGCGCGTGCACTCTCTCTCGTGCGTGCTCGGTCTCTCGCGCTTGCTCTCTCTCTTGCTCCCTCGTGCTCTCTCTCTCTCACTCCCTCATGCTCTCTCTCACGCATGCTCTCTCTCACTCTCGCGCATGTGCTCTCTCTCTCGCGCATGCTCTCTCTCTCGCTCCCTCCTGCTCTCTCTCTATTGCGTGTGCTCTATCTCTCCCTTGAGCGTGCTGTCTCTCTCTCGCGCATGCTCCCTCTCTCTTGCATGCTCTCTCTCGCGCGTGCACTCTCTCTCTATTGCGCTTGAACTCTCTCTCGCGTGTGCTCTCTCTCTCGCGTGTGCTCTCTCTCTCACGCGTGCTCTCTCTCTCGCGCATGCTCTCTCTCTCATGCATGCTCTCTCTATCGCTGCCTCGTGCTCTCTCTCTCACTCACTCGTGCTCTCTCTCTCACTCGTGCTCTCTCTCTCTCTCACGCACGTGCTCTCTCTCGTGCATGCTCTCTCTCTCGCTCCCTCGTGCTCTCTCTCTCTGCCACACGATTGCTCTCTCTCTTTCATGCGATTGCTCTATCCATTGTACGCTCTCTCTCTCTTGCGCGTTCTCTCTCTCTCTCACCCGTGCTCTTTCTCTCTCGCGTGTGCTCTCTCTCTCTCTCTCATGTGCTCTCTCTCTCTCTCTCTCTCGCACGTGCTCTCTCTCTCTCTCGCGCATGCTCTCTCTCTTGCGCGTGCCCTCTCTCTTTCGCTCCCTCGTGCTCTCTCACTCACTCCCTCGCGCACTTTCTCTCTCTCGCGCGTGCTCTCTCTCGTGTGTGCTTTCTCTCTCTCTCATGCATGCTCTCTCACTATTGCGCGTGCTCTCTCTCTCTCTCGCACGTGGTCTCTCTCTCTATTGCGCATGCTCTCTCTCTCTCTCTTGTGGATGCTCTCTCTCGTGCGTGCTCGCTCTCTCTCTCGCGCGTGCTCTCTCTCTTGCTCCCTCATGCTCTTTCTCTCACTCCCTCGTGCTCTCTCTCTCTTGTGCGCGTGCTCTCTCTCTCTCTCTTGCATGTGGTCTCTCTCTCTCTCACGCATTCTCTCTCTCTCGCACGTGCTCTCTCTCTATCTCACGCTTGCTCTCTCTTGCGCATGCTCTCTCTCCCATGCGCTCTCTCTCTCTCTTGCATGGACCCTCCCACGCGTGCTCTCTATCTCTCGCATGTGCTCTCTCTCGCGTGATTGGTCTCTCTCGCGCGCGTGCTCTCTCTCTCTTTCTCATGCACTCTCTCTCTCGAACACTCTCTCTCTCGCACATGTGCTCTCTCTCTCTCTCGCTCGTGCGATTGCTATCTCTGTCTCGCTCTCTCTCTCCCTCATGCTATCTCTCTCGTGCTCTCTCTCTCACGCGTGCTCTCTCTCTCGTGTGTGCTCTCTCTCTTGTGCCTTCTCTCTCTCTCGCATGTGCTCTCTCTCTCTCGTGCGTGCTCTGTCTCTCTCTCTCGCGCATGCTCCCTCTCTCTCTCTCACGCATGCGCTCTCTCTCTCGCACGTGTGCTCTCTCCCTCGCGCGATTGCTGTCTCTTGTGCGATTGCTCTCTCTCGCATGATTGCTCTCTCTCTCTCTCACGCGATTGCTCTCTCTCTCCCTCGTACACTCTCTCTCTTTTGCATGTGCTCTCTCTCGTGCTCTCACTCTCGTGCTCTCTCTCTCGCACGTGCTCTCTCTCTCGCGCGTGATCACTCTCTCGCGCGTGCTCTCTCTCTGGCTCCCTCGTGCTCTCTCTTGCTCCCTCGAGCTCTCTCTCTCTATTGCGCGTGCTCTCTCTCTTTCTCACAAGTGCTCTCTCTCTCTCTTGCACGTGCTCTCTCTCTCGCACGTGATCACTCTCTCGCGCGTGCTCTCTCTCTCGCTCCCTCTTGCTCTCTCTCTCGCTCCCTCATGCTCTCTCTCCCTCTCGCGCGTGCTCTCTCTCTCTCACGCGTGCTCTCTCTCGCACTCACGTGTGCTCTCTCGCACTCACGCATGTGCTCTCTCTCTCGCATGCGTGCTCTCTCTCACACGATTGCTCTCTCTCTTTCATGCCATTGCTCTCTCCCTTGTACACTCTCTCTCTCTTGCGCGTGCTCTCTGTCTCTCTCGCCCATGCTCTCTCTCTCCCTCGCATGTGCTCCCTCTCTCTCTCGCATGTGCTCTCTCTCTCTCTCTCTCTCGCGCGTGCTCTCACTCTTTCTCTCGCGCATGCTCTCTCTCTCGTGTGTGCTCTCTCTCTCGCTCCCTCGTAATTTCTGTCTCACTCTTTCGTGCACTCTCTCTCTATCGCGCGTGTTCTCTCTCTCGCATTTGCTTTCTCTCTCTCTCATGCGTGCTCTCTCTCGATCTCTCACTTGCTCTCTCTCTCTCTTGTGCTTGCTCTCTCTCGCGTGGGCTCTCTCTCTCTCATGCATGCACCCTCTCACACGTGCTCTGTATCTCTCGCATGTGCTCTCTCTTGCGTGATTGGTCTCACTCGCGCGCGTGCTCTCTCTCTCTTTCGCATACGCTCTCTCTCTCTCGCACACTCTCTCTGTCGCACACGTGCTCTCTCTCTCTCTCGCTCGTGCGATTGCTCTCTCTCTCTCGCTCTCTCTCTCCCTCGTGCTCTCTCTCTCGTGCTCTCTCTCTCTCACGCATGCTCTCTCTCTCGCGTGTGCTCTCTCTCTTGTGCCTGCTCTCTCTCTCGCATGTGCTCTCTCTCTCTCGTGCGTGCTCTGTCTCTCTCTCTCGCGCATGCTCCCTCTCTCTCTCACGCATGCGTTCTCTCTCTCGCACGAGTGCTCTCTCCCTCGCGCGATTGCTCTCTCTCGCACAATTACTCTCTCTCTCGTGCGATTGCTCTCTCTATCCCTTGTACACTCTCTCTCTTTTGCACGTGCTCTCTCTCTCTCGCGCGCGTGCTCTCTCTCTCGCTCATGCTCTCTCTCTCGGTCCCTCCTGCTCTCTCTCTATTGCGCGTGCTCTATCTCTCCCTTGAGCGTGCTGTCTCTCTCTCGCGCATGCTCCCTCTCTCATGCATGCTCTCTCTCGCGCGTGCTCTCTCTCTATTGCGCGTGCACTCTCTCTCGTGTGTGGTCTCTCTCTCGCGTGTGCTCTCTCTCTTGCTCTCTCGTGCTCTCTCTCTCACTCCCTCGTGCTCTCTCTCACGCATGCTCTCTCTCTCTCTCTCTCACGTGTGCTCTCTCTCTATCGCGCACGTGCTCTCTCTCGCGCATGCTCTCTCTCTCGTGCGTTCTCGGTCTCTCGCGCTTGCTGTCTCTCTTGCTCCCTCGTGCGCTCTCTCTCACTCCCTCATGCTCTCTCTCACGGATGCACTCTCTCTCTCCCGCGCGCCTGCTCTCTCTCTCGCGCATGCTCTCTCTCACGCGTGCTCTCTCTCTCGCTCCCTCCTGCTCTCTCTCCCGCTCCCTCGTGCCCTCTCTCACTCCCTCATGCTCTCTCTCTCTCTCGCGCGTGCTCTCTCTCTCCATTGCGCATGCTCTCTCTCTTTCTTGCATGTGCTTTCTCTCTCTCTCGCGCATGCTCTCTCTCGCGCGTGCTCTCTCTCTCGCTCCCTCCTGCTCTCTCTCTATTGCGCGTGCTCTATCTCTCCCTTGAGCGTGCTGTCTCTCTCTCGCGCATGCTCCCTCTCTCATGCATGCTCTCTCTCGCGCGTGCTCTCTCTCTATTGCGCGTGCATTCTCTCTCGTGCGTGCTCGGTCTCTCGCGCTTGCTCCCTCTCTTGCTCCCTCGTGCTCTCTCTCTCTCACTCCCTCATGCTCTCTCTCACGCATGCTCTCTCTCTCTCTCGCGCGTGTGCTCTCTCTCTCGCGCATGCTCTCTCTCTCGCTCCCTCCTGCTCTCTCTCTATTGCGTGTGCTCTATCTCTCCCTTGAGCGTGCTGTCTCTCTCTCGCGCATGCTCCCTCTCTCATGCATGCTCTCTCTCATGCATGCTCTCTCTCAACTGCCCTTGCACTCTCTCTCGCGTGTGCTCTCTCTCTCGCGTGTGCTCTCTCTCTCACGCGTGCTCTCTCTCTCGCGCATGCTCTCTCTCTCATGCATGCTCTCTCTATCGCTCCCTCGTGCTCTCTCTCTCACTGCCTCGTGCTCTCTCTCTCACTCACTCATGCTCTCTCTCTCACGCGTGCTCTCTCTCTCTCTCACGCACGTGCTTTCTCTCGTGCATGCTCTCTCTCTCGCTCCCTCGTGCTCTCTCTCTCTGCCACACGATTGCTCTCTCTCTTTCATGCGATTGCTCTATCCATTGTACGCTCTCTCTCTCTTGCGCGTTCTCTCTCTCTCTCACCCGTGCTCTTTCTCTCTCGCGTGTGCTCTCTCTCTCTCTCTCATGTGCTCTCTCTCTCTCTCTCTCGCACGTGCTCTCTCTCTCTCTCGCGCATGCTCTCTCTCTTGCGCGTGCTCTCTCTCTTTCGCTCCTTCATGCTCTCTCACTCACTCCCTCGCGCACTTTCTCTCTCTCGCGCGTGCTCTCTCTCGTGTGTGCTTTCTCTCTCTCTCATGCGTGCTCTCTCTCTATTGCGCGTGCTCTCTATCTCTCTCGCACGTGGTCTCTCTCTCTATTGCGCGTGCTCTCTCTCTCTCTCTTGTGGATGCTCTCTCTCATGCGTGCTCGCTCTCTCTCTCGCGCGTGCTCTCTCTCTCGCTCCCTCATGCTCTTTCTCTCACTCCCTCGTGCTCTCTCTCTCTTGTGCGCGTGCTCTCTCTCTCTCTCTTGCATGTGGTCTCTCTCTCTCTCACGCATTCTCTCTCTCTCGCACGTGCTCTCTCTCTATCTCACGCTTGCTCTCTCTTGCGCATGCTCTCTCTCTCTCGCACGTGTGCTCTCTCCCTCGCGCGATTGCTCTCTCTCGCACAATTACTCTCTCTCGTGCGATTGCTCTCTCTCTCCCTCGTACACTCTCTCTCTTTTGCACGTGCTCTCTCTCTCTCTCACGCGTGCTCTCTCTCTCGCTCCCTCCTGCTCTCTCTCTCGCTCCCTCGTGCTCTCTCTCTCGTGCATGCTCTCTCTCTCTCGCGCATGTGCTCTCTCTCTTGCGTGTGCTCTCTCTCCCACACGTGCTCTCTCTCTCTTACGCGTGCTCTCTCTCTCATGCGTGCTCTCTCTCTCGCTCCCTCATGCTCTCTCTCTAGCTCCCTCATCCTGTCTCTCTCTCGCTCCCTTGTGCTTTCTCTCTCTCTCACGCATGCTCTCTCTCTCGCTCGTGCTCACTCTCTCTCGTGCGTGTGCTCTCTCTCTCTCTTGCGTGGGCTCTCTCTCTCTCACGCGTGCTCTCTCTCTCATGCGTGCTCTCTCTCTCGCTCCCTCATGCTCTCTCTCTCGCTCCCTCATCCTGTCTCTCTCTCGCTCCCTTGTGCTTTCTCTCTCTCTCACGCATGCTCTCTCTCTCGCTCGTGCTCACTCTCTCTCGTGCGTGTGCTCTCTCTCTCTCTCTTGCGTGGGCTCTCTCTCTCTCACGCGTGCTCTCTCTCTCGCGCGTGCTCTCCCTCTCGCTCCCTCATGCTCTCTCTCTTTCTTGCGCATGCTCTCTCTCTCGCTCCCTCGTGCTCTCTCTCTTTCTTGCGCATGCTCTCTCTCTCGCTCCCTCGTGCTCTCTCTCTCACTCCCTCGTGCATGCTCTCTCACGCGTGCTCTCTCTCTCTCTCTCTCACGTGTGCTCTCTCTCTCTTGTGCTCTCTCTCTCGCTCCCTCGTGCTCTCTCTCTCAATTGCGCGTGCTCTCTTTCTCACGCGTGCTCTTTCTCTCTCGCACATGCTCTCTCTCTCGCGGATGCTCTCTCTCTCGCACGTTTTCTCTCTCTCGCTCCCTCATGATCTCTCTCTCGCTCCCTCGTGCTCTCTCTCTCTCTCGCGCGTGCTCTCTCTCTCTCGCACGTGCTCTCTCTCTTTCTCACGTATGCTCTCTCGCTCACACGCACGTGCTCTCTCTCTCGCACGCGTTCTCTCTCTCACACGATTGCTCTCTCTCTTTCATGCCATTGCTCTCTCCCTTGTACACTCTCTCTCTCTTGTGCGCGTGCTCTCTCTCTCTCTTGCCCGTGCTCTCTCTCTCTCGCATGCGCTCCCTCTCTCTCTCGCATGTGCTCTCTCTCTCTCTCTCTCTCGCGCGTGCTCTCACTCTTTCTCTCGTGCATGCTCTCTCTCTCGTGTGTGCTCTCTCTCTCGCTCCCTCGTAATTTCTGTCTCGCTCCCTCGCGCACTCTCTCTCTCTCGCGCGTGTTCTCTCTCTCGCATGTGCTTTCTCTCTCTCTCATGCGTGCTCTCTCTCTATCGCTCGCTTGCTCTCTCTCTCTCTTGTGCTTGCTCTCTCTCGCGTGGGCTCTCTCTCTCTCTCATGCATGCACCCTCTCACGCGTGCTCTATATCTCTCGCATGTGCTCTCTCTTGCGTGATTGGTCTCACTCGCGCGCGTGCTCTCTCTCTCTTTCGCATGCGCTCTCTCTCTCTCGCACACTCTCTCTCTCGCACACGTGCTCTCTCTCTCTCTCGCTCGTGCGATTGCACTCTCTCTCTCGCTCTCTCTCTCCCTCGTGCTCTCTCTCTCGTGCTCTCTCTCTCTCACGCGTGCTCTCTCTCTCGCGTGTGCTCTCTCTCTTGTGCCTGCTCTCTCTCTCTCATGTGCTCTCTCTCTCTCGTGCGTGCTCTGTCTCTCTCTCTCTCGCGCATGCTCCCTCTCTCTCTCACGCATGCGCTCTCTCTCTCGCACGTGTGCTCTCTCCCTCGCGCGATTGCTCTCTCTCGCACAATTACTCTCTCTCTCTCGTGCGATTGCTCTCTCTCTCCCTCGTACACTCTCTCTCTTTTGCATGTGCTCTCTCTCTCTCTCGTGCGTGCTCTCTCTCTCGCTCCCTCCTGCTTTCTCTCTCGCTCCCTCGTGCCCTCTCTCACTCCCTCGTGCTCTCTCTCTCTCGCGCGTGCTCTCTCTCCATTGCGCATGTTCTCTCTCTTTCTTGCATGTGCTCTCTCTCTCTCTCGCGCATGCTCTCTCTCGCGCGTGTGCTCTCTCTCTCTCGTGCACGTGTTCTCTCTCACGCGTGCTATCTCTCTTGCGCGTGCTCGCTCTCTCGCGCATGCTCTCTCACTCGCTCCCTGGTGCTCTCTCTCTCACTCCCTCGTGCATGCTCTCTCATGCGTGCTCTCTCTCTCTCTCGCGTGTGCTCTCTCTCTCGCTCCCTCGTGCTCTCTCTCTCGCTCCCTCGTGCTCTCTCTCAATTGCGCGTGCTCTCTTTCTCACGTGTGCTCTCTCTCTCGCGGATGCTCTCTCTCTCGCGCGTTTTCTCTCTCTCGCTCCATCATGCTCTCTCTCTCGCTCCCTCGTGCTCTCTCTGTCTCCCATGCGTGCTCTCTCTCTCGCGCATGCTCTCTCTCTCTCGTGCGTGCTCTTTCTCTCGCTCCCTCCTGCTCTCTCTCTCGCTCCCTCATGCTCTCTCTCTCTATTGCCCATGCTCTCTCTTTTTCTCACGTGTTTTCTCTCTCTCTCTCTCCCGAGTGCTCTCTCTCTCTCACGCATGCTCTCTCTCTCATGCTCTCTCTCTCGTGCTCTCTCTCTCGTGCTCTCTCACTCTCTAACACGTGCTCTCTCTCTCACGCATTCTCTCTCTCTCGCGCGTGCTCTCTCTCGCTCCCTCATGCTCTCTCTCTCTATTGCGTGTGCTCTCTCTCTTTGTCGCGCCTGCTCTCTCTCGCGCGCGTGCTCTCTCTCTGTCGCACACGTGCTCTCTCTCGCGCGTTTTCTCTCTCTCGTGCATGCTCGCTCTCTCACGCGTGCTCTCTCTCTCGCTCCCTCATGCCCTTTCTCTCACTCCCTCTTGCTCTCTCTCTCACGCGTGCTCTCTCTCTCTCGCTCTCACGCACGTGCTCTCTCTCTCTCTCACGCATGCTCTCTCTCTCGCCTGTGCTCTCTCTCTCGCTCCCTCCTGCTCTCTCTCTCGCTCCCTCCTGCTCTCTCTCTATTGAGCGTGCTCTATCTCTCTCTTGCACATGCTCTCTCTCTCTCTCTCGCGCATGCTCTCTCTCTCATGCATGCTCTCTCTCGCGCGTGCTCTCTCTCTCTCTCGCGCATGCTCCCACTCACACATGCTCTCACTCTATTGCGTGTGCTCTCTCTCTCTCTCGCGTGTGCTCTCTCTCTCTCACGTGTACTCTTTCTCTCGCGCATGCTCTCTTTCTCGCTCCCTCGTGCTCTCTCTCTCGCTCCCTCATGCTCTCTCTCTCGCGCGTGCTCTCTCTCTCTCTCGCGTGTGCTCTCTCTCTTGCTCCCTCGTGCTCTCTCTCTCGCTCCCTCATGCTGTCTCTCTCTCACTCCCTTGTGCTCTCTCTCTCTCTCGGGCATGCTCTCTTTCTCGCGCCTTCTCTCGGTCTCGCTCCCTCTTGCTCTCGCTTGCGCTCCCTCATGCTCTCTCTCTCTCTCGCGAGTGCTCTCTCTCTAGCATGTGCTCTCTCTCTCTCTCGCGCATGCTCTCTCACTCGCTCCCTCGTGCTCTCTCTCTATATCGCGCGTGCTGCCTCTCTCTCTCGCGTGTTCACTCTCTCCCTCGTGCTCTCTCTCTCGCTCCCTCGTGCTTTCTCTCTCGCTCCACTGTGCTCTCTCTCTCTCTCTCAGGCGTGCTCTCTTTCTCGCGCGTTCTCTCTGTCTCGCTCCCTCTTGCTCTCTCTCTCGCTCCCCCGTGCTCTCTCTCTTTCTTGCGCATGCTCTCTCTCTTGCTCCCTCATGCTCTCTCTCTCGCTCCCTTGTGCTCTCTCTCTCTCTCGGGCATGCACTCTTTATCGCGCCTTCTCTCTGTCTCACTCCCTCTTGCTCTCTCTTGCACTCCCTCACGCTGTCTCTCTCTCGTGCGTGCTCTCTCTCTAGCATGTGCTCTCTCTCTCTCTCACGCGTGCTCTCTCTCTTGCATGTGCTCTCTCTCTCGCGCATGCTCTCTCACTCGCTCCCTCGTGCTCTCTCTCTATATCGCGCGTGCTGCCTCTCTCTCTCGCTCCCTCCTGCTCTCTCTCTCGCTCCCTCATGCTCTCTCACTATTGCGCGTGCTCTCTTTTTCTCGTGTGTGCTCTCTCTCTCTCTCTCACGCATGCTGTCTCTCGCACATGTGCTCTCTCTCTCGCGCACGTGCTCTCTCTCGCGTGTGCTCTCTCTATCGCGTTTGCTCGCTCTCTCCCGCATGCTCTCTCTCTTGCTCCCTCGTGCTCTCTCTCTCACTCCCTCAAGCTCTCTTTCTCACTCCCTCGTGCTCTCTCTCTCACTCCCTCATGCTCTCTCTCTCACGCGTGCTCTCTCTCACGCGTGCTATCTCTCTCTCTCGTGCGTGCTCTCTCTCTCTTGCTCGTGCTCTCTCTCTCGCTCCCTCCTGCTCTCGCTCTCGCTCCCTCCTGCTCTCTCTCTATTTCGCATGCTCTATCTCTCTCTTGCGCGTGCTCTCTCTCTCTCTCGCGCATGCTCTCTCTCTCGCGTGTGCTCTCTCTCGCGCATGCTCTCTCTCTCTCTCGCGCATGCTCCCTCTCACACATGCTCTCTCTCTATTGCGCGTGCTCTCTCTCTCTCTTGGGCGTGCTCTCTCGCTCGCGTGTGCTCTCTCTCTCACGCGTGCTCTCTCGCGCATGCTCTCTCTCTCGCTCCCCCGTGCTCTCTCTCTCGCTCCCTCATGCTCTCTCTCTCTCTCGCGTGTGCTCTCTCTCTCTCTCGCGTGTGCTCTCTCTCTCTCGCTCGTGCTCTCTCTCTCCTGCGCATGCTCTCTCTCTCTCTCGCGTGTGTTCTCTCACTCTCTCTCGCTTGTGTTCTCTCTCTCTATTGCGCGTGCTCTCTCTCTTTCCCGCACGTTCTCTCTCTCTCTCGCATGTGCTCTCTCTCGAGCGCGTGCTCTCTCTCTCTTGTGCAAGTGCTCTCTCTCGCACGTGCTCTCTCTCTCACACTTGCTCTCTCTCTTGTGCGTGCTCTCTCTCTCGCTCCCTCGTTCTCTCTCTCTCGCTCCCTCATGCTCTCTCTCTCTCTCTTTCGCACGTGCTCTCTCTCTCACGTGTGCTCTCTCTCTCTCTCTCACGAGTGCTCTCTCTCTCGTGTGTGCTCTCTCTCTCTCACGCATGCTCTCTCTCGCTCCCTCATGCTCTCTCTCTCTCTCTCACATGTGGTCTCTCTCTCTCTCACGCGTTCTCTCTCTCGTGTGTGCTCTCTCTCTATCTCGCGGTTGTCTCTCTCTCTTGCGCATGCTCTCTCTCGCGTGTGCTCTCTCTCTCTCATGCATGCACCCTCTCACGAGTGCTCTCTATCTCTCGCATGTGCTCTCTCTCGCATGATTGGTCTCTCTCGCGCGCGTGCTCTCTCTCTCTTTCGCATGCGCTCTTTCTCTCGCACACTCTCGCTCGCACACGTGCTCTCTCTCTCTCGCTTGTGCGATTGCTCTCTCTCTCTCTATCGCTTTCTCTCTCCCTCGTGCTCTCTCTCTCGCGCTCTCTCTCTCACACGTGCTCTCTCTCTCTTGTGTGCTCTCTCTCTTGTGCGTGCTCTCTCTCGCTTGTTCTCTCTCTCTCTCGTGCGTGCTCTGTCTCTCTCTCACGCGTGCTCTCTCTCTCGCGTGTGCTCTCTCTCTCACGCATGCTCTCTCACTCGCTCCCTCGTGCTCTCTCTCTATATCGCGCGTGCTGCCTCTCTCTCTCGCGTGTTCACTCTCTCTCTCCCTCGTGCTCTCTCTCTTGCTCCCTCGTGCTCTCTCTCTCTCACGCGTGCTCACTCTCTCTTGCACGTGCTCTCTCTCTCGCGGATGCTCTCTCTGGCACGTTCTCTCTCTCTCGCTCCCTCATGCTCTCTCTCTCGCTCTCTCATGCTCTCTCTGTCTCTCATGTGTGCTCTCTCTCTCTCTCTCTCGCACATACTCTCTCTCTCGTGCGTGCTCTCTCTCTCGCTCCCTCCTGCTCTCTCTCTCGCTCCCTCATGCTCTCTCTCTATTGCACGTGCTCTCTTTTTCTCGTGTGTGCTCTCTCTCTCTCTCGCGCATGCTCTCTCTCGCGCATGTGCTCTCTCTCTCTTGCGCACGTGCTCTCTCTCGCGCGTGCTCTCTCTATCGTGCGTGCTCGCTCTCTCCCGCATGCTCTCTCTCTTGCTCCCTCGTGATCTCTCTCTCACTCCCTCAAGATCTCTTTCTCACTCCCTCATGCTCTCTCTCTCACTCCCTCCTGCTCTCGCTCTCGGTCCCTCCTGCTCTCTCTATTTCGCATGCTCTATCTCTCTCTTGTGCGTGCTCTCTCTCTCTCTCGCGCATGCTCTCTTTCGCGTGTGCTCTCTCTCGCGCATGCTCTCTCTCTCTCTCGCGCATGCTCCCTCTCACACATGCTCTCTCTCTATTGCGCGTGCTCTCTCTCTCTCTTGGGCATGCTCTCTCTCTCGCGTGTGCTCTCTCTCTTTTGCGTGTGCTCTTTCTCTCTCACGTTTGCTCTCTCTCTCACGTGTGCTCTCTCGCACAAGCTCTCTCTCTCGCTCCCCCGTGCTCTCTCTCTCGCTCCCTCATGCTCTCTCTCTCTCTCGTGTGTTCTCTCTCTCTCTCTCGCGTGTGCTCTCTCTCTCTTGCGCGTGCTCTCTCTTTCTCTCACGCATGCTCTCTCTCTCTCCTGCGCATGCTCTCTCTCTCTCTCACGTGTGTTTTCTCTCTCTCTCTCTCGCTTGTGTTCTCTCTCTCTCTCACGCGTGCTCTCTCTCTCGCGCGTGCTCTCTCTCTTTATTGCGCGTGCTCTCTCTCTTTCCCGCACGTTCTCTCTCTCTCTCGCGTGTGCTCTCTCTCGTGCGCCTGCTCTCTCTCTCGTGAAAGTGCTCTCTGTCGCGTGTGCTCTCTCACGCGTGCTCTCTCTCTCGTGTGTGCTCTCTCTCTCGCTCCCTCGTTCTCTCTCTCTCGCTCCCTCATGCTCTCTCTCTCTCTCTCTCGCACGTGCTCTCTCTCTCACGTGTGCTCTCTCTCTCTCTCACGTGTGCTCTCTCTCTCGCGTGTGCTCTCTCTCTCTCGCGCATGCTCTCTCTCGCTCCCCCATGCTCTCTCTCTCTCACATGTGGTCTCTCTCTCTCTCATGCTTTCTCTCTCTCTCGCGCGTGCTCTCTCTCTGTCTCGCGGTTGTCTCTCTCTCTTGCGCATGCTCTCTCTCGCGTGTGCTCTCTCTCTCGTGCATGCACCCTCTCACGAGTGCACTCTATCTCTCGCATGTGCTCTCTCTCGCATGATTGGTCTCTCTCGCGCGCGTGCTCTCTCTCTCTTTCACATGCGCTCTTTCTCTCACACACTCTCTCTCGCACACGTGCTCTCTCTCTCTCGCTCGTGCAATTGCTCTCTCTCTCTCGCTCTCTCTCTCCCTCGTGCTCTATCTCTCGTGCTCTCTCTCTCACACGTGCTCTCTCTCTCTCGTGTGCTCTCTCTTGTGCGTGCTCTCTCTCGCTTGTTCTCTCTCTCTCTCATGCGTGCTCTGTCTCCCTCTCTCGTGCGCATGCTCCCTCTCTCTCTCTCACACATGTGCTCTCTCTCTCGCAAGTGTGCTCTCTCCCTCGCGCAATTGCTCTCTCTTGCGTGATTGCTCTCTCTCTCCCTCATACACTCTCTCTCTTTTGCACGTGCTCTCTCTCTCTCGCGCATGCTCTCTCTCTCGCTTCCTCGTGCTCTCTCTCTCACTCCCTCGTGCTCTCTCACGCTCCCTCGTGCTCTCTCTCTCTCTCGTGCGTGCTCTCTCTCTCTATTGCGCGTTCTCTCTCTATTTCTCGCGTGTGCTCTCTCTCTCTCTCGTGCATGCTCTCTCTCATGCGTGTGCTCTCTCTCTCTCTCACGCACGTGTTCTCCCTCTTGCGTGCTCTCTCTCTCGCGTGTGCTCGCTCTCTCGCGCGTGCTCTCTCACTCGCTCCCTCGTGCTCTCTCTCTCGCTCCCTCGTTTTCTCTCTCTTTCTTGCGCGTGCTCTCTCACTCGCTCCCTCGTGCACTCTCTCTCACTCCCTCGTTCTCTCTCACGCTCCCTCGTGCTCTCTCTCTCTCTCGCGCGTGCTCTCTTTCTCTATTGCGCATTCTCTCTCTATTTCTCGCGTGTGCTCTCTCTCTCTCTCGTGCGTGCTCTCTCTTACGCGTGTGCTCACTCTCTCTCACGCACGTGTTCTCTCTCGCGCGTGCTCCCTCTCTCGCGTGTGCTCGCTCTCTTGCGCGTGCTCTCTCACTCGCTCCCTCTCTCTCTCTCTCGCTCCCTCGTGCTCTCTCTCTCGCTCCCTCATTCTCTCTCTCTCTCTCGCGCGTGCTCTCTCTCTCTCTCTTGCGCATGCTCTCTCTCTCGCTCGTGCTCTCTCTCTCGCTCCCTCGTGCTCTCTCTGTCTCTCACGTTTGGTCTCTTTCTCTCTCGTGCGTGCTCTCTCTCTCTCTCGCGCGTGCTGTCTCTCTCTTTCTCGCGTGTGCTCTCTCTCTCTCACACGCGTGCTCTCTCTCTCTCGTGTGCTCTCTCTCGTGCGTGCTCTCTCTCGCTTGTTCTCTCTCTCTCTCGTGCGTGCTCTGTCTCTCTCTCTCGTGCGCAAGCTCCCTCTCTCTCTCTCACGCATGTGCTCTCTCCCTCGCGCGATTGCTCTCTCTTGTGTGATTGCTCTCTCTCTCCCTCATACACTCTCTCTCTTTTGCACGTGCACTCTCTCTCGCGCATGCTCTCTCTCTCGCTTCCTCGTGCTCTCTCTCTCACTCCCTCGTGCTCTCTCACGTTCCCTCGTGCTCTCTCTCTCTCTCGCGCGTGCTCTCTCTCTCTATTGCGCGTTCTCTCTCTATTTCTCGCGTGTGCTCTCTCTCTCTCGTGCGTGCTCTCTCTCACGCGTGTGCTCTCTCTCTCTCACGCACGTGTTCTCTCTCGCGCGTGCTCTCTCTCTCGCGTGTGCTCTCTCTCTCGCTCCCTCGTGCTCTCTCTCTCGCGCGTGCTCTCTCTCTCTCTCGCGTGTGCTTTCTCTCTTGCGTGTGCTCTCTCTCTCACGCGTGCTCTCTCTCTCGCTCCCTCATGCTCTCTCTCTCTCTCTCACATGTGGTCTCTCTCTCTCTCACACGTTCTCTCTCTCTCGCGCGTGTTCTCTCTCTATCTCGCGGTTGTCTCTCTCTTGTGCATGCTCTCTCTCGCGTGTGCTCTCTCTCTCTCTCATGTATGCACCCTCTCACGAGTGCTCTCTATCTCTCCCATGTGCTCTCTCTCGCTTGATTGGTCTCTCTCGCGCGCGTGCTCTCTCTCTCTTTCACATGCGCTCTTTCTCTCGCACACTCTCTTTCGCACACGTGCTCTCTCTCTCTCGCTCGTGCGATTGCTCTCTCTCTCTCTCGCTCTCTCTCTCCCTCGTGCTCTCTCTCTCATGCTCTCTCTCTCACGCGTGCTCTCTCTCTCTCGTGTGCTCTCTCTCTTGTGCGTGCTCTCTCTCGCTTGTGCTCTCTCTCTCTCGTGCGTGCTCTGTCTCTCTCTCTCGTGCGCATGCTCCCTTTCTCTCTCTCACGCATCTGCTCTCTCTCTCGCACGTGTGCTCTCTCCCTCGCGCGATTGCTCTCTCTTGCGTGATTGCTCTCTCTCTCCCTCATACACTCGCTCTCTTTTGCACGTGCTCTCTCTCTCTCGCGCATGCTCTCTCTCTCGCTTTCTCGTGCTCTCTCTCTCACTCCCTCGTGCTCTCTCACACTCCCTCGTGCTCTCTCTCTCTCTTGTGCGTGCTCTCTCTCTCTATTGCGCGTTCTCTCTCTATTTCTCGCGTGTGCTCTCTCTCTCTCTCGTGCGTGCTCTCTCTCACACGTGTGCTCTCTCTCTCTCACGCACGTGTTCTCTCTCGCGCGTGCTCTCTCTCGCGCGTGCTCGCTCACTCGCGTGTGCTCTCTCAGTCGCTCCCTCGTGCTCTCTCTCTCGCTCCCTCGTGCTCTATCTCTCGCTCCCTCATTCTCTCTCGCTCTCTTGCGCGTGCTCTCTCTCTCTCTCTTGCGCATGCTCTCTCTCTCGCTCGTGCTCTCTCTCGCACTCCCTCCTGCTCTCTCTGTCTCTCATGTGTGCTCTCTTTCTCACTCGTGCGTGCTCTCTCTATCTCTCGCGCGTGCTGTCTCTCTCTTTCTCGCGCGTGCTATCTCTCTCTCTCACGTGTGCTCTCTCTCTCATGTGGGCTCTCTCTCGCTCACACACATGCTATCTCTCGCGTGTGCTCTCTCTCTCGTGCGTGCTCGCTCTCTTGTGCGTGCTCTTTCTCTCGCTCCCTCGTGCTCTCTCTCTCGCTCCCTCGTGCACTCTCTCTCGCTCCCTCATGCTCTCTCTCTCTCTCGCGCGTGCTCTCTCTCTCTCTTGTGCATGCTCTCTCTCTCGCTCGTACTCTCTCTCTCTCTCGCTCGTGCTCTCTCTCTCGCTCCCTCATGCTGTCTCTCTCTCACTCCCTTGTGCTTTCTCTCTCTCTCACGCATGCTCTCTCTCTCGCTTGTGCTCACTCTCTCTCGTGCGTGTGCTCTCTCTCTCTCTTGCGTGGGCTCTCTCTCTCTCACGCGTGCTCTCTTTCTCGCGCGTGGTCTCTCTCCCGCTCCCTCATACTCTCTCTCTTTCTTGCGCATGCTCTCTCTCTCGCTCCCTCGTGCTCTCTCTCTTTCTTGTGCATGCTCTCTCTCTCGCTCCCTCGTGCTCTCTCTCTCACTCCCTCGTGCATGCTCTCTCTCGCGTGCTCTCTCTCTCTCTCGCGTGTGCTCTCTCTCTCGCTCTCTCGTGCTCTCGCTCTCGCTCCCTCGTGCTCTCTCTCTCAATTGCGCGTGCTCTCTTTCTCACGCGTGCTCTCTCTCTCTCGCACGTGCTCTCTCTCTCGCGGATGCTCTCTCTCTCGCGCGTGCTCTCTCTCGCGCATGCTCTCTCTCTCTCTCGTGCATGCTCCCTCTCACACATGCTCTCTCTCTATTGCGCGTGCTCTCTCTCTCTCTTGGGCGTGCTCTCTCTCTCGCGTGCTCTCTCTCTCTTTTGCGTGTGCTCTCTCTCTCTCACGTGTGCTCTCTCTCTCGCGCGTGCTCTCTCGCGCATGCTCTCTCTCTCGCTCCCCCATGCTCTCTCTCTCTCGCGTGTGCTCTCTCTCTCGCGTGTGCTCTCTCTCTCGCGCATGCTCTCTCTCTCTCACGCGTGCTCTCTCTCTCTCCTGCGCATGCTCTCTCTCTCTCGCGCGTGTGTTCTCTCTCTCTCGCTTGTGTTCTCTCTCTCTCTCACGCGTGCTCTCTCTCTCTCGCGCGTGCTCTCTCTCTCTATTTCGCGTGCTCTCTCTCTTTCCCGCGCGTTCTCTCTCTCTCTCGCGTGTGCTCTCTCTCGCGCGTGTGCTCTCTCTCTCTCGTGCAAGTGCTCTCTCTCACGCGTGGTCTCTCTCTCACGCGTGCTCTCTCTCTCATGCGTGCTCTCTCTCTCGCTCCCTCGTTCTCTCTCTCTCGCTCCCTCATGCTCTCTCTCTCTCTCTCTCGCGTGTGCTCTCTCTCTCTTGTGTGTGCTCTCTCTCTCATGCCTGCTCTCTCTCTCGCGTGTGCTCTCTTTCTCGCGCGTGCTGTCTGTCTCACTCCCTCTTGCTCTTTCTCTCGCTCCCTCATGCTCTCTCTCTCTCTCGCACGTGCTCTCTCTCTCACGTGTGCTCTCTCTC